>NW_028154049.1:0-376702 GCF_964211835.1 Anser anser | reverse complement strand
GGCCTGGGGCCTGGGGGCGGGGCCAGGCGTCGGGGGCGGGGCCGGGAGGGGACACGCCCCCTCCAGGCCCCGCCCACCTCCCTCCCCTCTGAGCCCCCCCCTCCACAGCTCCCTCCCCAAGCCCCCACCCTCGGAGGCCACGCCCCCCCGAGGCCCCGCCCCCTCCAGGCCCCGCCCCCTCCCTCCTCTGATCCCCCCTCCCCTCCTCAGCCCCCACCCCCGCCCCTGCCCCCTGAGGCCCCTCCCCTCTCAAGCCCCGCCCCCCTTTGGGACACCACCCTCAGGCCACGCCCCCTTTCTGGCCACGCCCCCACCCATCCCTAGGCCCCTCCCCCCTCCAAACCCCCCTTTCCCTTTTAAGGCCCCGCCCACACCCTAAGTCCCACCCCGAGACCCCTCCCCGCTAGGCCCCGCCCCCTCCGCCTTTAGGCCCCGCCCCCTCTCCCGTTAAGCCCCGCCCCTCCCGTTAGGCCCCGCCCCTACCTGCGGAAGCGGGGTCGGAACCCCCGCTGCCCCCGGGTGCGCTCAGGGGGGGCCACGGTGGGCGGGGCCTGCCCGCTGGGGGGCGGGGCCTCCCCCCTTTCCTCCTCCCCCTCAGGGGCCTGGAAGGGGAGGGAAAAAGAAAAAAGGGGGGGGTCAGGAGGGGCCCCAAAACCCCCCCGGGACCCCCAAATTGTCCCCGCGTGTCCCCTAACCCCTCCCCCAGACCCCCCCCAAATCCCCCCACAACCCCCCAAATACCCCCAAGACCCCCCCAAATCCCCTCACTACCCCCCCCGAGCCCCCCCCAAATGCCCCCATTTCCCCCCCCCGCCCGGATCCCCCCCCAAATGCCCCCATTCCCCCCCAAACCCACTTGTTCCCCCCCCAAACGCCCCCCAAACGCCCCCCCCCAGTGCCCACCTCGGTGGCCCCGCCCTGCTGCCAGTGCCCCCCCCCCGGGAAGCGGCGGTGGAAGACGAGGGGGAGCCAGCGGCGGCGGTCGGGGGCGTAGCAGCTGCCCTTCACCGGGACCCCCCCCGGGCCCGTCACGTTGGCGGCTTCGGGGCCCTGCAGGGGAGGGGGAGACGCGTGAGGGGGCGGGGCTTGGGGAGGGGGCGGGGCCAGGGGGTGGGCGGGGCTAACGGGTGGGGGGCGGGGCCTGGAGGGGGAGTGGGGCGGGAGCCGGGGTGGTTACATGAGGGTAAGTGGGGCTGGAAAGGGGGCGTGGCCTAAAGGGAGGGGCGGGGCTTAGCCAGGGGGCGGGGTCGGGGGTGGGCGGGGCTAATGGGAAGGGGCAGGGACTGGAGGGGGCTGGGTGGAAGGAGGGGGCGTGGCCTAAACGGGAGGGGGGCGTGGCCTATGTAAAAGGGGCGTGTCCCAGGGCGAAGGGGCGTGGCCTGTGCCGGAGTGGGCGTGGCCTGTGCCGGAGTGGGCGTGGCCTGTGCAGGAGTGGGCGTGGCCTGTGCAGGTGGTGTCCCCAGCCCTATATGCAGGGCAATGGCCCGAGGGGCGTGGCTTTCCTAAAAGAGGGCGTGGCAAAAAGAGGGGGCGTGGCCTGTGCAACGTGGGCGTGGCGATTCGGGGGGCGTGGCCTAGGCGAGAGGGGGCGTGGCCCGGGCCAAAGGGGGCCCCAGCCCTCCATACAGCACGATGCCGAGCGAAAGGGGGCGTGGTTCGAGCGACAGGGGGCCCCGCCCACCTACCTTCACGCCCTGCACGATGTCGAACTCGACGGTCTCCCCGTCGCCCACACTGCGCAGAAACTTGCGGGGGTTGTTGCGCTTGATCGCCGTCTGCGGGGAGGGGGGGGGCCCCAAAAATTTGGGGAGGGGCCCCAAAATTCCAGGGGGGGTCCGCAGGGAGGTCCTGGGGGGCACCCCAAAAAATTTGGGGGGGGGGGGGGGGTGTTTCAGGGGGGTTTGGGGTACCTGGTGTACGAAGACGTCCTCCTTGGTGTCATTCCTGGGGGGGCGGAGTTAATGTAGGGGGATTAATTAAGGCAATTTGTTCCCCCCCCCCTCCATAATTTGCGCCCCCCCCCCAATTTCCCCCCCCCACCTGTTGATGAAGCCATAGCCACAGCGCACGTTGAACCACTTCACAGTGCCCAGCACCTGGGTGGCTGGGGGGGGGGAGAGAATTTGGGGTGAAAAACGTCAGTTTTGGGATTCCTCTTAGTGCCCCCCGACCCCTTTAAGTGGCAGGGGGAGTCCCCAGGACGGGCAGGTGCCCCCCCAGTCCCTCCCAGTAAGCCCCAGTGATCTCCCAGCAACCCCCCCAGTAACTCCCAGTTAACCCCCCCAGTGACCCCCAGCCTCTCCTAGCTCCTCCCAGTTAATCCCAGTAGCTCCCAGTTAACCACAGTAACCCCCAGTACTCCCTCAGTTACCCCCTAGCCTTTCCCAGTAACACCCAGCCCCTCTCAGTTACCTCCAATACCTCCCAGCTACCCCCAGTTTTCCCCCAGCCTCTCCCAGTTTCTCCCAGTTACCCCCACTATGTGGGAATGGAAATGTTGTTTTTGCAGTGTTACATGGTACAGAAGGAAGGAATGGGGTATTGAGATGTGCTTACAGTGATAAGAAAGCTCAGCAGGTGACCTCCTAAAATGCAGACACCCAGCCTCCTTAGAGCGATCAGGTGGAAATCGCTGTGTTAAGTCAAGGCAGACAAGGGGAGAAAACATTGCCATCCCAAAAACAGGCCGGCAACTGAAGGCCAGGCATTGTCTGGGAAGCATCAGACAGATTGTGAGCCTGGATTGCCCACTCAGTGGGGAAACTGGGGAGGGTCCCGGCACCAAACAGTATGTAAACTGGGTTTGGGGACCAGGAGGCGCGCTCCTGCTCGTGGGGCGCCCGCCACTGCGATCGCGAATAAATTCCTGCTTCGCTGAGCTCCTCGCCTGAGCCCAAGTTGTTGGCTACGGAGCGTTTCTCACAATTTGGGGCTCGTCCGGGAGCCAGTCGCCTACCGGGGAGCCCCACCGCCGCAGCAGCAGGAAGGCATGCCCCGCTGATCTCAGGGTCCTGTGCAGCGACGGCGGCTCTGCGGAGAGCTGCCAGAGGGCCCGAGGCTGATGAAAGAGGCAGGATCCGTGAAGGAGTGGGGAAGGGAAGAAGGCAGGCACTGCGGGTTTGAGAACTGATCCGGTAACTCCGTGCACAGAGCAAGGGAAGAAATAGGAAGTATTGCCTCGGGGGTCGGGTGAGACTCTGTGTGCCGTGTGCTTGAGACGTACTTTTGTACGGAGCGAGTGTGGGGTCCTGATCCGCGGTGCCGCAGCTCCGCGAGGGGCGCAGGCAGAGACGGACGAAGCGTGAGATAAGGGAGAGAAAGGAAGAGTCTCGGGAAATGTGGTGTGCGGTAAGCCTTGCACGGGGAAGTGCTCGGAAGTACACCAGGGAATTTTGGTGTATGGTAAGCCCTTGCACAGGGAAGTGCTTGGCAGTACACCCCCATTTTCCAGAATAGGAAAAATGGGAAATATGAGTTCCAGGGGACAGGGAGATATCCCTGGGGGAGTGCCTACCGAAAGTTCTTCCTGAAGAATTATAAGAAATTGGAAAAATAATCTCAAAATTGGAGGAGATGGTAAAAAAAAAAAAAAAAAAAAAAAAGGTTAAATATTGTGTATTAGTCTGGACAAAAGAACCGATTAAGGAAACAGCAGTATTTTGGCCAAAATACGGGCCTGATGAAAATTCAGGCTTGAAATTTATGTGTAAACTATAAGATTCCTTTTTTTTTTTTGGAGGAGGAGCCAAGTTATGCTCCCTATAATCCTAATATTGCACCGGTGGCAGCAGCAGTCGCTCCAGGAAAGGAGACAGGGACTGCAATTAACACTGTCCCTAGAGAAGAGCGTACTCTAGGCTCTGGCAAGAATTAGAACAAGGCAGAAGAGGTACTGAGAATTTTGCCTTCCCTGATACTAACAGCACTAACACTAACTGTGTATCCTCTTAAGTGAACTTCCCCCCCTCCTTACCAGCAGAGAGGTTAGGAGTTTCCTAGGACCTAACTTATACTCTTGGGGAGGGGGAATTACGTATATAAATATGTTGTTTACAGGGAAAGAAATGGGAATGGTCAGGAGGAGAGCTGCTATACAAAAATGGGAAAGAACTCATCCTCCAGGACCAGGGGTAATACCGGCAGGGCAGAAATACCCACTTGCCGATCCTGGCTGGAAGAATAATAGTGTGCAACACAGAAATCATACGAGAGACTTGGGGTCAGAATGAGAAAGTACTTGGGGATGAATCCTGAGGACCCGGTATCCCAAGGGCTCTTGAAAGCTCATTTTGTGATTGAAGCCTGCCAAGATGCACAGAAAATGCTCCAGAAGGTGGGGGGGATGTAGTGACCAGTCACTGGGGGGCCCTCCTGCGGGAGGCCCTGAACATGTGTGTCAAGAGGGGAGATGAGAAGGAAAGCAGAGGGTGAAACTAATGGTACTGACAGCGTAGCAGGTAGTCAGGCAGAGGGTTGGAGAAAGAGGAAGAAAATCTTCAGGGGGAGTCAGGGCCAGGATGGAAAAGAGAGGAAGAGAGATGAAGGAATGGCAGGCAAGGAGAGCTACCCGTGTTGTGGCCTGAATCTTAGCAGGGACAGGCTTTGATGGGATGTTTTAAGTGTGGGCAGGCTGGCCACTTCAGGTAGGAATATCCGGAGTGGAAGAAGGAAGGTATGGAATTAAGTTGGCTAATGACTGAGACTTTGGTGAAAGTACAGGCTGGAGAAAGACAAGAAGCGTTAAAAAGGGTTATGGAAGGTGTTAAAGGTGTGGTATGTAATGTTTGACAGAGCTGTTTTTTGAATGAGTTGGGAAAGTTGAACGAGCAGGGAAAGAGGGTGTAGGCACTATCTAAGTAACAGTCTAGAGGTTTTGGTATATTTGCTGTGGTGTTTGGTCAGTTTCCCAAGTATCGAGAAGGGGGGGACGGGGGGGGCAGCCTGCTCCACCAGGGGCCTCTCCACAGGCCGCAGGGGGCTTCGGCTCCGGCGCCTGGAGCGCCTCCACCCCCTCCGTCTGTGCTGACTTTGGTGTCTGCGGGGAGGTTTCTCGCTCCTCGCTCTCCCAGCTGCTGTTGAGCAGCAGGTTTTTGTTTGTTTGTTTGTTTGTTTTCGGAGTGTTTCTCACAACTATCCCCCCCAGCCTCTCCCAGTACCCCCCAGCCCCTCCCAGTTACCCCCCAAGGCCTCTCCCAGTTTCCCTGGTTGTTCCCTGGTTGTACCCCCCTAGCCCCCCCAGTTACCCCCAGTGAACCCCAGTACCCCCCAGTTACCCCCACCCCACCAGAGGAGTGTGGCAGGGTGAGGGCTCATCACCCCAAGGCCCCTGCACCCCCCTCCTAACACCCCCGGTGAGCACGGCCTGTCCCCACCCCTCACCCAGCACGGGCTTGGCACGGGACGCAGCTGCAGGCTCTGAGGTAACGGCCGGGGGGGGAGCGGCAGCGGCACCGGCCTCTGAGGGGGACGGTGGCGGGGCCGGGGGGGAGCCGGGCGGCTCGGCAGGGCCCTGCGAGTCGCTCAGCATGGCCGCGGCCACCGGGGGGCGATAGCGGAGAGAACCGGGGGAGGCTGGTAACAGGCCTGGTCGCTGAGGGGGAGAGAACAGCGCCGAGCTCCGACCCTGTCGCCGCCGCCGCCGCTTTTGAGGGGGTTCTGCCCGGGGCTGCCTCGCCAACGGCCGCCAGGCTCCGCCCCCCCGGCTTCGCGCCTCGCCCGCGGCTCCCCATTGGCTGGCAGGGAGCGGGGGGGGGAGGGGAAGGGCGGCGATTGGGCGCGTTATATTTTGGCGTTATATTGGGTTATATTGGGTTATATTGGGTTATATTGGGTTATATTGGGTTATATTGGGTTATATTGGGCGCGTGGCGGGCACGAGGCGCGCGGCACCACGTGGGGGGAGGGATAAAGGCTGGAGCGGGGCGGAGCATGCGTGAGTGGCAGCGCCTGTCCCTCCCTGTCTCCCCCCTCCGCTCTCTGTTCGCGCATGCAGAGAAGCGCCGCCGCGCTCATTTGTGTGTGTTAACATAAATTTACTTAACGTCAACGTCTGCGTTCGGCTGGGGGTGCTGCGCAGTGCCGGGCGGGGCAACGTTTGTACGTATTTAAAGAAATGTACGTTTTCATAGGTAAAAGCGTCCCGCACCTGCGGTGATTTGCATAAACTTTCATGATCTGGGCGTGGGGGGGGCGGAGGATTAACGAGGGCCTTGCCGGGCCGTTAATTGTCCTCATTACGCTCATTTGCATACAAGCCGGCGCTTCTCGCCGCGCCGTTGCCATGGCAGCCGCTCGCCCCCTTCCCAAGATGGCGGCGGGCGACGCTCTGCCCGCCGAGCCCCGTCTCTATGGCCGGGAGGGCCGCGCGCATGCGCAGTGTGGGGGCGGGGCCGCCGCTCCCTCCCTCCCCCACCCCTCCCCGCCGCGCATGCGCAGCTCCGCTCCCCGCCTCACCCCACCGCGCCCCTCCCTCCCCGCGCATGCGCCGCGGCGGCGGGGCGGGGCGGTGGCTGCGCGGCTCCCGCCTTGCGCATGCGCAGAGCGTCCCGGGCGCTCTTCCCCCCCCACTTAGGGCGGACGCTCTCACCGCGGGGGGGTCCGCGGGGGGGGGGGGGGGAGGCGGTGGCGCTCCCGGCGCATGCGCAGTGCGGGCCGCGGGGTTGCAGCAGCCGGAGCGGCGGCGGCAGCAGGCGGCGGTTGGGCTCGCGGACGGGGGGGGTGAGTCCGGCGGGGAGGGGGGGAAAAACCGGGGGGGGTAAAATTTGGGGGGATCGGGAACCGACCCCCCCCCCCCAGCAGGGTGCCGAATGGGCTCGCCCGGCGGGGAGGGGAGGGGGAGCGAGGAAGGAGCGCGCGGGGCCCGCGTGGCGCCTCCCCCCCATAAGGCGCGGGCTCCCCCCGGGCCCCCTCAGACCGGCGGCGGCGGCCGCCCCGGGAGGGTCGGTCCTGCTGCTCCGCTCCGCTGCTGCTCCGGCAGCTTCTGGGTTTGTACCATAAGCTCAAAACGAAAAAGATTAAAGGAATTCTGGGAAAAGATGTACCTATCCCGCGGACATCCCCACGGGGGCGTTTGCTAGCACATTGGAAGGAGGGAGGTTTTGGTCAAGAACTGCGGAAAGGAAAGCTGATTGATTATCGTAATATTTGGTGGCCCCAGTATAAACTAGAGGACCGAGAAACTTGGCCTGAGAATGGAACATTGCAATATAATACGATTTTACAATTGATGCTATTTTGCAAGCGGGAAGGAAAATATGATGAACTGCCGTACGTGGAATTATTCTTTTATTTGCGCCGAAAGCCTGAATGGCGGCGTGCTTGTGGAATAACGGTGCTTGAGGTTTCAACTGAGGAACGTTGTTGTGCGTGTACTAGGGAGGGACGCCGTATACAGCATCAGGCAATAGAGAATAATAAGTATTATGGGGAAATGAATAATGGAAATATTGATCTGGAAGTTGCGCCGTCGGCTCCGCCGGCAGAGCCGGGACAGGGAGGGAAAAGAGAAAAGGAAGATAGCAGTAGTGATGGAGAATCCCCGACTTTAGCCTCCCCGCGTCACATAGGACCCGGCAACAGCGAAGGGCAGCAGAAACTATAAATGAACAGAGAGGGAAAATAATCGCTCCCCTCAGGCAAGGAGGGGGGACAGAAGGACCGGTATATGTTAAGGTGCCTTTTTCAGCTGGGGACTTAATGACATGGAAACAAGCAGCCGGCGCCTACAGGGAAAACCCAGATAAAGTAGCCAGGGTAATGAAAATGATAATTAAAACCCAAAATCCCGATTGGGATGATCTCCAGGCGATCCTGGATACTTTGATGGACTCGACAGAAAAAGACATGGTATTGCGGGCAGCCAGAGAGAGAGCCCGAGAAGATATACGAAATGGATTAGTGCTTGGAAATCTAGATCAAAACTTCCCCACCGAGGATCCCCAATGGGATTATAACACGGGGGATGGAATAAGGAGGCTGAAGAGATATCAAGATTGGGTACAAGTCGGGGTACAGAATGCCATGCCCCGGACCATAAATTGGTCAAAATTGTATAATGTCAGGCAAGAAAAAGCGGAATCGCCTTCCGCCTTTTTAGAGAGATTGAAAGAAACCGCTAAGAAATATACAGATTTAGATGTAGAGACTGAGCAAGCTAAAGCTCAATTGGCGCTCATTTTCCTGGGACAAGCCCGAGAGGATATTAGGAAGAAATTGCAAAAGTTGGAAGGTGCAGATTTGAGAAATTTGGATAGGCGGTTGGAAATAGCCTGGAAAGCGTATAATAACAGAGAAAAGGAAACGACAAAAAGGCAACAACAGAACTTATTAGCAGTAATTCAAGGGAGAGAACATGCAGGATTAAGGGGCGGGGGAAGAGGTAGAGGAACAGGGAGAGGCTACCCGAGCTCAGGGGGAAACCGGCTGGGTCTTAACCAATGTGCCCATTGTAAGGGGGAGGGTCATTGGAAAAACGAGTGCCCTCTCCGTGGACAGCTGATCGTTGGGGGGGGAAATTCGTTCCGAAACCGAGAAGCAGCCAAGGCGATGCTTCTGGGGGAATATAGTAGCTGACTAGGAGATCCGGTAGCAGAAACTAAAGAGCCCTTGGTAAAAATTCAAATAGGAAGTAAGGAAGTAAAATTTTTAATTGATACAGGGGCCACATAGTCAGTACTCAATAGATTAAGTGGTAAGATAGGGGAAAGGAAAACTACTATTGTAGGTGCCACCGGGAAGGAGGAAATACGGCCGTTCTTACAACCCCTTGATTTACGGTTTGGAGGTAAAGAAATTACGCATGAATTTTTATATGCTATGCTCTTATTGATTTATATGAATTTTTATAAGCTATTAAATCACAGGGCCACAACTAATGAACCTGCCCCTATTTCTCTTTGGTATGACTGCGATCCAATTCATGTATTTTCATCCTTTTATATAAATATCAGTGCTTCTTTCCCCCTAGGTCTTGCTGTGATGGGAAGAAATAGAATTGTCACTTTGAAGAACCAGACATAGGCTATGCTATTTACCTCCTCCTCCCTGCACACCTGCCCTGCTGTAGATTTCTAGAAGCACAAGAGTAAAAAAAAAAAAAAAAAAAAAAACAAAACAAAGAAAAAAAACATTCAAACCTAAAAAAGCATCTGATTTAAAATAAAATTAATAAGAATCATTTAGGGAATACGAAGTCTTTGATGTACCAGTCCATACTAGAGTAAAGGTATCACTGCTCTCTTGCCAAAAATAATGTAGAGTTGGCTGTCCAGCAGTGATGTAAAGATCCAGTATGAAAACAGTAATTCCCCTTGTCCTTTTCTGGCATCAAATATCCAGCAAGAGTAGAAATGGACTGGCTGCAGGAATTGCTAAATTGCTGAGTAACCGATGATGAATAAGTGGCTTTCCCCTTTATTTCAATGGGGGATTAAAATGATTGACGTTGGTGCTGGCAGGTTTCTAGGGGACTCTTGTAGTAATGCTCTACTTCTTGCATTTCCTTCCCTGCAGGTTGCAACCAAACAGATGAATTTGCAGCAGCAGCCCAAGAAAGAAGTGATTATCAATGAAATCCTGGTAATGAGGGAAAACAAAAACCCCAACATCGTCAGCTACTTGGACAGGTACGTCGTGATTTGAAGGGTTCACCGAGGGGCTCTGGAAAACCCACAAAGGGTTCACCGAGGCCTCCTTCCACGTCCTTATTGTGAACTACTGAAGCAAACACTCTTCTGCCCAGCAGCCACCAGTGGCTGAACAAAGTGCTGCACGACAAAGCACTTGCTGTCTGTGCAAAGGCTCTCTCCGCCTGCACGCATCAGGGTTATTTTCTTCAGACAATCAGTTTCAATGAATTTAATTGTTATCACTCCCAAGGCAATCTTCTCATCCCCATTAGAGCTAAAAGGTTAAGCTGCGGGGTCTTGTTGTAGGACAGTTCAGGCTCAGGGGAGAAGAAAAATACTTTCTTGTTCAGTCTTTCAAACACAGAAGATGATATTTGCCTCTCTGCAGTTAAACACATTCATTCCAAGGGGTTTTGGGGAGGTAACTCGTGACTGTATAATGTAAAGGGGTTCAGATGTGCTGGGGCCTCTGCATTCATACACTAAGAAGACGACTCAAAATTGTACGTTGGTAGTGAAGTCCAAAGAGTGACCTCAAGCCTTCATCCCTGAGGGACTGGGGTATCATGGAAGCTCTGAAAGCCTGCATTTTTTTTTGCCAGAAAGTGAATGTAGAAACCTGGCTTGTGCTGTCAAGCCCCCATTGCAGTGAATCCCAGGGTATGTGTAGGAGCAGTTTGGAGGAGCCAGACCTGCTGGTGGTGGTTGTCCTTTGGCCTGAAGAAGTCTTGCTGTAGGTGGAACTGTGTGAGACACTGCTAAACGCAGCTGCTCTCCATGGAAGAGCAGATCAGACAGGTCCTGAGGCAGCTTTTGAGGAGCCAGAGCACACAGAGGACAGATCTTGTCCACATCACATCATCTCACCGGTCCATCAAGACGTGTTCTCCTCCACTGACCAGTGGAGCAACTGCGAGAGTTCCTCCTTCACCATCCGGGGATGAAAATTGGTGATTATACTTCTTGTAAGCTGGTAATGAGCTGTTACCTCTATCCATAAAAACGAGCTTTTCCTCCAATGGCATCCCCAAATATGCTGCATCTTTTGTAAGAAAGTTACACAGGAGTAGCAGGGGAGAGTCTAGTTGAGCACGGCCTCTGAAGTAGGTGTTTGGATGCACCTTAGGCAAGGACCAAGTCTTCGTAACATTGCTTGCCGAAAAGGGGAGGTTTTGAAAGTGTCTTTTCCCTTCATTTTTCTAAAATGGCTTATTTAAATGTGCCTGGTTTAAGATCTTCAGCAGTAATTCAGTTCTCTGTGAACTGCTCCCGCGGTTACTCATCATGTCCTAGGTGTAGGATTCAATTAAAGGAGGCTGACATGTCAAGTAGCCCTTAAAGGCTGATCTGTATTCTCTGCTGAGCTTATCTTGCCTCAAATCAGCATCATCCTGGAAGGAGAGGGTATTTGTAGCTGGGTCAGAAACACCTTACATTCCTTTATAGTTGGGTTTCAGGAGAACAGCTCCCCTTCCCAGCACATTATTGCCCTAAATCTCTTTGTCCTGCTTTCACACAGTCCCACTGTGTTACAGTCTGCAAGGACCTGGATTATAAATTATCATCTCAGTGGAGCACTGATGACTGCTAACAGATGTTTTTTCTCTAAACCCTCACAGGTTTGCACAGCAGCAAGGCATCTGGGCTGGTGAAACTCATCACAAGGCACCTGGGCTGGTGAAACTTGTCACCAGGTTCATCAGTTGTCTGTGACAACCTGAAGCTAGTCTCCAGAAGAGCCACGGACTGGTTTTCCTCATCCTTTACTTGGTGTTCAGGGCATCTCAGGTTGTCCCCTGCCCTGGCTGGGGTTTTTGCTGTCCTTAAGGGACCCTGATCCCCAAGGGCTCCAACCTGCCAGCAGGGAAAGGAACACACCAGCCATAGGGCCACAGCTGGGGATTAAAAATTAACCTAATACAAACCAGAGGTTTTGAATCTCCAAGGCAGTTTTCCATGTTCTGAGACGTGCATTTCTTGCATTTCTTGCAATTACTGTCACTGTGTGCCTTCCTTTGCTCTCTGCTCTGTTTGTTTGTTTGTTTGTTTTGTGTTTTTGTTTTTTTTTTGAGACTTTTATTCCCTGAGCTGTCCCCCATGGATGATGTGCCTTTAGTGACAACAAATACATAGAAAAAAAGTAAGGTTGCTGCTCTATTTTTCATGTCATGGCTGCTGGCCCAGGCCATATTCTATCTCTCAGAGTGCAGTCACAAAGTGTGTACCCCAAAATGCTCAACTATCTGTCACCCATGAGGAGGTTTTGACCCTACAAGGCAGTTTTGGTGAGTGCTTGGCCATTTCAGGAATGTATTTACTGTAGCAATAACCGCTTCTCTCCATCCACCTGTCCTGCCTTGCCATTGTGCAGAAAGGCCTAGAGTAAAGTGACTTCCCTATACAAAAATAATTCTAGAAATGCCTCATTTTGTCATTTTGTACCAGGATGCAAATAATCTCTTCTTGCTTTCCCAGGTCCTAGCGATGTGTTTGCTTGCAGAAGGTCAGCAGCTGTACCTGCACTGGAGTCACAAGGTGGGGAGAGGGTTTTCTGGTAACCCTAACCATGCTTTAAACCATCAGCCTGTGGTGTTTCCCTGCGTGCAAAACAGCTTAGATCATAGGAGAGAGGGAGGAGGTTAATCTTAGGAGGCTTTAAATATCCATAGTAATGATATCTCCAAGTGAGCTAATCACCCCAAGCTCCCTGTGCAGTCAGATGAGGGAAATGAACCCTCTGAGGATGCAAATCATCCAGCTGGTCATAGACACTTAAATTGAGATGAGATGAATCACACCTAAAGTACCTTTTTTCCCCACTGGCTCTAAAAGGAGCCCGTGGTGACTCACTGAGGTGAGGATGTCTGCATTTAACATGTCTACATGTGGTTGCATGTAGACAAAGGCAAAGTTTCCATGAGGAGCACAGCGTAAGTCCCTGTAGCAGGACCCAACAGCTTTAAAAACAGTGGCCGCTTCCTCTGCAGAACAGAAACCTGGCTTTTCCAAGGCATTCTGGTGCCCCGTGTCTTTTCGTCTTGGGGTGGTTTTGGAAAAGCCACGTGGAGTTTGGAAGGCATAGAAACAACTCCTCAGAGAGCTGTTGCTGCAAAATGATGCTTTAGAAACCACCTTTCTTAAGAACTTCTTGAAAGCCAGGTGAGGCTTTTAAAAAAAAAGCCATGAAGCTTAGGGGAAAGCGTAATAAGATTGCAAATCTTGCAGTGGAGTGGAATAGTTGAATGTCAAAATACTCGATCCTCTGTTTCTTCATTTACACAGTGGAAACGATCAATTTTACTATCAAAAATGGGCTTCCAGAAGATCCAGAAAGCTGTAGAGCAATTTGTGGAAAACACCAACGCTGCATCCCTATGTGGAAGAGATTAGGGACTGATTATTAGGATGCTGATCTGTAGGATCTCCCTGAAGACTGGTTAGGGCCTTGGTCCAATTTCTACTCGTGTTTAGTTCTCAGCAGACAAATAAGGTTCCAAGAAGAGCCTGCCATCATAACTGCTTGGTACCAACCTGGGCAAGAAGCCACAGCACGGAATGAGCTACCCCTTCACTTTTTTTTAGTTAAAGATTAAATTCTTATTTCTGAACTACAGAAATGTTTGCAGTTGCTGAAGCCTCTTCCAAAGCAACTCAGCATAAGGAAGCTGTGCTGATGTCTCTTTTGGGTTTAACTTGGTGTTTCTGAGTTCAGCCAACTACAGAATTTAACGATAGTTGTTCATCTAGGCTCCATCTGCATCAACAGACAGAGAGAGGCATCCCTTATCATAAAGCAAGTGGAAATGGATCACCTCTGTAAATTCCTCTCTTTCTCCCGTGACTAGAGAGGGAGCCTTGAGGGCTGACTCAGGTTAGGTACTTAACTTGTAAAATCAGTTTTGCCATGCAGAAAATCCAATTTATAGCACTGTGGGTCTGGTTTTAGTCCCATTAGATCTCTTTGTCTATGAAGTGGCACAGCCAAGCTTGTGCATCCCGAATGTATTGAGTCCAAGCTGATTAAAGAAGCCTGTTAGGCAACTAGATTGCACACCCTATGCAGAAATGCCAAAGCTTATTAATGTCCTTTGTATCTCCCCAGATTGGGACTTTTCTTGTCCTGGGCTTCTCTATCACAGCCCTCTTCATATTACCTGTACTCTGGGGAGATCAGTGGAAAACAGTCCGCCTCTCGTTCCAGGTAAGAGGCTTGTTTGAAAGGAGGTTCTTTGAAAAAAACAACTGGTTTCTTGAAGTATTGTGTGGCAATCAGTGGAAAATATTCCATACGTGAAATGGTTTTCACATGGGTTTTCCTGGCAGTCTGTGCAGTTTTGTATAAACTTTTATTAAGACTTAACATTTCCCGTAGGGAGGAAGGAAGCCAAGACCTGAGGTTTGGTATCAAGCTATCTGTTTGATGTAACATGTCTCCTTTGGGGAAGTTGTATCTTTTTTTTCCCTTTTTTTTTTGGCAAACTTGTTGTAAGTGCACTGTTGATTAGCAGGTGCTGAGGGCAAGTAAATCAGATCCCTTTGGCTGGTGGGGTTACTGGAGTGAGAATTCAATCCCTACTCAGCTCATGCCAGCTCAGCAGCTTTTAGCATTAGTCCAATTTCAGTCTCCTACAACCCAGAAGAGCTTCATCCCCTGAGGATGGGAATCAGGGCTAATGCACTGGCAAAGGTTAAGAGAAAGTGTCAGCTTCTCCTCCCTTTTGCAGACTCTAGGGGAGGAGGATGGGGAGAAGGAGACACAAAATCTTTTGGGTTTCCCACAGGTGTGGTTTATTTGGGGTGTTCATGCCCTTTGTGATGCTTCAGCTGGCCTCCTGCTGCTGTTCCCAAAGGACACCAGTCTTTAACAAATCCTGTGTCCTCTCCACTAGCCCTGCATAACTATCTCAAATATCCTGGACGTCTCAGGTGGCACCTTTGTTTATGCAACTGCATCCTGCTTCTGGTCAAAAGCAGTTGGGATCAGGTGTCCAGGGCAGACAGTCTCACACACAATGACATCTCTCAATGACTTCTGCTTTTCTTCAACCCTTACATCTTAAGAGAGTTGGCCAAGCGATAGGAAAGGCTGAGGAAATTCGAGTTTGTTGACATTAGATTGATGATTTAGTTGCAGTGGAGATGACTGTTACATGGATAAGATTGGATTGGAGTAGATTGGATTAAAACTGGTGCTCTCTGGAAGGTGTTCACAGGTTATGATGTAGTAGTAAATGTGATTGTTTGCCAAGCCATCCTGGACAAGGACAGACTCGTCCCTTTTGGCTGTTTGAGAGGAAAGGAGAGCTTTATACTGAAGTGAGGAGCACTCCTCAGAGCAGGGAACCAGCCTGGCACATCTCTCTCCCCTGACTCAAGATGAGTTTTGTGGATCCAGCCTGGGTGTGGGAGATAATGAACTGCTGGTGTCCACAGCAGGAGCCCATCTATGAGGGAGGCTGCAGCTGTGTTGGGGCTTGTTTCTGTCTGTATCCACACTTCATCCTTTGAATAAAATCCCTTTTTCTCCTTTCTGATTCAAAATAATAAGAATCATTTAAGGAATAAGAAGTCTTTGATGTACCAGTCCATACTAGAGTAAAGGTATCACTTCTTTCTTGCAAAAAAAATGTAGAGTTGGCTGTCCAGCAGTGATGTAAAGATCCAGTATGAAAACAGTAATTCCCCTTGTCCTTTTTGGCATCAGCCAGAGTAGAAATGGACTGGCTGCAGGAATTGCTAAATTGCTGAGTAACCGATGATGAATAAGTGGCTTTCCCCTTTATTTCAATGGGGGATTAAAATGATTGACGTTGGTGCTGGCAGGTTTCTAGGGGACTCTTGTAGTAATGCTCTACTTCTTGCATTTCCTTCCCTGCAGGTTGCAACCAAACAGATGAATTTGCAGCAGCAGCCCAAGAAAGAAGTGATTATCAATGAAATCCTGGTAATGAGGGAAAACAAAAACCCCAACATCGTCAACTACTTGGACAGGTACGTCGTGATTTGAAGGGTTCACCGAGGGGCTCTGGAAAACACTTCCTTGCCACTGTCTTAAGTGATCCATCTCAGCTCAATGTAGATCTAGGACGATCTTGCATTGCTTAATGGATGTGGCAAGGTTGGGGTGTGGGTCGCTTAGTGGTCTCCATCTATATCCTAGGAGAAACAAGTGTCTGAATTGGTATTAATGGAGTATTTAGGCTCTCTTTAGAGATGCTGACAGCAATGGCATTAGCAGCATGCTGTCAGGACTCCATTTTCCAAGGCGCTCTACCAAATTTCACCCGACAAGCCATTTCCTTCCTGATGCTACAGGAGAAATGGGAATCCCTTGAACTGTGTTATTTGTTTTCCTCTTCCTCTTCTTTCCTCCTCCCTGAGCAATACTAACGTTCTGCTTGCAGAGGAGTAACCCTTCAATGTTCAGATGGTAATCGTGTCCCTGTGGCTGTCCACTGAGGTTTTCTGTGTTGTAGCATAGCAGTGGTAAGGCTGAAGGATGCGTGACACATAACTAAGCGAGGCTGTTTTCTTGTGGGTGTGTGTAAGGGAGGAAAGGAGAGGTGGCACAGAGTGGAATAGTCCTTTGGGAGATAGAGAGAACGGGCTTATTCCTTGCTTGGAGCTGGGTTTTGTGGACCTGGACACATGCTTAGATGCGTTACATCCATGTGGGATGACTCCTTGAATCCCTGCAAGCCTGAATCATTCACCTTATGCTCAAGCTAGTTGCAGTGGAGCTGCAGCAGGGTTTCCAGCCTGCTGCCCTCGTCAGAAACAAGCAGTCTTGATTAACTACAAGTTTGGCTTTTTGTAGGGAAAACTGTGCCTAGATGGGTGAGCTTCAGACTTTAATCTTGGCAGCTCATCTTCTGAAGATGGAACGGAGGGATGTGACCCAGAATGTCTTCTGGGAATCGGAGAGAGAGAATTTGGACACTCGCTTGCTCTGCATGGATATCAAAAGCCTATCAACTGTTGCCTTAACATCTTCCTCTGATGTCCTAGCTAAAAAAAGTACTTCTCATGCTGCAGCATCCACTGTGGTGCTGAATTTATATGGTGCTGTGTTCCGTGTTATAAGCACGGATGTAAAGAGCTGCCTTATCGAAAGGACAAAGCCTGCTGGTGAAATTTTGAGGAAGGGGTGTGTTTGTGCAGGGAAAGTGGTGCTGGGCACTCTTAGAAACGGCAGAAATTACCTGTGCAAAATGAGCAAAGCAGAAAAGAACATTTAAGGATTGCATGTGGGCTGAAAGTGTGTATTTCTCCAGGCTGATCAGAGGCTTTGTTTTGGGAAAACTGTTTGAGATGCATGTTCTTCCTTTAGAGAGAACATCCCCGTGTACATGCACATGCCTTGTCTAGCCAATACATCCCAGCTGTAGGGTAGCTGCACGTCCTGCTGTCTTGTTTAAACTTCCAGCAACAAGAGCCGCTTCTTTTGTCCTCGACTTTCTCTCACTAAGCTTTTTCAGGGGGATTAGCTTTTGTTCGAGTGCAGCAAATGGACAGAACAGCAACGAGGGTGAACGCTGGGGGTTCTTGTGCCTATTGTGGGGCTTTGCAAGCGCAGGATCTTGCTGCTGGGCAGCTGCATCCCTCCTGCCTGCCCTAATGTGCCTGCTGGTTTCCTGAGTGCTGAGTGAAGCTGGTGTTTGAGCGCTGCTTGCTGGCTTCCACCTACTGCTGTCACAGAAGGAAGGATGTGCTGGCCGCTGTGGGACCTGTTTCCTTTTTTGTGGTTCTTTTTTGACAGTGCAGACAGGTACTCCCCCCCTTCTGAGTACCTACTGGAAGCTGCAAGATGCTCACCAGTATAAACCAGCCCTCCCATCCCTCTGCCTCAGCTCCTGGCCTTATGCAAGGGTTTCCAGTGTCTCTTACCTGCCTTTACCTCTCTTACCTACTTCCTAGTAGTTACGAGGTCTTACTAGATGTTAAGAGGTCTGGCTGGCTCACAGGCCCCCAAACACCACCGTGCAAATGGGGCATTTAGGATTCAGGCAGTTCTCTGCTGCCCTGTGTGGCACAAAGGTGTGCTGGGAAGCTTAAGCCCTAAGTCGGCTGTACTTTTATTGCTGAGTGTAGAAGCATGCGTATCTGAAGACAGTGACCCTGCACAGACAAGCAGCCACTTGTGCTGAATTACCTTCTGGTCCTGCCTGTGTTTTTCTCCCGTGTGAAAGAGGCCCTCAGAGACCTGTTTCTAAATGTAGGCACCTAAAGTTAGAGGATGCCCAGCGTGAGGCAGAGCACAGTTCTGCCTCGGGGTTTCTTTTGGAAGAGGAACCCTCGTTAACCTAACAAACCCCACAAATCCTCATTTTAGGTGATAGCCACTGTTACGGAACTGCGCTTCCCAGTAACCCCAACTCCCAGCTTGTATGTGTCGACTTCTTGATGAATTCTCCTGCCAGCAGGCAGAAGCTTGCAATTTGATTCTCTGCCGCCTCTCTCGACTCATCCGTCTGCTCCTTTCCAAACGGGGCAGATAAGCTGTGAAGGTGGGGTTTATGGTTTTCAAGCTGATGGTTCCTTCCTTCGGGAATGTGTCATCCTGATGCATCTGTTGTGAAAGGTTGTGTTGATTTTTTTCTGGATGGGCCCAAGAAGGCAGAAGTGGTTGGTGATGATTTTTTTTTACATGAGTTAATGCTGGTGCCTTCAACCCAGGTCTTCTGCTTCTAGGCATGAGCACACGTGCTCCCAGCAGAGAACAATATCCCAAATGGATGTGAAAAGTCACCCTCATCTCAGCTTTTTCCTATTTATCTTCCTACAGGCTTCCTACAGATGAGATTTTTCAAATGCACGATGCTTAAAAAATGGTGTTCTTGAAAAAGACCTGAAAAGTTGTACGTGGGCAACCACCCAGGACTGTCCGTGTGCCTGGGCAAGGGTAGGCCGTTGCTTCGGGTAGGAGGATGCCAGTGGTGTCAGAACAGCCCACAGCCACCTTTTTCAGTGCAAGAGCCCTTGAAAAATCATGCTGTGCACCAGCTGTTTAGGGATGCATGCTTGGACCCCGTCCTTTCCTGGTATCTCTTTCCTCTCTCTCCCAGTGTTGGAAGGAATCGTGAGCTTGTCTCTTTCTTAGCCTGGGCCCTTCCCATGGCAGAAGAAATCAGCCTTGCTTTTGTGGGCAGGAAACTTTGAACCTGCTCTTCCATCACCTCAGCCCTGTTTTCTCCTCAGCTTTCTGCACTCACCCTTTGTCTGCTCTTTCAGGTTGTGGTCAGATCCTCCAACACACAGAAGTTGCCATGAGTACCTGGTGCCCCAGTACATTTCAATATTCTGTTCAAGCCTCATGTTTCCCTGCACTTCTAAGATAGCTTTAAAACCCAGTGCGTTCTGACTCAGGAAACGGTGACATGCTCATATTTGCTTGTTCTAAAAGCTGTTTTTGGCACTTCAGCTACCTTGTAGGAGAAGAGCTCTGGGTCGTCACGGAGTACTTGGCAGGAGGCTCCCTAACAGATGTTGTGACAGAGACCTGCATGGACGAAGGACAAATCGCAGCTGTGTGCCGAGAGGTAAAGCTGCACCCACAGCCTGGGCGAGCTGTGAGGAGGAAGGGGACAGGGCTTTCTCTGATGTATTCTGCTGGAGGAGCTGTCTACAGCTTCTCTACTGCTGCAGTCATCTTCTCAGAGGATGGATTTCACTGGGGAGGTGGTGGCATGCTCCTGTTAGCTTTCACCCTAGAGTGAGGACTGCAAAATGGGGCTGGAATCCTTGCGGTTACGCCTGTTTTCTTCAGGGCTAACCTGTCCTCCTGCTGGTCCCAGTGGGGATGTCTCTGTAGCCCTGCACATACTGGATATAGAAAAGGCTCTAAAAAGCTAAGCCCGTGCTACTCAAAATGCACATTGTTAGAGTCCATAGCTGGCTAAATGTACTTAATGCACAGTAAGAACCTCTTCCTTTCTTTTTTCAGTGTCCCCAGGCTCTGGAATTCCTCCACTCGAACCAAGTTATTCACAGAGACATCAAGAGTGACAACATCCTGCTGGGCATGGACGGCTCCGTCAAACTAAGTATGAGGGGAAGAGCGCTGGTGGTGACTTTAGTTATCAACCCAGGCTTCTTCCCTGCTACGGGACAGGCCTGGTGGGGAGATGGGTGCTTGAGATGCTTGGTGCTGTGGTGGTGGAGGGTGTGTAGAAATGCTGCTGTAGGTATTTTTGTGGCATCTGTTTCAATGGAGATTGGCAAGCATAAATCCCTGTGAACTGCTAACAGACGTGCAATGAGATTTGGTGTTCATTTAGCCTTGGGCCATCTGTTTGTGTTGTGTGAAGTAACAGGATTTTAATGCACCTCCAGTCTAGAAAGCTGGGTTTTTAGGTGGAGGGTGACAAGCCTTTCTCCGTTTGTGATCCGTCGAGTCTTGAAAATACTGCAGGTACTTGGGTGATGGAGGTGGGTGGAGGGGAAGTTGCAATCTGTTCAGCTAGAAAGCATTTAATCTTACAAACCCAGTGTGTAGTAGTGTGTAAGCGATTAGAGGTGTCTAATTTCTTATATTAGGAGTGAGTTTCTATAGCTGAGTAATTGGTAACGACAGACACGGAGAAGGCTGAGGTACTCAGCAACTTCTTTGCCTCCGTCTGCGCTGGTAGATGGGCTTCCCAAGTCTTTCATTTCCCTGAACCCGTAGGTGGAGGCTGGGGGAGCAAAGTCCCACCGACTGTAAGTGCAGAGCAGGTTCGAGACCACCTGCTGAATGTAAACAGGTCCAGGTCTATGGGACCTGATGACATGAATCCCAGGGTCCTGAGGGAACTGGCTGATGGGGTTGCCAAGCCTCTCTCCATCACAGTTGAAAAGTCCTGGCAGTCGGGCGATGTCACTGGTGAGTGGAAAAATGGAAACGTCATGCCCCTACTCTTCAACAATCAAAACAAAGAACTGAACAAAGAGCGCTACTCTTCACCAATTAAAACAATTAGGAGACTTTTCTTCTCAGCAAGAGCGGTCAGGCACTGGGACGCGTTGCCCAGGGAGGTGGTGGAGTCCCTGTCCCTGGGGGTGTTCAAGGCAAGGTTGGACGTGGTGCTTGGGGACGTGGTTCCGTGGGTGACATTGTTCGTAGGGGGATGGTTGGACCAGGTGATCTTGGAGGGCTTTTCCAACCTTAATTTTTCTATGATTCTATGATTCTGTGATCTTTTGGAAAGTCAAATGCAAATAAGACAGGGCCAAGCAATTTCCACAGGAAGGCTCTCCAGCTTTCTGTCTTCTCAAAGAAAATAATAAGTACCAAATAGGGAACTTAAATTTATTCTGAACACAGTATTTGCTCTAGAAAGCAAATTGTGTTTGAGAGATGGTACATCTTCTGGGGAAATATTATCTCTGGGACTGAAAATACGACCAGATAATACTGGTGGGTGTGGGTGGAGGGGGGACAGACTGGGCATTGCTTTCTGTTTTCACAGACCCAGGAACAGGCTTGAGAGCATGTGTTACACAGTGTATTACAGCTGCAAAATGCTGCAGTGCCACGTTTCACAGCATCCATGTACAGCTCTTTACTGATCACCAGCCTTCACATCGACAAGTGAGCAGCTCTGTGATGTTGATGGCCTCAGCGAGTCAGATTTAGAAGCTTACTCCTGAACACCTTGTTAACCACAAAAGCAGGCCTCCTTTGCAGCAGCAATGTAGCAGGCAGTGCAACAGGCTAGCTTGTACCACAGCTGTGGCATCAGTACGTGTTGTTTTTGGAGAAACCTGCTGATTTCTAACTTTTTCTTCCCTCCTGCTTTGCTTTTCCAGCTGACTTTGGCTTCTGCGCCGAGATCGCTCCCGAACAGAGCAAGCGCAGCACCGTGGTGGGGACCCCGTACTGGATGGCGCCTGAAGTGGTGACACGAAAAGCCTCCGGGCCCAAAGTGGACATCTGGTCACTGGGGATAATGGCCATCGAGATGATCGAAGGAGAACCCCCCTACCTCAATGAAAACCCCCTGAGAGTAAGCGAGTGCCTTTTTTTGCCCTCAGGCCTTCGCTGAGCCTGCTGGTTAACCTAGGCTCTGGAGGAGGCAGGTGAACCTCCGCTGTGGTTTCATCACATGCAGCTACACGTCTCCTTGGATGCTGTAGTGAGAAGATTGTGGTCATTTAAGTTAGAAGCCATGGCTGGTTCTGGGTGGCAGAGGGCACAGGCTCTTCCTGTTGCAGACCTTCAGGTAGGGTCTGAGTTAATCATGTGGTGCATCCATAATTCCCCCCCTTCTGGAGAGGCTGACAGGGGCACCTTCTGGCCCCAGAGTGCCTGGCTTCTTAAATCCTTGTGAGTGGGGAAGAGAGCTGTCCTTGAATTCGAAGAATACCACGTTACTCTTTTACAAACAGGGCTTTTTCTTGCTGGTGCATTGTTCTTCTTGGCATGCTCCCAGTAAAGCTCCAGGTTTAACAAGCCTTTAGTCAGGCTTTGCCCCTGCTGGTGTCTTTCCCTTCGTATTCTTTAATGAAAGGGGAAATTCTGTCAGTTTGTAAGAATGCGGCTGTTCTTGGTGTAAGCCAGTTTTATGGCTTTTTTTCCTAAGCTAAACAGGACGAAGGGATCTAGAACAGTTCTGTTTAACTTGTTTCCGCCTCTTTGACTGGAGGTGATTTTGGGAGAGAAGTGCAGCAGTGAAGAAATGCGAAAGGAAAATGTTGGTGTGGAGTTAAATGAGGATGGCTAAGCAACGGGGTGCTTTGCTCTCATTTAACTTAACTTGTTGCAGTTCCCAGGCTATCAGACCTCTACCTTGAGATGTGATGAGCGATGAGCTCAAAAGGCCTCTGCCAGATGTCTGTTTCCTTTTAAAAGGCATCTAGCGATTTTCTTTTAAGAATAAAATTTTGCAGTGGATGAATTCTGAATTTCCTGATTCTTAGAAAATTCTTCATTCGCAAGCAGCAGCAAAACGACTCCACTCGTTTCTGTAGGGTGTTAAGTGCTGCTTGAGAACCTACTGGCCATCTTTTGTAAGGGACCAACTGCATCTTTAGAGTATTGACTTTTGAGGCCTTGTGCAATTGGGCAAAGTATCGAGAGAAGAAAGCCTCCTGATTATTCAGGGGTACCTTCCCATGAGGATATAGTTATTGCAGGAGTCGAGCACTGGCAGAGCTGTGCCAGCCAACTTCCCTATGTAAACACAGTCTGGACTGCTGGTTTTGTCCTCTTAATCCCTTGAGAGGGCTGCAGGATCCAAACCCAGATTACGAGGGTAAAGCAAGAAAGGATTGGATCCCATCCACATAAAAATAAGGCCGGCAGCTCTTCTCTTTGCTGAAACTTAAGCATTTCTTCGTCACCCTGATAAGGGTTTTTGTTTTGGTTTTGTTTTTCCCCATTGAACTGTGGGGAGGGAGAGGAAAAATGGGTGCCTCTGTAAACCGCAGCTGGAGTCTGACCTTCGTAACCTCCTGTTTCTTTGGTGCTTGCTTTGCTTTAGGCCCTGTATCTCATTGCTACTAACGGGACTCCGGAACTGCAGAATCCAGAAAAGCTTTCACCCATATTCCGAGACTTCTTAAATCGCTGTCTTGAAATGGACGTGGAAAAAAGAGGTTCTGCAAAAGAGCTGCTCCAGGTAAGTGCTGGGGAACAGGACGGAATTAAGCATTCTAGAGTGAGAATAGGCACGCGGAGAAATGTCATTTGGGGTCTTAAATACTGCGTCATCTGAAGTCACAAGCACAGCAGAGATGATTTACCATGAAGAAACGAACAAAAAAACCCAAAACGAACCAACCAAAAAACCCCAAATCCATACCGAAGCGTTTACAGAGTACTTTCCTTTTTGTGCTGTACTTGCTACTGGCAGCAGCTGTGCAGCGTGTTCTGTAACCAACCTCAAATAATTGCCGTGCCCCGAGCCTGCCAACTGCTGAGCCCCTTAATTCCCGTGGCTTCTGCACGCAGCTCACCCTAACATCTGGCTGTGGTGTTGCGGTCTGGCCATGCTTGTTCCCATTTGGATAACAGGAGGGCTTCCAGCTATCGAATGCTCTGGTTGTCTCCCTTCTGGGGGAGAGTTCCCAAAGCTTTTTGGAAGGGGCACGTCTTGCACTAACTGCAGCAGTTTGGCGTGAACACATTTTGCCAGATACAGCTCTTCCTGCAGAGGTGATGGAACCAAGCTTGTGAGAAATCCTCAGTTATTTCACTGAAAACCTGGTGTCTTTGTCTGGACTCCTGGTGAAAGTGAAGGACGAAGCTGCCAGGCTTTTTACCGACACAGATGAGGAGTGTTCATGTGTTTCCTTTTGTCAAACCTCCCACGGGGGTGGAAAATGTGCTTCAGCTCTTTGTAAAATAAATCTGTGATGATGGGGCCCTCAGACCTCACCTGTGAGACAGTTGTCTCTTTTTTGGTGTTCCTTTCTTTCCTTTAGTTTGTTTACTGGGTTCAGCTTTGGGAGTGCTGCTGCCTTTCTGAGACTCTAAAGAAGCATTAATCAGCGGCAGAAAGAATGGCAGTAGATGAAAGCTGACTTTTTCTCCTGGACTTGCCAGCTCCAGAGTATCAGAGAGCAGCAGTGCTGTGTCCCTTGGGGCAGGAGAACATTGGGACTGCAGCATTTCTGCCTGCCTTTACCTTTTGGCCTCGGATTTTTCCACCTCTGAAGTGTGTTCAGATTGGGTGGTTGATCCCTTCTGGTGCTCAGAAATCCTGGGGGACTTAATTATTTTGGGTTTTCAGAACAGCTTGTGGGCTTCAGGCCTTCACTCGTCTGATTAGCTGTCTTGTGTCAGTCTCTGTCCTCAAGCTAGACTTCATCTGCGAGGCTGGAGTATTGCAAGCTTTCCACTTAACCCTGAACACAGGGAAAACTCCTTCCTCTGTTCCAGATGTTGTGTTTTAAACCTTGCCCCCGAAACAAACTCCACATGTCCTGCAAGAAGCACTTTGTGACACCACCTACTGCTTGTTGCATGCTGGATAATCCATATTGTTTAACAGAACAGAGCACCTGGTATAGGAGATGGCCTGACTGGTCCTGTTGTGAATTCCCTGCTGTGCTCCTCAGTCCCAGCTGTTCTGAAAATTTCTAATAGCTTTAGAAGGCCAAGGCAATGTTTTCAGCAGATGTGGTAACAGGAAAGAAAAATGGAGAGATGATTGCTTCAGGAAGCCCTGTGCAATGTTTTGGAACTGCACAGGTTGCTTTTACTTACACCTCCCTTCCACAAAGAATTTCCCTGCAGATTTTGCATGAATTTATTTCCTGGGAGAACTTGCTTGGTCTTGGGAGTGTATAAACTTTGGAGAAATTAGGATGTGTTGGGTGCAAAGCTCTTTATCAGTTCAGGTGAGGCCCAAAAGTCACGGTGAACTTTCTTGCTCATCGTGTCTTTTTTGTTTCACCTGCTTGGAGGTTGTTGGAGTTCATACAGGTCTAGGTCCTGATATTTTGTGTAAACACCAGGCTTTTGGGACGTGTTCTGAGAAATGTAACCTTTTTTTTTCCTTTTTCCTCTTCCTAGCACCAGTTCCTGAAAATTGCAAAGCCTCTTTCTAGTCTCACTCCTCTGATTATTGCTGCTAAAGAAGCAGCAAAGAACAGCCATTAAAGCGGGGGAGCCAGCACAGCCGTCGTGTCAAGCCTTTTAGATGTTCCCTACAGAAACCGAATTACCTGTCCCTGTCCCCTCCTGCTCCTCCTTCACAGGGGTGTTCTTAAAACTTTGATCTGCCTTGAAGGGTAGCAGATGTATCGTTTGCTGAATGTGGGAGGGCACGCAACAGGTACGCTGCTGATCTTGCGTAGTGAACTGTCTTTCCATCCTCCTTGATGGGCACGGTAGGGGAAGGGTATATTTTATGGCTGGGAAGATCTTCTGAGAACATCTGAACCTGACCTACCCGTAGCAAAGCCAGTTTGTTCTTGTATTTCTTACTGTGTTTATTTTTAAAGATAATGTGGAGCCTTTAGACCATGTTTATC
Organism: Anser anser; assembly: GCF_964211835.1. Lineage (NCBI taxonomy): Eukaryota > Metazoa > Chordata > Aves > Anseriformes > Anatidae > Anser > Anser anser. The sequence continues at coordinate 351,119 of NW_028154049.1, read as the reverse complement.
TTAATAAATTAAATCTTCTGCTGGCTGGACTCTTCCTGCTTCTGCCAAGCTGCTCTTCCAGCACTGAGGCTGCTCTCTGCTTCGGATGACTTGAGGAGGGAAGGAAGCAGGCAGCAGCAATCGGAACAGCTAAAACAACTGGAAGGGGAACGAGGGCAGGACCATGCAGCCCTCCGGCAGCACCGCTGGATGCTTCCAGGGAGCAAAGAGAAAGCCTGTGTGTGCTTCTTGCAGCTGTTGGACAACTCGTGATCTTTTTGCCAAATTGTGTGAATCAAGGTCCTTCCCCGCACACTTTAGTTTCAACTCAAGTAATCAAACAGCTTTCAAAGAGTTCTGATATTCTAGAAAAATCACAGGAAAAATCAACTGGGATTTCTTTTAGGGTTATTTTATTAGTGCTGTCAGGCTTCGTGGAGACCTGCCCTGTGAGAGAAAGCAAACAGAACAATTGCTCTTATGAAGATAAGGTCTGCCTGCAAGATGATGTTGAAAACTCTTGCTTCTTAGACCAAGGCCAACAGAAAACAACCTGATCACGGACAGTGTTTTCTTGGAAGCATAGGGGCATTCATTTTTTTGTTGTTTTGAAATGAGCGAGTGAACTGATATCTTTATGCTACTGACTCCTTTGGTTGCTAATGATGCGTAAAACAACAGCAACCCTGGAACTACTAGAGAGATTGGGTGTAAACACTGGCGTCGTGTTGAACTGTATCCTGATTTTTAATAAAAGGACTGCCGCATTTCTTAACTCGGGACTGAGGGAGGGTTGGAGAATTCACTGTCACCAGACGATTCTGTCGGATGGGATGGGTTTTCATGTTATCGTCACTGGGTGCTTACAAGTGATGCATTAAGTGATACAAGCTTCTGTGGTCCTGTGGGATAGCGAGTGGCTCTGAAGAGGAGTAACTGCACACAGAGGGAACGGATAAAAGATCTTGCTTTCTCTGTACGTATCGCTTTGGTCATTTCCAGGGTGAGTTTAATCCAGTTCTCCTCTCCCCAAAGCACTTGTGTTGCACAGAAACTCATTCCTGCTTCTTGCTGAGACCTGCTGCTGGATCAGTCCTTTCCTCCCTGCCCTGGGCTTGTGATTGAAACATATACATATATTTGTCTTTTTTGGTGTCTTCTCCCATCCTTCAGGCTACAGGGTGGCCACTGTCTGACGTGAGGCTGTAACGTCTGAAGTCCATTGCCAAATCTTCTGCCTTCCTCCCCTTGTGTACATTCTTCATCTTCATGTAATATGGAGAGTTTCCCCTCGCAAGATGAGTTCCTTGGGCAGAGCAGCAAAGCTGCCAGCCCTGGGGGGAACCTGATCTCTTGATGAGCTCCTCTGCTCGGGGCTGGGGTGGAGATCGGGAAAGGGAAGGCCACTACCCTCGGATAATTCTCTTTGGTGAGGAGTTTGGTTTTATTTTCTGTGCAAGTCTCAAATGCCATGCGTGGGGTAGATGGGAAGGAATGATGGGCTAGATCTCACTAGGTCTAAAATCTAATGTGGCTCTGGTCTTACTGACCCATCAATTGCCTTTTTTTGACAGCACAGGATTAAACCTGATCCATGAATGTACTGAGTGTTGCTGACTTCCCTTCGCCTTCCCTTCGCGCTCCATCCTTGGCACCGCTTTGAGATGGGAGTGGTAATGCAGATGTGCCCTACCTGCGAGCAAATCCGTCAGCTTATTTTTCTGCAGGAGGAAAAATGGTAAAAAGGGTGACTTGTGTTTAAGTTACTCTCCTGGATTCTCTGTTGCCTATTGGAAAGCAATCTGCAGGAGTGACTATTTCTCCATATCCTTAAGCTCATGATGTGCTTCTGTCTCATTGACTTCAACTGTGAATTGGTCCTTACTGGTTTGGTAAGGACTGAGAGCTGTGCACTGGGAAGCTGTAAGACAGCGGCTGTAGCCCTGTCACCTTCTCCTGTTTTTATTTTACCATCCTGCGATGCGAAAGAAGTTGACTTGCTACTGTGTGCCTAGCCCCAGTTCCAAGTTAACAGACGCATCGTGTTTTCATGGTCTCAGAAATCTTAAATAAAAAGATAAATAAAAGAATGTAGTTAGTTTAGGAGAATGAGATACATTTTTTTGTCCAGAGATAGATCCTTTTCTCTACTCTTAGGTTCATCTGGGCATCGCTCAGCTCCAGCACTGGTGGCAGCTGCTGCATAGCCTTTTACAGCACTTTCTGGTCACTACAGAGAGCTGTTAGCACAAGTGTCTGACATAATAATTCCTTTTTTTTTTCTGAGAACATCTTTTCTGCTGGGATTTGAACACAACTTCCAACTAAAGAACTGATTTGGTAGCATTTTAAAATATATTTTAATATACCTACATATTTAATATACCTATTTAATAATATACCTACATTTTAATATACCTATTTAATATATCTACAGTGACTGTAGACATGTCATCGGTTTTATTTTATTTTTTACCTGCCTATGATGCGAAAGAGTTTGACTTGCTACTTTGTACCTAGCCCCAATTCCAAGTTAACAGACACATCATGTTTTCACGTTCTCAGAAATCTTAAAAACATAAATAAAATTTAGTTAGCTTAGGAGAATGAGGTATATATTTTTTTCTGAGAGATGGATCCTTTTCTCTACTCTTAGGTTCATCTGGGCATCGCCCAGCTTCAGCACTGGTGGCAGCTTTTGGATAGCCTCTTCCAGCACTTTCTGGTCACTACAGAGAGCTGTTAGCACAAGTGTCTGACTTAAAAATTTTCCTCTGTGGCCAAGAAGAATGGTACGTATCTGAACGCCTTTCTTAATTACGAGCTTACAGATTCCCCAGCATCTTTCGTATGGGAGCTGTCAAAGGTGAAGGCTGAATCTGTTTGTCTCCCTAGCATAAAATACGGAGACTTTTCAATGGCTTATTTTGACAGTAATAGAGAACATGTGGATGTATTTTGGGGTTGTAAACACACTGGATTGAGCGTAAAGATCCTAGGGAGGATCTCATGGTTTGCTGCTAATGACAGCCCTCAGAATCAAGGCTGGGGTCTTGGAGAAGCAGGGAGCTGCCGCTGGTGGTGGCAGAACAGCGATGCCGGCGGGGGCTGGATGGAAACTTGCAGCCGAAATGGATGCCCCCAGGAAAGGGGTGGGAGGGCAACAGAGGATGGTGTTGCTCTGAGGAAGAAGATGGGTGCTGGGGTAGGTGGAAGCAAAAGGTAAAAGCTCAGTTTCCCACCTGCTGAGGGAATTTGGAGGGTGCTGGAGCAGCCTGCGCTGGATTGAGGCATCCTGTTTGGGAGCAGAAAGGAGCGGGGGGCTCCTGTGCAATGAAGGGGTGCTCAGAGTGAGGTCTGAGGCTTATGTCTTTGAGGAACAACCCATGCTAAGTGAGCTGGAGCTAATCTGACCTGCTGCCAGGTGTCTGTGTGTCTTGTCCTGCTGGGAAATTGCAAGGGCCTTTTCTGTTTTAAAATCAGCTGGAAAACGTGTTTCTCTTTCTTTGTACTGCCTTGGTGTAACTCTCCGGTAGTGCCCGGTTTGTTGGGGTCAGCTCAGCCATTTAGAAAGCAAAACTGAAACCTTAAATAAAACCTGAATGAATGACCTGCTTCTCCTCCCCTTTGTTTCAATGAGGCTTGCAGAAATGAATGGGGGGGTGCTTGAAGGAGTTGTGTTTCTCTGATCTGTTTTAATTAGATCTTACTTGATAGAGCAAAGTGACTTTACGCTGAAAGCTGATGCAGAAAGTGTGATTTCTACTGCTTATTTTAACCTGTTTGGAAGTCATTAATGCTCTGAGAAAGACCAGTCTGGAAGCAGGATGTAGAGCCCTCTTTTTGGGCCTCTTCCAGAGAGAGAGGGGCTTGTGGATTCGGTCCGCAGACCCCTTCAGGTTACGTACCCGAGAACATTGGCCAAAGCTGTCAGGTACCTACCCTGAAGCGATCTGAGGAGAGGATCCCAAACTAAATCTGTATGTGGAGGTAGCCACAAAGCTCTGGCCAACAAGATCCGCCAGCTGTGTGGCATCCAGGGCAGCATTCGTAGCACAGACGGTTTGTATGTGGTCTTGGACACTGGCTACATGTGTCTTTATGGTGTCTGGGAGACCACCTGCCTGCGACCATAGAGACGCGGTCCTCCCGGCCTGCTAGAGCGGCCCCCCGCGGTCCGCCAGAATCCCAGCGTCCCTTGCGCGCTCCCGCCCGGCCTCAGCGGCTTCCGGCGGCGGCAGAGCAGGGGCGGCGGGAGCAGCGAGGCGGCGGTAGCCGCGGCGTAGCGCGGGCAGGGCCAGAAGGTGCAGACGGTGATGGTGCAGCCCATCGTAGCCTTCCTGCGGCCGGGGGGCGACGGGGGAGCGGGTGGGGGGCGGCCCGGGCCTCAGGGGTCTCGGCCCGGGCCTTGAGGCCTTGTTCCGGGCCTGGAGCTCTTGTCCCCGTGCTGAGCCCTTCACGCAGCGCCGCAGAACCTCATCTTCTGCTACCTGCAGAGCGTGAGTAGCGCAGGGAGAGGACGGGATGGGGATGGGGATTTGGGGGAGGGGTGGGGGGAGCGGGGAGGGTCCGGGGATCCCCCTCGCTGAGTTTTCGGCTCTCACCGGTTGCTCGGGGCAGGCTTGTGGGGAATGGAGAGCTGTGCGGCGTGCTGGTGGGTACAAGGAGCTGCTGCGCAGCGCGGCGTTGCCCCCTCGTGTTAACGGGAGTGGGATCGTGCAGCCGGGCGTGCAGGAGTGTTCCCTTGTGACTGGAAACGTGTTCTTCAGCAAACGTGTAGTATTCACCCGGTCCTATAACACTCTAAAATGTCAGACTGTTAATTGAAAGTGCCCCTGAGAGTTGCTCCTTGGAGTGTTTGGGAGCTCTAGCGGCTATGGTTAGCGGGTATTTCTGAACACATGAGAGAGAACAGAACTACTCGCGGTGTTTGTGTGCCTATTTACTCTCCTCCTTCATTCTGCAGAGGTCGAGGATCCAGGTGTGGCTTTCCGAGCAAGTGAACATGTGGATAGAAGGCTGCATCATCGTGAGTATCAGCACGACCCCGCGTTACGTCGTTAGTTTGTTTTCCCTCATTCACAATCCTATTTTTTCTTGTCAAGAGAAGCTAGCACAAGGGAAAAAAAAAATCGCTAACAATTAGTCTTCATTGTCCAGCCTGGGTCAGCAAAGCTGACGATGGTTTGTGTTGTTGCTGAACTAATTGCCACTGTTGCTGATTTCTAGGGCTTTGACGAGTACATGAATTTGGTGCTGGACGACGCAGAGGAGATTCACTCCAAGACAAAATCAAGGAAACAGCTGGGTGTGTCGTGTGTCTGTGCAACCCGAGCGACGCGCGGTCTGAAACCTGCCTGGGTGAGCCTTCTAGGTAGCAGCACTGAGAGGTACCAACCGTGATGGGCAAAACCCTGCTCAACCACAGGAAATACTTTCTGAAAACGCGAGATTATTCTCAGGTTCTGGGCTCTCTCTAATCCCCTCTTTCCCTTCTCTGTGCTGCAGGCCGGCTCATGTTAAAAGGGGACAACATCACTCTTCTACAGAGCGTTTCTAACTAGAATTTGCCATCCTTAGAACAAAGGTGGCTGCCGTGCTGCGGAGTGACTGAGTGCCAGGGGAACGCGGCCCGCTGGTAGATAGGAAGTTATTTGTAACTGGGGTTGCATGCTGAGGTCAAAAGTCCTTCCTTTGTGGACTTCCTTTTCTTTTTGCTGTGGATCTGATAAGTTTCGCTAACGGTATGTGCTTTCTCGAACATTACATCTGCATTATGCGGCCAGGGTGGACTCGTTCAGGGCACGGAAGCCCCACACGGTCCTTGAGCTAGCAGGGTGCTAAGGAGGGTGTTGGAGATTTTGCATACAATTGCAGCCCTTTGTTGCTGCAGTGACAGGTTCCTCAGATTCTTTCTAAACGGGGTTTAACTTGTTGAGAATCTTTTTGGGAGTGTTTATTGTGGATCAATCAGTAAAAGTATCTTAGTGGGCCCGTGAGGGATTTGGGGCTGTGGTGCAGTAACCCAGCGTTTACAAGTGTTACTGCTACGCATGCCTGTCCAATAACGTCTCCAGATCAGAGAGTGAGAGCGGGCAACTGGTTTGGATTAAATCTGTCACTTCTTGCTGCTTTGGACAGAGCCTGTAGATTAAACCCTTGTGCTGTTCAATAAGCTGGGGTATCAGATGTGTCGGTTGGGTTTTTATCACTTGATTTATTTTTTTTATCCGTCTGGAGATCTGTCTGTTCTATTTAAGTTTCCCCAAGAGAGCTGAGTTGCTTGGTGCATCGACCAAAGATCAGTTCCCTGGCTGACTTGGGACAACCAGTCCCCTCGTTTTTCTGAGCACAAAAAAAAAAAAAAATTGACTGTAACTGTAACTCAGAAACTAAGATTACCTGAATGGAGAGAAATGAATTTTGATGCACAGGCTGTGCTAGAAATCTGTTAATCAACATTCAGTTTTTCAAAACTTCAATTTGTGTATCACCATCATGAAAATTAGTAAATTCAAGGTGGGAGATCCTTTCCTGAAAGGGAAGGACAGAAATACGAGTCTTGCTGTGGGGCCTACCCAGCGCAGTTCTGCCATTCCGAGAAGTAATACGTCAGGAGTGTCACAGCAGACGTTCCCAGGAAGAAACCTTTGAGGGGCAGCATGACACACTTTATTGGCTAAAGCAGCTTCAGCTGTACAGCCTGCTGCCGGGATGGGGAATTCTAAGTTGTGTTCAAGTTGCTGAGTTCCTTTCAGCATGTAGTAAAGATGTAACGTGCCGATGTGGTTTGGGAACAGGAGGCATTACGTGTCACCAGCAGTGGGCACACAGGGAACAAAATAGTATCTTACGAGGTCCTCCACATCCGCCTTTCATTTTGTCCTTGGTTTGCCAGCTGGAGCTTTCAGGAGGTGAGGAAGGAGGCTGTCCCAGTGAGTAGTTCAGGTGTTGCAGGGTATTTGTGATGCAGTGCTTGTAAAATTTACCTGCCCGCATCTCCTGTTACAGGCAGCCCCCCCCGGGCCCTGTGAGACGGGGAGCTGCTGCCCGGGCTTAGGCCCAAGGTGCCCTGTCAGGCCCAGGGCCGCCCTTGCCCTTGCCCTCGCCCTGCCCTTCCCTCCCGCTCCTCAGCCCTTCCTCAGGCCTTTTGGGCCGTCCGTCCCTCCGCCCTGCCCCGTCCCTGCCGTCTCCCGAGGGAAGCAAAGAGTCCCTGGGCGGCCTTCAGGGAGGAGGTTCTGCTGAGGAAATTAAAGCTTCCCCCTTAACGGGCGCCTTGCGAGTTATTGAGTTCCAACCTTCTGCCTTCCTTTCGTAGCAGTGCCTCTGAGGGGTGTGCTGTAAGGTAGCCGTCATCTGGCGCGCTGCTCCTCCGTTTCCCAAAGGAGCTGCCCTCAGGATCTGACTAACTCTGGATGCACCCGGTTGTCACCTTAATTTCTCCGTTAGTTTGCTGGAAACAACCTGCTTGGGTGACCGTTGCGTTTGTTTCTTAAACCTTGGATCGAGGAGGTCTCTGTTTCCTTATGCTGATGTTCACGAGGAAAGTGCAGAAGGGATGCTTACTGTTGCCCGGGTCGGTACTGTTGCCAGGATGGGAATGTTTAGCCTACCGGCCCTCTGGTGCTGTTAGGCTGCACTCGGAGTGTGAGCTCTGGGCCTTATTTGGAAAAGACTGCGTTATTTGAGTGTACAAACCCGAGATATTCTGTGGATAGGTGATTCTCGAACCACGTCAGAACCACTGCTGGAGTCGGACGCGCGTTTGACTGATCAGGCGGAGCAGGTGAACTGAATTTGTTGCTGGATGGCGAGGTGTTCTGGGGGAAGAGCTAGTCTAAGGAAAACTTCCTCTTACTGCCCCTTCCCATCTCAAATGGCCACTGCCTGGGGAAATTGCTTCTTTATGAGATTAACTACAACGTTACAGTGAGGATGAGGAATCATCATTACTCCCATAGTTATTTGCTGCCAGGCCGCAGCGTTGATTTCAGAGATGTTTTTTTTAAAAAAAAAAAGGAAAAAAGAAAGGAAGTATGTATTCTTTTACATACTCTCTTTTTCCCGAGAGTAAATGTTGTAGCTTCAGCAGTACCCTTCCTCTGGAAACGATTCCCAGTGCCTGCTCAGACACTGGGGAGGAAAATGACCGAGAGAGCAATGGAGGAGAGCCACCCGATATAAAGAAAGGAAAAAAGGGGTTATGGATGAAGGGAAAGCCACTACATAAAAAATTGGTGCTATCTAAAAATTGGTTAAGGGTTTGGGACCTGCAGGTGCTGCCTACACGTGCGTGTGTTGCAGTCGTGCCTGTTGCCACTGCGCAAAATGGAGAGAGCTTCTTTGTCGAATGCAGCATGAAAGCATGCGCCATTGCCTGGAAGAAAAGCACGGCCTTCCCTCGTGTGGGACTTCTTCCCTATTGATCTGTGGTTTACCTGAAGGTTTACCATAACCTGCATCATATGTTTCAAAACAAAAACAAAACCCAACACCAACATTAAAGGGTGGCAAGGCAGATGCTCATCTGGGGACTGCTGGGACTGACAGGCATTGCTCCGCACCGGTCCTGACAGCAGCACCAGCTGCAGCGGCGGTGGTGGAAGCATGGTGCGAGTGTGGGGAGCCACGGCCCCTGCCTGCGTCCTCTTCCTCCTGCTGGTGGCCCTGTGTGCCCGGGGTGCCCAGGCTGCGCCATGGCGACCACCGGGAGCAGGTGGGTGGGCAGGGCCGGGGCCAACACCAAACCCTGGGCGGCATGGTGCTGCGCGGCACGCGTATGGATGGAGGGGACGGGGACGGGATGGCAGCAGGGCCGGGCGGGCACCGCGGGCAGGGGGCAGGCAGGAGGCAGAAGCCCCGCAGGGTGGCACGGTGGGGCCGTGGCTGCTGCGGGGTTGTTTCCTGCCGGGGGGGCCAGGAGCGGCGCTGGGGCCGAGAAGCCCGGGTCTGAGCCCCTGTGGGGCTGAGGCCGCTGGCCCCTCTTGGGAAATTTCCACCTGCATCTTTGTCCCGTGACATTGCCTCAGCCCCCTCAGTCACTGCAGGGTGCTGGGGAAGAGGGAGAGCACAGCATGCCATGGCAACGTCTCTCATCTCTGCTTGATTTTAGATGATGACGATGTTGGCTCTCGATATCCAGCTTCTCAGCTGGATCATGGTTTGGAGCCTCAGGAGGATCCCCGAGGTACGTTGCGAGTGTGCTTCCTTGAAGGAAGATGGCTAATGGGCTGTAATAGTTTATTCAGGGTCTTCCAAGTGCGTTTGTGCCTTGAGGGGGCTTGCACAAATGAGCCCTGAATATTTCTTCACTTGGAGAGATGCCACCCCTGCCCCTCTCCACAGAGAGGGAAGAACCCAGGCTTTTCTTCCTGTTTGGGCCATGTCATTACCTGAGCCCCAGCCAGTGCCTCCCGGTCACTGAGGAAGAGGCAGGCCCCAAGAGGCAATGGAAGCTCCCCTTACCTGTGTCTGATCCCACTTGTGCCCACAGGCAGTACTGGTCAAGTGCCTCCATGGAATCCTGCTCCTGAGCCTGCCAGTATGGGTCCCACAGGTGGTAAGTTGTCCGTGTTCATTTCCTTGCTGTTTGTTAAGGGTTTGTTGAGCTAGCTCAGCAAGGGTTCAGCTGCTCACTGGCCAGGGGGCTTCTCCATGACAAACATGGATGATCATTTTTCCCGGGGTCTGCACGCTCCCCCTGCAGTGGGGTCTTCCTTTGTGTCCAGCAGAGATCTTCCCGTAAGAAACACCTGAGGGGCCACATCTTTGGCGGCGTGGTCCCTGCGGGGTGTTGCGCACAGCCTGGAGAGAGGATTTGGGAAGAGGCCAAGAGGGAGCCTCCAGCTCAGCAGGCCCCTTTGCGGCTTTGGAAATCCTGGCTCGTGTCTGGGTCCCACATCCTTGCCTGAGCCCCCTCCAGTCGCTGCAGGTCACTAAGGAAGAGGTAGATCACACCATGCACGGGGAATGTTTCTCTTCTGTGCTTGATTGCAGCAGTTCTCGTAGGCTCTGGCTACTCGACACCTCAGCCTGATGTGGACCACGAGCCTCAGGTTAATCTGCCAGGTAAGTCAGCGGAAGGCAGGAGCATCTAGGTGCTGCAGAGCCAGCAGGCACCTTGCGCTTGAGTTGAGACCTGGGGTGGGCACGGGGAGGGCCCTTCTCCGGGCAGCTCCACGCACGCTTAGTTTGTACCAGCACGGTGCCACTGCAGGCACCCAGCAACTGTTTGCAAGATGCTCTGGAGTGGCAGGGAGAGACGAGTGCCGTGGAGCAGTCCCCTCTTTGAACCGCATTCTCTGTCACTCTGGTCAGAAGGAGTATGTTGGCGTAGTTCACAGGAGGGACTCCACTTGTGTTTACAGATGGGACCGAAGGCAAAGGTGATCCAGGCTCCCAGATGGGTTCCAGGACTGAAGCTCTGGGAGATGGCCTGGGTAAGTTGTGGCTTTTGACTTCCTTTGAGAGCTGCCAGCTCAAAGCCCAAACGTCAGCCAGGCATCTCTGCAGGTGGGAGGGTATAGACCGGCACGTGTGTGTGCCCTGTCAAGGCACGAGCCCTGGTATGCTCTCCTACTGAGCTATTGATGTAGATGGCGCTGGGACAGAAACTTCTCACGGGGCTTTGGTTGCAGAAGTGTCCCCAGGGAGGGCTTTGCCAGACCCTCGGCTGCTTCCTGCGCTGGAGCCCAGCTGGTATCCCAGGGGTGGGTAGTCATTTCACTGACTTCACAAACGAAGCCCTGGTCCTCCAAATTGCACTGGTGCCAAAGTTAACTTCCTACTTTCTGTTCAGGTCCTCTAACAGCGAAGGACAATGCTGAAATAAGAAAATCTTCCCCAACATCCCCTGACATCATAGAGGATATCATAAAGGAGTTAGAGGAGGCAGCACCTGGTGGGTATATTTCACTCTGTCCGCCATAAGACTTGGGAAGCTGAGGTTCTAAATCCATGTGTGGACACACCGTAACCTGCACAGCAGGAAGGGATGGATCAGAGCGGAGACACTCAATTTCACACCTGGCAGGCACTGGTGAGCCTCAGAGAAGGCCGAGAGCCTCTGCTGCCGCTTGTGGGTCACGCCGTGTCCCAGGGGCAGCTGCTAGCCCAGCACTACCATAAGTGGTCCGAGCTGTTCCGTGCAAACATTGGTATCCAGCCAGCAGCAAAGGGCTTCTGCTGAACTTGTGTTCAGCTCCCGCACAGCGCTGCTTGCAGCTGGGCGAGTTCAAGGCAGGAGGCACAGCCCAAGCAGTCCTTGCTGTCTCATTTGCCGGGAGACACATGTCACTGCAGGGGAAAAGCACCCTTGGCGCTTACCTCAGTTTCAGCTGATTTAGCTGTCCAATTCTAGTTGGGTTTCAAATGACTTGGCTGTGCTTCTCCTCTTGTTTGGGGACTGTGGGCTCTTCCCTGATGCCCACGACTGTGCCCACAACATGGTTCAAGAGCTTGCGGCTCAGCCTGATGTGTGTGACTCTTGCCCTTCCCATGGGATGGAGTCAGCATGATGGGATGGACATGCTTCTCAGAAGGGCTGTTCCTGCCTCTGAACTGGATGCAGCTTTTTTCTGTCCTCTTTGAAGGCACGAATTGAGCAACATCTTGCAGTGTGCCAAAAATGCACTATGTGCGATGTGAACAAGAAGATCTCCTGCAATCTCCTGGTCTCGCAGCAGGCCAGATTTTGCTGTCTGTGCTGGTAGACTGCCAGGAGTCGAACACTTAGATTTTTCTTTGTGAATGACATGTTGTGTCCTGGTTCCAGTTAGGACAGAGTTAAGTAGCTCATAGTAGCTGGTAGGGTGCTATGTTTTGGATTAGGATGAGAAGAGCGCTGATAACATGCTGATGTTTTAATTGTTGCAGAGCAGTGTTTACACCAGGCCAAGGACTTTTCGGCTTCTCGCTCTGTCCTGCCAGCGAGCAGGCTGGGGGTGCAGCAGGAGCTGGGAGGGGACAGACCCAGGACAGCTGACCCAAACTGGCCAAAGGGGTATTCCATACCATCTGACGTCATGCTAAACAATATATAGGGGTGGCTGGTCGGGGTGGGGGGCCGGCTGCTCGGGAATAGGCTGGGCATCGGTCAGCGGGTGGTGAGCAATTGCATTGTGCATCACTTGTTTCGTACACATTATTATTATTAATACTATTATCAGTATTATTATTGTTATTTTTTTCCTGTCTTAATAAACTGTCTCTATCTCAACTCACAGGCTTCACTTTCCCGTTTCTCTCCCCCATCCCACGGAGGGAGGGGGGAGGGTGAGCGAACGGCTGTGTGGTGTTTAGCTGCCGGCTGGGTTAAACCACAACAAGCACTAATGAAATAGGCCACCATACAACGAAACATAACAGTCTCCGCTATCACAAATGAGTATCACAGAAAAAGAAACGCAAGGTGTCTCAGACAAGTTATATAAACAAAAAAGCCTACCTAGGTATAAAATCTGACTGGTTGGAAATAGTGGTCAGTTCATAGATCTGTGAGCTGGAGTTAACGGACAAAGCAATCAAGCTCTTGCTGATGTTCAGAGACCTTGCAGTAACTGAAGTGATATGATCTGCATATGGGGCTTCCAGCATTATAGAGAATTGGTTCGCTTCAGAGTTCCAAGCATACAGTGTTGTTATATCCTTACCAGCTAGGAGGACATGGACTACATGGAGCAAAGAGGAAGAGAATATTTTTTTAGTCATATATTTAAAAGTTACTGTCTTAATGCCAGAAGTGCACTTTGCAGAACACTGATTACACTGACTTTTAAGGTCTGATAAATACATATGAAAAAATAAAGACATGCATTTCTGAAATTCCAGCATTATATACTAGGATTTGAAAAAAAAAAAATCTCATTTAAGTCTTACCTAAACCTGAAGGAGGCATGAAGACATGGATATTTCTTACATCATGGACTGGAAGAGATTGGAAGTGTCAAAAAGTAGACTGCCCTGTCTCCCAGACAAAAATTTCAGAAGAATTTCCAGAGTCTACCAAGGAACAAAATGACAAAACTCACATTATTTTGCTGCCTTTTAGTTAAATCACACACTGGTGGCCATTCAAAAGCCAGAGTCTGGCAGCTTTAATTATGAAGTGACACTGATTGTATTATTTTCCTTATTATTTGGTGCGTAACTTCGATGCAAGAACATTAAGACTGACATTAGACAACATCTAATTGCAAAGAAACCTGTGGACTGCAACAAAAACTTTTTAGTAGCCATAGAGACAAAATGACATATAAAATGTCAACCTTGTAATAAAATACACGTATACTTTGCTGACTAGTGATCTGTGTGTGGCACAAAGCTCAGAAAAGCTTAGAAAGAGTGTGATAAGCAGGTAGATTAAATAGAGTTATTATTTCCCATTGTTACTGGGAAAGCATTTCATTTGTTTTGTAAGTATTTGAGAACAAGCACAAGGCTTTTATTTTCTGAGAGAAAAAGTAGAGATTACTTTCATAAAATACTTACTAGGGTTAAATGCTTATTGAGTACTGTCACCCCCGCAGTGATTCCAATAGCTTTCTAAACTCCTTTACCACAAAGGCCTTTGCTATCAAACAAGCCATTGTATACTCAGCAAACTCATTCTTTGTTTTCTGCTAAATACCTTTTGCAATAATTACAAAGACATCAGATCCAGAAATCCAGGACTCCATATGTTTTATTTCCTTTGCTGGTACTTGATGAAGCTTCCTAAACTCGTTGTTCAACCACTGATACAAGAGAATGTTTTGGCTGGTATTTGACAAAGAAACTAACAGGTACGTAAAGCCTCCTCTAGGAAACAGGGCTATGTCCACAACTCCATAAAGTGGAAGCTGATGATGCAGAACAAATATGTCTTTATTCCACTGGAAAACCTGTGGAAATACAAAAATCTTTTCTTTATATATTCATAATTAGCACCGAGAGAACTAAAACTAAATGACATGCCAAAAAAAATGGGAAGATTTATGGTGAACTGAATTCCTATATTCTTAGGTGGACTGTACTTTAAAGTAGAAGCCCACTGGTAAGTAATTGGTAATTAACCCTACTGCAAGAAGCTGTGCCTGCTCTTCAGAGGAACAGGTTTATATTCAGAAGCTACTTCTTTGTTTACATGCTACATTTCAAAACTGAAATAACAGTAGCAATAAAAACAAACCAGATGTAAATTATACACTCAGGTAGAGAGTATTTATACATCCAAACAAGTCTGGAATTTTAACTGTTATAAATTTCCAATAGAAACAAAAATAATATGTCAGAAATACATGCTTATAGATTTACTTCCTTTCATTATCCTTTCAGAACTAAGCAAACTACCCACATTAAAGCCAGAGAAGACTGAAGAATATTCAAACCTGGATGGAACTGGAACTGTTTGTGTGACTCACAATAATCAAATAGTCTTCTTCCTCCACTGCAAAATGTTTCACACGTCTGGTATCCAGAACAGAAAGAGTCTGTATCTGCAAGGGAAATATGAGGGTGACTATGTTTATCTACATATGTATATAAACAAATACATTTTATATTACATTGTATATAGTGAGAAAAAGTACGCATAGAATGTTAAGAATTCCAAAATTATGTATAAAACTATACATGAAATAGCTTTTAAAACTTTATATTTTATATATATATATATATATATATAAGCAACTAATTTACAGAATTAACATAACTTATCATACATTTTCCAGAAAATGTTCTATGACTTGATTGCTTGAGAATTTCTTCCCCCACTTCCAAGCAGAGCTACAGGCTGGGAGATGAGTGGTTGGAAAGCTGCCTGGCCGAGAGGGACCTGGGAGTATTGGTTGATAGTCGGCTGAATATGAGCCAGCAGTGTGCCCAGGTGGCCAAGAAGGCCAACAGCATCCTGGCCTGTATAAGAAGCAGCGTGGCCAGCAGGGCTAGGGAAGTGATTGTGCCCCTGTACTCGGCTCTGGTGAGGCCACACCTCGAGTACTGTGTTCAGCTTTGGGCCCCTTGCTACAGGAAGGACATGGACGTGCTCGAGCGAGTCCAGAGAAAGGCAACGAAGCTGGTGAGGGGTCTGGAGAACAAGTCTTATGAGGAGCGGCTGAGGGAGCTGGGGTTGTTCAGCCTGGAGAAGAGGAGGCTCAGGGGCGACCTTATCGCACTCTACAGGTACCTTAAAGGAGGCTGTAGCGAGGTGGGGGTTGGTCTGTTCTCCCACGTGCCTGGTGACAGGACAAGGGGGAATGGGCTAAAGTTGCGCCAGGGGAGGTTTAGGTTGGATGTTAGGAAAAACTTCTTTACCGAAAGGGTTGTTAGGCATTGGAATGGGCTGCCCAGGGAAGTGGTTGAGTCACCATCCCTGGAGGTCTTTAAGAGACGTTTAGATGTTCAGCTTAGTGATATGGTTTAGTGAAGGACTTGTTAATGTTAGGTCAGAGGTTGGACTAGGTGATTTTGGAGGTCTCTTCCTACCTAGACAATTCTGTGATTCTGTGATTCCCAGGTAATCCTCCCTGCACCCTCAAATGTAAATATATAAAAAATACAAACAATGTAAACAACTAACTATGACAAACTTACATCACTGAAGTTATGTAGTATTTTAGGACACAAAACTAACTCTTGTCACACAGAGTGCTTTTTTCTAAAACATGGCCAGACTGGAGGACCTCCCTTGGTCCTTGCCAACCCATACTATTTTAAGATTTTAAAATTAAAATCGATTTACCCACAACAATCTGTGTCCAGCCATGAATGCATACACACTGTTGTTAGAAGCTCCCTGTGTGGCTCCTCCATGAGTAACCACAAGGTAGGAAGAGGCTCCAATTTGGAAAGACACACAACTTGTAGGATTCCACATACTGAAATTCTGCAAGAAGAATAAAAAAAAAGTAAGATTGTGACTTAAATTCCTTATTAACTAGCATGTCTGGTGTTCAAAAACAAACATTTACCTCAACAGGAACAAATACTCCTTTCCACTGGTAGACAGTAGAAAACAAAGCTGGAGGCATACGCAACAGAACACCGTACAGGATTTCTCTTGAGGTAAAGAAACACCAACCAGATGCTGATTCTTCCACAAAACTTTGCAAGACAGATAGGACACTGATACCACCCCCTGCAATATAGTAAAAAATAAAATAAAATAAAATAAAATAAAATAAAATAAAATAAAATAAAATAAAATAAAATAAAATAAAAACACTATTTACTATTATATTACTCTTGAGATCTTTTCTAACCCCATTCCCATTATTTACCTCCCAAAGCCAGACCTAGTATGAGAAATGATGAAGTTGTGTCTTAGTATTTGTTATAAGTGTATATAAATACATAGAAATGTTACAATGCTAAGGATATAATGAGAGTTAAGCAGTAAATGTATTTTTCATTCATTACAACTGCACATGGAAGACATATAGGCAATTTGAGTCTGACTCATAATAATTGATCTTGGAATTTAGCTAACAAGAGAATTAGCTAGATAGCAAGTAGTAAAGAAAAAAAAAAAAAAGACAAATTACAAAATGTTCATGTTTTGTTCCCCATTTACAACATGTTCATGTTTTTATTCCAAGACGGTCCCTAAGCACCGTCTTGTCAGAACTAAACTCCAGGAGCTAGACTCTTGCATGTCACATGTCATTTATACTGTGTTAGAAAGATCCTGAGTTACAAGTAGTACGGAACAAATTTTATTACACACACACAAATAAATAAATAAATAAATGGCTAGTGACAATAATGTTCATATTAGCAGCAAAGACAGAAATAGAGATTACTGAAACTGGCAGAAGTGGCTGATGACAAGGTGATTCTTAAGCAGCTAAAGTATTTTATCTACTAAATCTTACATAGGAAAATATTAACTGAATTGTGTCTGAATACTTGAATTTACATTCCCAAGCTACATCTCCTGTATGCTTGGCTACTCTCTTACTATCTCCACTTCTACAAAAGCAGTGGACATTCTCTGTAAAGTGAACGTACTGATGCCAAATGCAGTATCTGATGATGTCTCCCACTCAACGCTCACAGAAACGTTAAGCCCATTACTCCGTGAAACTTTCAAATAAGCTGTAGTGTTGGCTTCTTCAATTATGATGAAATTTGTCCTAAATGTGAGAATCATAAAAATAAGGAAAAAATTATTTTATAGTATATTCATTGCTGTAATAAAAATAAGATTTTTACTGTACAATTCCAGATGCAGAATATACAACAGAAATAAAAAGAAAATATTAATAACAGGTTTCAGTATCTGATGGACTGGTAGCTACATTAATTAGGGTTTCCCAATGATCCTTACTACAATCATGCAAAATCATAGGCAATTCAACAAAATCTTTAAACAGACTGAAATTTAAGTATATTAAATTCACGTAATAAATGTTTAGATAATATTATTATTAAATATTAATATAAATTATTAACTCTAAATATCAATGTATTAATAAAATAGCATACATACATTTTTTATTTAAATAGTAAATTTATTTAATCTGTATGGTTTCAGCTGAATGGTTTTTAAAAATGGCAGTCCATATGTGTCACTTGCTTCTGAAAAACAGCCTTCAGTGAAAGTATATTTTTTACAGGTTTAAAAATGAAAGTAAATTATAAAACGTATGACTTCCTGGACACTGATATGAGGTTTGGAACTTTTAACATGGAATACTATCAGTGGAATATGTAGGCACTAGTGAAGTATTAGTTTATAAAGAAAAATAATAATAAATAAATTGAAATTTTGGATTATGAATAGTCCTTTTTATGCATTTTTCTACTCTTTTGTTTAGCAGTAATAGTATTTCACAATACCTTTCAAAGTTACAGATTTACAAATTGGGTTGCTGAATTTCTTTAATGCGATCCATCAAAAACAAAATTGTAGAGAAATATTATCTCTTTGGAGTATGAGCAACTATCTCCTTTTTACTGATCAGTGTAAAGTACCTATTTCCAACTGTATAGATGCTGAAAAGCCCTAGTGGAGCCTGGTTTTGTAATATTGTAATCATAGTTTCCACTCTCGTGCCTAGTCTGGCTCCTCCAGTTGGATTGAACAGGGTGACAATGAAGTGCTCATCCATTTCTGGTTCTTCATCTAGTACCGCAGAAATATGCAGCGTCTGATAACAAAACAAGCATACAATGTTATTGAGACATGATAACAGATGATGACACAGCTCTATCAGAATGTGCTACCTTTTTTTTAAATTTATTTCACTATAAGGCTTTGGATAGCATAGCAGGAGAAGAGCAGCTCATGAAGCTGGAGAGGACAGAATTGAGGCAAGCTCAGACTGAGTTCAGACTGAGGTTCTAAAGCCATCCATCTAGTGGCCTCCATTGGTGCAACACTAAGATGAGCATATTCACTTTTCGTTGTTGTTGTTCTCTTTTCTTTCTTTTCTCATCCTATGATCCTCTGAAGTTTTTGATCCTAATTTCATACTTTTGTTCTCTATTTATTCCATACATTTTTGGGTAGTTTATACTCACAACACAGCTATAAGTGTAATCAGTTAAGTTGGTTTTAATTTATTTTAGTTGGCAGCTAAGCTATCTTCAGGGAAACAGGGTAATCTCACTACTGGTGCTGTCAAGAAAGAAAAGGAAAAGGAAAAAAAAAAAGCAAGAATAGTGAGAGATTTGAAATACTCTTTCCTCTCGATGCTTCTTTCCCTCTCCTACACCACTGTGGATGAAGATCAGGTCTTCTAAAGGCAATCTCAAACTAGCAAAGAGCAATCTAGAGAAAGCTAAGTGCTTCACTTTCATTTGGGGCTCACTGTCATCCTTCACACTACTCAAACAAGCAAAAAATTTCATAGGTACGCATAGCCTTGCTGTACAAAATAAAAAGTTAGTGATGATGCATTTGGAAATAATACAAAATTTACAATGTTTTATATTTCTGTTCATTTCCACAATAAACCATATTTACCAACTATATTAAGAAGGCTCCAACTTCTTATAGATCTGCTGCATTGTGATTCCAAATGCATCTAAAGGCCAGAAATTGAAAACCAGTGTTTCCAAGAAAAGTTTGTCTCAGTTTCTATCCTATTGCCTGTAATATGCTAACACTAGCTTCACCAGCTTTACTGGCAAAAATAAATAAATCGAATTGTGATTAAACCTTAGAAGAGTCAGGATTCACAAACTTAAGCTAGTTCATTTTGTAGCTGACATTCTTGTGAGGACAGTATAGAGGCAGTGAGCTTAATACTTAAGTTATTTTCCAATCCTAAGACAGACAACTGTTCTACTTTTTGTATTTGTTGCAGCACATTCTGTTTAGTTCAGACTAACTAAAATGTTAAATTACAGAATGGGATTTTTACTTTGATCTTAACTATTAGGCTTGCAAATTATCACTTTAATTTAAAGTAAGTTTGCATTTCAGCTATAGATTGACTACATAAAAAGAACTGTTCCAAAGCACACATGAACGTTATCTATAGTGTACTGTTTTCAATTTACCTCAACCCTTACAAACTAAGAAACACCTAAAGATGAGCCCATTTAATTTTCACACACTTCCACATCAGATAATAACAGGAAATCAGTCACAGCTCATGACTCAATTCACTTTATGAATGAAAGAAGTAGAAAAAATAAACAGAAGATAAAGCACAGACATTTCTGAAATCTTTCCAATATTTCCAAAAAAAAAGCTTCCTAGACTTCTCTGGTAATAACTAGCATATTACCTTGAACCTGACTCCCTCTTCGAGCACAATATATCCTTGAGAAGGGGTCAAATCCATTGTTGCCTCTGAAGAATTAATCTCACTTACAAGATACTGAACAGTCACAGTGCCAAATATTCCCTGAGGTGGTTCTCTGATAATATTCAATACTGCAACACTTTCCATCAAATGGATAGATGTTTGCTCTCTCAGAAAGAAGTGATTGCTGTTATTGAATGACAAAACTCCATGGCCATCATCATTGGCAAGTATAGTAATTGTAGCTTTTGAAAAAGAAATAATGAAAATATTCTTTGGTTAACATAGTAAAATATAAATATACATATATAGTAACATAATACATAACATAAACACAAATACATTCTTCCTTTAGTGTGTATATAATGCTTATGTGTCCATGACATTACCTGAAGAGAATGGGAAGGCATTTCACTTTAACTAGGAAGATCTCTAGACAGGAAGAATATAGTCTCTCCTAGAAAAGGATTATGAACTCTCTAAAAAGACCTCAGTTCAGTGAGGTAGTACACATTGAAAAACTCATCTTCGTGCTTTCTGATTCATTGCTTTACATATAAACTTTTTAATTGCACAGATTTCACAGGGATGTTTCAGAACCTTCCAAAGGAGTATAAAGATTCACCATAGCAGGACAATGGTGCTTTCTGAAATATGATTATTCAGAAAAGTGGAATTAAAATGTGTGCCACAGAATTCTAAAGAAATGGAACATTAAAACTAAGTTTTACCTGTTGTGTTCTCCCCTAATTCCAGCCCCAGAGATGGATTTGTTAAAATTAACTGGAACTTCTCATCACCTTCAGGAATCTCATCATCAAAAATCATGACATCAACAGATTTATGCCTTTCTCCATCAGCAAAAAAAAGAGTCTAGCGTTGAAACACATAAAGCACCGAATACTTACATCAGTTAATATCACACAGAAATTTTTGACTACGGTAAACAGAATTCTGTGAAATAGGAAGGAAGGGAAAGCATAGGAAGAGCCATATTCTCTGTTCCTTATAAACTGATTGAATCAGAAATATAAAGGTTCAGCACATTACAGAATGAGGACAAGAAAGAATAATTTATTTTGAAAGTCCTGTTGCAAAAATAGTCTATGAAAAAGTTTGTATGTCTAATCAAAATTAAATTTGAAATCGATGTTTGAAAGTTTACATTTTGCTTTATATTAAAAAATATATTTTTAAAAAAGAAATAAATAGTAAGAATAAGAATATTTTTATTTCATTCTATTTAGATTACCAAAGCAACTGAAACAAGCTGAAACATCTAGCATCACTACTGATCATTCTGCAGAATAATCAAGAAGATATTCTTTTACGGAAGCTGAAAGAATAAAAAGTACTAGATTTAGAGTTGCTTCTTACCCTTGAGGTTACATTAAAATCCAAACCCAGCTGGGCCTCCAAATTTTGGGCATAAAAAAATACAGACACATTGCCATATGATCCTCTGTTTCGGTAAGCCATTACTGTCAGATTCCCATGAGATTCACTAACTTCAAAACTAAAATAAAAAGAATAATTCTCAATGTTCACTGATTATGTTCTTTTGAAAAAGATAGTACATTTTTATTACATTTTCACTCTGAATTATTCCCTACATTATAGTTCTCTAACGCATCCTTTTTACCTTTTTTCTCTTATCTAAATTGAATTAAGTAACATGAGGTTTTTGTTTTGTTTTGTTTTGTTTTTTGCTTACATGAATGGTGAGGCTGGAAGAGTTGATGCAGGCTGGGGAGGTTAGGCAAATTGGTGATATAAAAGGACAACAGTGAAAGTAGTAATAAGTAAAAGAATTCTGATTAGATGAATAGTGAATTTTTGTTTTCAGTGTGGGAATCCCACTTTCTAGTTCAGCTGAATTGAATGATTACTTTACCATCTCAAAGACATGGCCCTATTTTTAACAGGAGTTTTACTTTTAGAAAGAAAATGGGCAACACCAATCACTAATTGGCACAGTAAGTTCTTCAAGGAAGATGAGACTTACTTGGTACCTTCCCATTCAATTACTCCTCTTACACCATCATTAGCATCGATAACAATTTGAGAAGCTAAACCTTCCACATCTAAAAGGCAAAACAGAAAGACAAAAATTAAAGAACAATAAAATCAATTTTCTTGATTTTCAAGAATCACAGAAGCATTTATTCAATCGGTACTAATATTACAGTGTCTTTACAAAAAATGTGTAGGAGAAAATGGGAGTGGGCAAGATAACTGGAAAGAGTCCTTACTACTAGAAGTGCAATAATGCGTCTTGAATTAGCACTGTAATATTTAATAATGCATAAAAAAAAAAAAGACTAAGGAAAATGTAGAAAGTTAAACAGCACATAAAACATTAGAAAATAATAAAGTCTAGATTTGCGATGGAATCTTAATTTGTCTTCACTATAAGTGTTTATTACAATGACATTCAATATTTTGCATTTGCCATTCTGAGTATGAGAAAGACAATGAGGAAGAATAATAAATGATTCAGCATTTCATCTTCTATTTGTGCTTCAGTGCCTCATCATACATTCTAATGGCACACCTCAGATTTCACTACAAATACACAACTATTAATTTATTTGTGGGGTGTTCACATACTGTAATATTCTACTGCTCCATAAAGACATACAGGTATTTACAATTAGCCTGAAATCGTAATTGAATACACTGCAGTGTGAAAAACACCAAATAATAGGTTAATGTCAGAAAAGTCTACTAACTTCAGAGACCAGAACTTTACAGTCAAAACTTAATACTTCTCAGAAAATAGGTTGTTGTTTTTCAGACAACCGCACCACACAACTACCTTAACTTACTTGTTTACTTTTTATAAACTTCAACTTACTTTCTAAAACCAAATTGACTTCACCGAGTCTGCCATAAGTATATTATGTTTAGATCCATATACATTTTTCCATCAATTCAGATAAAACTGAACAAAAGTAGAAGATTATTGCCATGAATCTAAGCCTGTCACTATGAGGTAGAGATGACGATGAGCAATAGCTCTACACAGACAACAGAAGTGTTACTGAGGTTTACAAATCCTGAGGGAGTAATGGCAATCAGAGACATTTCTGCTTCACTCCTGCATTTTCTCATGTCACCCTGAAGTCAGATCTGTTCACCCAGGATCTGTAAGAGTTTGCTCACAGACACACACGCGGACACACGTATTTGAGTCAGGCTATTTCTTCTACCAGAAGAATTCACTGACATGTTATGTGAACACATTTTTTCCTTATGACTTAAAACTATTATTTTCTCATTGTAAGTAAAGCTGACCCAATGCAGTGTCACATCAGTGTTAAATGGTCATGGTTCAAGGAGACAGCCAAAGAGAAAGTGAGACTATACAACACTGTTTAGTTTGGATGAATCTTTCATTCTTATATGCTACTCCTTTCATATTTTAGACTCAACTATTCACAAATCAGCAATGAGTCTTGCAAGTTACCTTTCAATCTGTAACGAATTAACTCAGTCACTTCTATAAGCATGCAAAGAAAAGGGAAAAGAGTCAAAGAAGATGTCTGACATTATATAACTAGTCTTTAGTACCACAGGATAATCCAACAGTTCTTAAAGCTAATGACTACTATTCTACTGAATTCTGAAGAAGCAAAATGAGAAGCAGACTAAGCAAATAATAAAGATCATTGCAAGAGTAGGAAAACCATAAAATATGTTTCCTAAAAGTGATAAAAGAATAAAAACAGACTTTTTTAAAAGAGTGAGCAGAGTAGCCACATAAAGTTTTTTTTTTACTTTTTTTTTCCATTTTGTAGTTTGTAAATGAAAATCAGATGAAAAAATCACCAATAAACTTTTCAAATAATTGTCCTTTCCAACTGATAATTACTAACTCCTCTACGAAAATTAATTTAAATTTTCCCAGAGTTTAAAAAGCAAGAGATTAAGTGTAATAATAAATCTATTTCATATTCTATGATGTTTCTTCTAAATAACCATGTCTCATCTCAGCATAGTTGGTAAGTAAGAGGAATAATGGTAATCTCCCAAGGTAATATAATATAAACCATTAAAAAGGAAAAGTAAAAATAATTTGCTATAAGATGTTTTTACCTAGCTTAGGTGGGGATGACGTTGAATGGTTCATGATGAGTTCCACTGAAGTTAAATTAACCAAGAAGAATTCTTGCACCTCTGGTATATCATCCTGCAAAACACAAATACAGTACATCCTCTTCTCATTGTCCTTTAAGAAACTTCCACAGAAGTCACCAAAAAGGATCACACAACAAGTCTCTAATATTACTGTGACACTAGAATTCATTTTTCTGTTTTCCTGAAATAATTTTATTGGGTCTGAAACTGATTATCGTGGAAGAATTAAGTAAGACATTATATATCATGAAAAAGATCCTGTGGTGACGCTAAACTATTCTTGCAAATAAATTACTGACCGATTTTAGAGGCATGTATCTCCAGCAATGAAAAAGTATGAGCCTGTAGCCAGCCATGAAGCACACTGTTCTAAATACTACTAGATAGTTGGTAAAGTTTTAATGAGACAACTTTATTACCTTTAGACAGAGGTAGAGCTGCTTTCTGTGACTATTTGATCCCTTGTGATTTTAATATTAAGATTGAAACCATCTTTCTAAATGATAGTGAAATATAACACAGGGCTTCAAATAATGGCTGCAAGCTTTAGTTCCCAAAATATTACCCTTTTGAAATCATACAGAAAAGTACAGAATTAAAGGGTTTAGAGGTTACCTCTAGAATAGTAATATTTATGGCAACTGATGTTTCTCCTTCTTCTAAAATCAGTGAGCCAGAAGCAGGTACATAATCAGCTCCTGGTTCAGCCACAGTCTCTTCTGTCTGATTACTTACAGTGAGCAATCCTGTAACTGTGGCATAAGTAACATTGATAGTACCTGTTTAATTTGTGAGGAGAAAAAAAAAAAGAAAAAAAAAATTGTTTTTCAGTTCTTATATAATGTTCACTGGAATGGATAAAGACAAGAGATCAAATTCTCATCCACAAAATAAAAAGACTAACTGCAAAACAGAAGGATTAAAAGAGTTATCCAAAGTACATTGGAGCTAGTGTACCTTTGTTACCGTTATCAATATGCCTTCAATTTGACCTTTGCTGACTTGTCTGTCTGCATAGGACTCAAAAATCATTGGGTCCAAATGCATCCAGAAATTTGAAGTTCTGTGGACCATAAATATGAAATTGCTGAAAGACTAACTGGGACATCTCATGTACCATTAATATGAGTTTTTGCAACAAGGACACTTTTTGGGAATGACAGATATCTAAGAAAGGCTCTAAAGACAGTGCTGGGAAACACAGATTAATAAGTCTAGATACTTTCCTGGGTAGATTGACAAACTTCAATAGAGAACAAAATTAGGGGACACATGGATAAATATTACCAAGCAGAAAAGTTATACATTATAGTTTTGAGAATAAAGCCACCTCTCGCTAATCTGGTAGGGTAAGTCAAGTGGCAAACATAAGGAGTATGAACCTGAAATAAAATGATAGATGAAATTAAAAGCTGCTCTATATGAAATAAAATGTAAGAGATAAAAGAGTCCTAATTAATAAATAAGTAACGATGCTTATTTTAATTCAGTGAGAGATCTTGCACTTACTATGAACAATTATCTTAAAACATTAGTTTACTGAATAGTGTTCAAAGAGTACACTAGAGTATGGACTGGTATTAAAAAATAAATGGAAAAATAGTGTCATTAAAATGTCTCTAAAACTCTCTGGTGTCTCCAGATCTTGAAAAGCACTGTAAATGTTACTTCATTTCAAAACAAGTATGGCAAAAGAAACAGCCAGATTATCACCGAGGTGTAAATATAGTCCAAAAAGGCAAATAGGAAATTATTATACATGTTTTCTCACAACATAAGTTGCTATTTTCAGGCAACAAACACAAGATTCATTTTTTTTTTTCATGAAGCACACTATTGTATTGTAGAATTGAATACTATATAGTTTAAAGGATGTTAATGGATAAATTGATTCAAAGAGGAATCAGAAATTGTCAGAGGAGACATAAATTGAATTCAATGGTCTGGACACAACTTTTTCCATGTGACATTCCTAAGGTGCTGACTTCCTGAAATTCAGAGAAAAAATATGTGGGATGTGTGTACATGTCACTTTTCTCATGTTTTTTATTTTTTCTGAAGAGACTAATGCTTTGAGACAGACTCATTAGACAAAAATATGGTAACCTTAATAGCCACCTGATTGTTACAGCTTTCAGATCCCTTGCTGTATTAATGAGGATTATGACTCTAGTAATAAGTAATATTTAGTTTCCAAGTCTGCAGAAAGAAGCTTAGAAGTTCTGAAAAAAATACCAACTGTAACAAAGATTTTTCCAAACTTTCATTATCATGGCTTTTATTTGCCTAATGATAAGCAAAACAAAACTTCCTTTCTCTTGGAGTTGTTATACAGACCTAGAGATCCAAATTCTCTGTTAATAAAAAGCTGAATTGTTTTGTTTTCTTCTGGGATTAAAACCACCCTGGATGTGGAAGCAAAATTCAAAATTCCATGTGGTTCATCACTAGCTTCTACTGTTAGAACAGCTTCATATCCTTGACTATCCAAAACAGCAGCACCTGTAGAAGAAACTCCTGCAAGAGAATCAGTGGACTGCAGTGAATGAAGTGTTATGCAACTAATATTTTTGTCTTACATTATTGTTAATATTACATTTAAATAACGTTCAGTAGCCATGCAAATACCACGAAACCAAAGCTCACTGAAGTATGTGGATGGTGTGGGACCTACACACATATATATACTTACATTCTATAACAAATAGAAACAGAAATTTTATGCATACCAAGTACAAAGTCACAAAAATGTATTAAAAAATAAGAAAACTTAACAGGCCAGTGCCAAATATCAACTTCCCTATATTTTAAAAGGAAATAAACCATTTTCCCAGGAAGTACCTCCAAAAGCTTAAAACTATATTCCACTTCACAATCATTACATCAATAAACTGATATGTTTTCCAACTATTGCTTTGATGAATAATTTTGCTCATCCCGTTGGGCCACAGTGACTCTCGGAAGTTGATAAGGCACCTCGCAGCAACACAATCCATGTCAAGTTAGTTTGGTGTTTGGACATTAATTTCAGTTTGAAAAAAGGTATTTCAGAACGGATGCAGTTTAAGGCTTCTTTTCTCACTATAATTTTAATGGCAAGAATAAAATATTCTGACCACCTTGAATTCAGGGACAGATCAGTAAGTCTGCAGCTTGACAAGATTGTTTAAAAAGATAAAAATATCTGCATGTTTCATGGCAACTCTATCCATGACATATTAGTAAACTCAGTTTGCATTAAGATTAAGGGAAGAAACAACCATTGAATTAAATAGGCAGAGTTAAATCAGGATTGAAAACCATTTAAGTGTATTTGTGGAGACACGGTGGGATTTATATATACATACATAAGGACCAAGCCTATTTCAATAAAATGTTAATGAACTTTGCGTACTTTGCACCAGCTGCAGTTTGCTCAGTCCTATACCTCCAAAATGAAATAATAAAATTAAAAATATTATATTATTAAATGGTATTTTTAAGATGTAGCTGGCTATAGTTCTGCATTACCTTCTGTTTTGATGTTGTATAGGATGACTTGGTATTCTTCTTTTTCTTCAGGAATATGGTCATCCAGCAGATCAACATACAATGTTGTATTCAACGTCCCCTATTTGTTTTAAGGGTAAATTGATTAGCCATTATTTTATAAAACACAAGTGATATCATAATGACAAGTATTTTGAACAATTTCTTTAAGAAGAGTTAAGTATCAAGAATTGTAAGCTCCCTCCAGTTTGTAAGTCAAAAAGTGAGAAATTAAATAATCAAACCAAGAAAGAAGGACTGTTGAAAAGGCACACTTTTTCTCAGATCAGTTCTAATCACACTATTTTCCTGTAGCCAACATCACTGTTTATGGACTTACCTCAGGAAAAAAAAGTATTCCAGAATAGTTTGCAAAATTTTGTTTTACATTATGTCCTACTATCTTCCACTCAACAGTAACATTTCCCAGTCCTGGAGGAGTTCTTACGATGTGGAATTGTAATTGTTCTCCTAGGAATAAAGGACAAGATGCAGTGTTTCAGGGTCTCCTCTTCTACATGTTGGTTATAAAAATGAGAGGTCAAAAACATGCATCACACAGTTAAAGTATTTTTCCTGAAAGATATTGCTATTTTTGTCAGTTTGAATTTCACAGTAGTTATATACCACATTCACTTTTAATGCTGAAAAGAAAAACCTAAACTTAAACTCTTCTAGTTTTTTTTTTTCTGTTTTTAGTTCACACTTGGAAATAATTATGAACATATGAGGGAACTTGGTATAGATGAATAACTTAGAAAGGGAATGTTCATGAAAACATGCGCAAACATTAGAGCAATACAAGTCTGTAAACTGTACAAAACAGTAACTACTGTATGTACCAACAATAATAGTAGTTTTCTACAACAGTTCCCTGGAAAGAATACACATTATCTGAACATTTGCACTGTCTTGTGACTTTATTCAATGCATGCAGAAAAAAATGCTTATAATTATCTGTAAGTTCCATTTATGTGAGTTCGAACTTACAAATATGGTCACTGTTAGAAAACAAAACATTCAGAAAATGTTAATAATTTCTTATAATCTCAGAGGTAATCAGTATTGCTGGACAATGTGCATATAAAGGAAGCAAATACTATGGTATTTTGCACATTTATAACATTTAACCCCAAAGGCACTTTAATTAAAAAGAGTAGACCTCTTAGTAGGCTTTGTAAAATGTGGAAATTGTTTTATATTCACAAGTTTTTCACAAAATTTCCATTAAATATTTTAAATGTGGACATGTGAAATTAGCATGTTATATCAACATGGAATAGATCAGTAGGCAATATTTTGCAAAACATTCACAATAGAGGACAGATGGTTATTTATAATAGGTAGGTACATGGCATTCATATTTCATATGCATTTTTCAGGTCCACAGAATTTAAGTTCAACAGCACATTTTGTCCTGCATTGGCTTTCAGAGACATGAAATATGCAGAAATCTACAATTCTGAGATTTTTGAAAACAATACATGAGATTTCTTTTGCTTATTGAAGAATTAACAAAACATAAGATAATGTTATAATAACATTATGCTGCCCAACTAGTCCCTTTGATTATGCAATTTAGAGAGCAGCAACTTAGGATGCTGTCTTGCTATTCTACTGTATTACCTTACAGAATTGTACAGCATTGTACAGCTAAAACTGGCAAGAAAAATCTGAAAATTTTCTAGTTACATTTATTTTTTGTAAGGAAGAGTCAGAGATATGCATGTATATTGGCTACCAATGAAAGAGAAAGGAATTCTTAACTTCAAGAGCCCTTAATATACTTAAATAAAATTTAATATTGTAAAGAAGTAATACAAAAACTGTATACACCCATTTTCAAATACATAAATGTGCTATTCAGCCCCAACATTTCAAACTTCAGTTAAGTCTCAGAGATGTCAACATTGATGTCGACATTGATGTCGACATCTTTGGCTTAAGTTGGTCCATGTTGCTTCTAAGAAAATTAAGGAATTCAAAATTTATTGATATCACAAGGATTCCACTTCTACAGTCAAATATCTGGATGGTAGACTCCCAATTTACAGGTTCCTCTGAGGCTAAATCATTACAGTGTTTAACACTGCACTGCAATCCACTATGTTCTATTTGAGAATTTTGCATATCCATTACAAAGAAATAAAGATTTAAAAGAAAAGTGGTTTCAATGGTTTAGTACCATTGGGAAAACACACACACACACAAATAAGGCAAAGCTTATTTCAATATATCTCTATAAGTTATAATGAATTTTCATTGAAGACTGGGAAAAATGCTTTATGATATAGAAAGCTGTTCCACTATAATCCAAACACTGAGAAGAAACTTGAAGTCATTATTACAGATTCCAAGTAGTTATTTACTGATCCATGTTTCCTACCAGCTTTACCAAGATTTTTTTGGTATTCCTATCCAGAAGAAATGCTAATATGAACACTAATTGATTTCTGAAGATTGAAAGTGTTATTAGGCTAAATTCAATATTTTTTTTAATATTTAATCCTTATCCATACTTTTACATTTCTACATTGTGACTTAATAAGTGATGCATCTCTTACATAGAGAAACAAAGAGGTGGGTATTTATCGCTGTGAAGAAGGGAGCATCAGCCGCTCTCCTCTTCCTCATTACTTTAAGCTACTGCAGTGCATTTTCTTGTAATACAGTTACACAACTGTCGCAGACCCCTGTCCAATAAAAAATACTACACTTATCCTCAATAAGGTAAAAAATAACATGCACATTGTGAAAACAAAATGTATTCACTTAACAGAAAATTTTCAATAACACAATAACTGTAAAAGTAATGATATTTGGATTTATGTCTGGTAAATTTTGCTTTCGAATGAAAAAAATATTTTGACAAACTAAAATAATCTAAATGCCTTAGCTCTTTTGCTCTTTCTCTATTTCTCCCTTTTTCTCTCTCTTTTTTTTTTAATCAAAGACACTTAGTTCACTTGTTTTGTTTCTGGCTGGAAGGCAATGAACTATTTCTTTTCACAACCTGGAAAAATAATATAATAATAACTATATATAATAATAGAACTATAGCCAAGTACTTCAGTTTCAAGCAGCCAGCATTTGGTAGCATGCTATGAATAACATTTAACCAGTTGAAAGTATTCAGGGACTTTGGGACTGAGACAGTTTGTATTAATTCCTTGTGCTCATTAACAGCTCTTCTTAGCTAATCATATCACATCTGGCTTGGCACAGAATTAACACAAACCATACCTAGATAAAAAACCAAAGGTTATGATGCCCTTTCATGTTGGGAAAACAAAACAAAAAACCTTTGGTTGAGAAAGCCATTTTTCTTCAAACAGAAAATGTAGTGCACACATTAGGGGACAAGTTCCTGTTTTGTGAACTTTCCCTGCCCATCAGTTCAAACATCAGAGAAACGTGATACTGCAATACACTGAGATTCCATCAAAGGCCACCTAAAGCAATCACCACCAGTACTATTATCATCCTATGCAAAACTGCATCAAACTGTAGATGAAACATGCCGTGTATTCTTTAAAACAATAGTAGAAATGTTTAGTACATACCAAATTATTATTGTTCTTTCTCAAATGTTTGCTTTCTCTTATAATTGCTACTTCCCAAATCATCTGCCATAAAAAAACATCAGGTTCATGGGACAGACAAAGGGAAGATGTTACCCTAGTGTTTCTGCAGGAATGTTTTCTAGAATATTTTAAATTCTTTGTAAGTCGCTGATAGATCTGATTTGCTTATGACTATTAGGTGTGTGTATGTTGGCAGTCATGAAGTGGGCTGGCAGGAGCCTCGTGCAGGCCAACAAAGAGAAGGGCAGAGTCCTGCCCCTGGCGGGGAGCAGCCCCAGGCACCAGGGCGTGCACCCTGATGGAGAGCAGCTTGACAGAAAGGGCTTGGGGTCCTGCTGGACACTGCACTGGGCAGGAGCCAGCAACATGCCTTGTTACTAAGAAGGCTGATGGCATTCTGGGCTGAATTAGGCCAAGTATCCCTAGCAGGCTGAGAGAGCTATCCTTCCCCTCTACTCTGCACTGGTGAGGCTGCACCTGGAGCACTGGGTCCAGCTCTGGGCTCCCCAGTGCAAGACAGACCTAAACGTACTGGGAAGACTCCAACAGAGGGACACCGAGGTGATCAAGGGAAGGGAAGAGAGGCTGTGAGAGCTGAGACTGCTCAGCCTGGAGAAGGGGAGGCTCAGGGGGATCTCATCAGTGTCCTTCAATACCTGAAGGGAGGGTGGAACAGGACAGAGCCAGGCTCGTGTCAGTGGTGCCCAGGGACAGGACAAGAGGCAGCGGGCACAAACTGGAGCACAAGAGGTTCCCTCTGAATATCAGACAGCACTTTTGTGCCGTGTGGGAGCACTGGCACAGGTTGCCCAGAGAGATTGTGGGGTCTCCCTCCTTGGAGATACTCAAAAGCCTGGACATGGTCCTGAGCAACCTGCTCTAGGTGGCCCTGCTTGAGGGGGAAAGGACCAGATGACCTCCAGAGGCCCCTTCCAACCTTAAGCATTCTGTGATTCTATGAATGCTTGCAAGAGTTCAAAGTACATGTCAGGTATGTGGATATTCACTTCTTGCTGGTGTTCTCTGAACAGTGAAACACAATCATTGTGAGTCATTATCAACTGAAAGCACAAAGATGGAAACTGGCATTAAAATTTGAGCGTGGTCAACACAAAGAACACACCTTCACAACCAATAACAGATCTTGAGGCTGTATGGAAGCTTATAATTCCTGCCACATTGTCACTTGCCAGAATAATCACTGTGACAGTGTCAAAACTGGGCAAAATTCGACTCCCTCCTTCAGTATGGACCAGGCTGATTTCAATACTTTCATCATCCTCTGGCTCTGGATCATCTATAATGGGCAGCGTGACCATCTTCTTTGTTTCACCTACAAGGAGAAGAACGTATACAACCGTGTGTCCACTTGGAAACCACCTTGTAAAAAGACTCAATCATCTCATTTTGAAAATAATTAAATACATAAAATATATTAAAATTGCATGAAACAAACTTATTTACCTTTCTGGAAGTCAGTGAATGTCATTATGAAATTTTATCTAATTACTATTGATCAGTCACATTAAGCCAATAAAACGATCACATCATTAAATATACTATGTAGAAATTAATTATATAGGAATTATTTCGGAGTGCCTAGAATTCTTTATTTTCATTACAAATTCTATGACTTTAAAATTTAACTTAGAAAAGGGGAATATCATTCTTGAAAAAAAAATAAATTGCCAGGTGCTAAGCTCTCCGATGAACCATTTACACAAGGGTGTACATTCAATATGAGTACATTTACTGAGCCAGGGAATGCATTGAAATGGGATGACATTTTGTTAGTTCCTTGCCTTTGGGACTATCAAAGAATAATAATGTAAGCAGCAAACACCGTTAATCTCTAGTCGCTATATATCCATTAAAATTTACAACACAGTCCTGTTGTTCAGTGCGTGTGCATAACCCAGCTGTGTTTTATGATCATTAGAATATCAATTTACAGAATACATATGTATTTCCTGCTAGATTGTCTTTCAAAATACTTCAAAATCAGTTTTTACTAAACTTATAACTGGTAATGTAATTACATGTCAGCCTCACAATCATTGCCAGCAGCCATGCCTTACTATTCAGATGATTTATCAAGCTAGCACACTAGAATCTTTACTACGCACCTGGAAATTGCTTTCAAAATATCAGTTCGATTAACTCAGACTTTGAAAAAATAAAATACAGCATAAAATACAGCATGCTGCATGGTACTTAAGTAATGTCTGAGAGGGACTTGTTTGTCCTGTTTGCAATTCTTTTAAATATGTTCTGTTATGTTACGTTTAAATATGTTTTGTTATGTTACAATATGATCTCAGAATTTAAAGAGATGTCATGAAAAATTAGTACTGTAGTGACCGAGGGCTAACAAAAGACCACTTAGGCCTGATTCTCATTTCCATTATCCTTGCTGTAACAACTATCTTCGACTTTATTAATCCTTACTTATGTGGTAAAGGAAATCTTTATAGTGCAATATTTATACTGCAATATTTCTTTAATAAAAACCCTTAGGTATTTATTGTGCTTAGATATTTCATTGTGCTTTGCTACCACTGTGTGTGTTCTGCAAGATAATGCTACATGCTAATGAACAACCATACTCTTTTGCACGTGTATCCTTAGCATTCAGGAAAATTTAGCCTAAGAAGAAGATATCAGTTGTCAAAACATCCACAGTATCGTGTACTTGTCACGTTCTTTTTTCTTTTTCTTAGTTTTACAAAACAGAAGCCAAAACGAGAGCTTGTCTCACCTTCAGCAAACACCAGAGTCTCACCGACACCTATAAAATCCAAGTTTGGAGTAGCAGTCCCACCAATGACACGCCATTCCACTGTCACTTGTCCCAGGCTGCCTTCTGTTCTGTGTATCATTAGCTGCACGTTGGTCTGAGGACGTTCCTCTACTTCAACATACAGACCTTTCTCTGTTGCATTGGGACTTACACCGTAGATCTTAAACACTCCAAATGCGTCTCCATTCATCCTTATGATAACTGTGGAGGTATTTGGCTGTCCTATGGTTGGTTGGTTTTTTGAGCTGGCTGAGACGTTCATCAGTTCTGCTTTCAAAAGGGTTATAGTGAATCTCTCATCCAGTTCTGGCAGGCTGTCAGGCAGTATGGTAACTGTTAGATTTGCAAACTCTTCCCCTTCCTGCATTATGGCCCACTGTCTTGTAACAGGTTCATAATCACTGCCAGCGATGGCTTGTGTGCTGAAGAGGGCGAATGCACTGGTAACGTTTTTCTTGTAGGTCCGGAACCCTGAAGTGTTGTTAGTTAATGGGCTGATATCTGACGTCAGCCAAAGGCAGAGAGGAATCCCTGAGGCACTGGAAAATGTAAAGGCTGAACATGCTTGTTCTTTTAGGCACTGAGCTGCACAGGAATACACAGGGTCACTTGCTGCTGACACATTCACTCTGGTCTTGGATGGTTTGTCAGGAATTCCTTGTACAGGAGGCTCGTAGTAGGCCAGGATATCCTGACCTTGCTCCACAGCAAGAGCTACAACGTCAGTCTCAGAAGTGCTGTAGAAAATCTGCAGCTGACCAAATCTTCCCTCACTAAAAGACATTATAATAAAATAAAGTTCTGTTAGTTGACAAAGGATGTCTAATATTCTACATGTTTCTGGGTTAATAATAGAAGTGAACAAAATCAACTGACCCTTTCTGAATTGCTGAAAAATTCCAAATAACACATCAAAATGCATTCCCTTTGAAACTAGTACCAGAATAACTGAGTTATCTTATTTTTTTGTGGATAGCAAGTTTGATTATTTATAGCTTAGGTAGTAGTCTGTTAAGAATGCATATTTGTAAACATTTGGTTCTAGGAGTTAACTTAGTCTTCTTCAGGACTTGGCAGCTCTCCTTACTTGCAAGGAAGAAAAAGCCGGTGACACCCAGACTTATCATCCTTCCTCTAGGATCACATGCATAAAACCTGTTTTCCTTCTCTTATTTTCATCCTGTAAGGGCTGGCCATTTTGTCCTCCTGTTCAAATCACAGGAACAGGCTACCATGCAGGTTTAAATGATTTGATGATTAAACGGACAAAATGAATAGTACACTGTGTACGCTGAGTTTACATTGTGCATTTCAATGTATACTACGTTTAAGTAATTTATGTAATACACAGACATCTACTTCAAAAACAATGTGTTTGAAATGAAAATACATTGAGATGGCAGATCAAAGAATTGATGCACATATTTTTATGAGAGGAGCATGAAATTTGACATTATAGTGGAAACAAAAGTGAAGAATAAATAGTAATTACAAATAAAGCAAACATTATACAAACCTTCGCCTGACTGTTATGTTTGCCAGCAAATTTCTTTCTAGTGGCTCCTGAACTCGATATAAGGATTGATGAAAGAAAACTGTGCCATAAGGATTATCATTGGCAGGTATTATAATACTTGCCACGCCATCTAACCCAATAGCACCACCATTGGAGGCCTGAGTTAATTCTACACGGACAATCTCAAAGAGAAGAAAAGAAAAAGAAGTAATGCAGCTAGACAATTTGTGGTTTTTCTAACAATAATTACAAGCAAAGTATAACATGAAATTATAGCACCTTCCTGCCGGAACATTTCTTGTTTTCCATCATACATATTTCTAGAACAAGTCAAAATTAATACCATCTTCAAGGAAGATGTAAGTGCTTGACTTACTTCTTCTGTTTCTGGAACATCATCAGCCAGGATTTCCAATAGTAGCATCTGAAAGGCTTCCCCAGGGGCAAAAGTAATATTGCCTGAGGCAACCTGCAAGTCCTCATCAGCAGGGTGTCCACCAATGGTAGCAACCCACTCAACAGTAACGTTACCAAGTGTCCCAGCATTGCGGATTACTGGCAGATTTATGGGTACTGATCCAGATTCAGGCTCCTCCACAGTAAATTCGGTCATCTGGAACACTGAAGTGCAGCACAAAGAGGTGTATTTCATTAACAGTAATATTTAAAATAAAAACACCATCCTAGTTACTGAATTATATATTTTATTTCACTTGATTGCATTCATTTGCACAATTAAAAAAATGTTAATCAGGTTTAAACTTCAAATTGAACTTTCAGTATCATTTTATCTGCAAATAAAATTGGCATGAAAATTCAGCCCCCACCCAAGAGTTTATTCCAACGTATCCATTGTTCAAGGCTAGCCATGATCTAAGTTTTTAGAAGACGGTCAGAAGGTAATTTTTCCCAGTGAGGAAAATTTTTATCATTTTTTATGTCACGTATGGAAAAAATGTGTCAACATATTCCATCTAAATTGTTTCAAATATAAGTCTTTCTTGTATAAAATCTTTAGTTGTTAAGAATGAAGTTAATGAATTATCCATGTGGAATTATTTACTTTTGTCAATTTCCTTTACATTTTGCTGATAAAATGGAATAACTGAAATAAAGTAGGGTACTAAAGGGAGAAAGAGTAAGTCAAATAAAATGGCTGGAAAACATACACCAGAAATACTGAAATAGAAAAAATAAATAGAAAAGATAAATTTCTAAAATGTCATTAAATTTTTGAAATTACCATTTTTTTCTCAAAACCTGTGTAATGAAACTATTTTTGGAAAGTGTCCACAATCCATTTTACTGATAATGATAGAAAGAAGAAAAACTACAATAACTAACAACCAGAACATACAAGAATGCAATTTAAGTCATATTTGTACTTTCCAATTTCCCCAGATATTTAAACCTGCTTTGCCTGATTATTTTGTAAAACAATGACACTGCACTATCTAAACAGGTTTTGGCATGTAAACTTAAGCTTCAAGCTATTGCAGAAATGCAACATTTAGAATAGATAAAAAAATACAAATTAAATTAAAATCCATCCCCATTAGGAGACTCCAAAATCCACCTTCGTCTCACAAAATCTTGATATATAAGTTGACTGAATGCTTCAATTTCGCTATATAAGGGCACCATTTGCCCTTACTTACACGTTTTAATTTAGTTTATCTTATTTTGTCCTTTACTGTGTTCATCCAGACTTCCCTTTTTGTATTCTGAAAATTTTTATTCCATTGCCCAGTAATAACTCACCCACAAATCAGCAGATTGCTACTGGACAAGAGAAAATATGCAAATAAGACTCATTTACCAAAGGATCCAAACGGGTCATCAGAAGCCTCAATGGTTATGACTGCCCTCGTCAAAGATCCAAGCAAGGCTCCTCCTGTCGTTTGATTCAGCAGCTGAACATAAAAGGACTCCTCAACTTCAGGATTGATATCATTAATTATATAAATTGGCACAGCTTTACTTGTTTCTCCTTCTAGTAAGACAACATCTGATGAGGCTACACTGTAGTCCTCACCTAGATTTGTACATGAAAAAATAACAAAACAATCAAAACACAGAAGAATATTAAGGCATTCTGGTTCATTATGAAACATCACTAATGTTTATCAGCACTAATATTTATCTGTTCTTTTTGCATTCCCTTGTGTTCATATGTTGGTGTGTTTTTTTGTGTTTTTTTTTTTCTTTATCTTCATACCCAGAAAATACAATTGTTTATTTCCTAGTGCCTTTTAGATATTGTCCTGGTTCCAGTTAGGACAGAGTTAAGTAGCTCATAGGAGCTGGTAGGGTGCTATGTTTTGGATTAGGATGAGAAGAGCGCTGATAACATGCTGATGTTTTAATTGTTGCAGAGCAGTGTTTACACCAGGCCAAGGACTTTTCGGCTTCTCGCTCTGTCCTGCCAGCGAGCAGGCTGGGGGTGCAGCAGGAGCTGGGAGGGGACAGACCCAGGACAGCTGACCCAAACTGGCCAAAGGGGTATTCCATACCATCTGACGTCATGCTAAACAATATATAGGGGTGGCTGGTCGGGGTGGGGGGGCCGGCTGCTCGGGGATAGGCTGGGCATCGGTCAGCGGGTGGTGAGCAATTGCATTGTGCATCACTTGTTTCGTACACATTATTATTATTAATACTATTACCATTATCACTATTATTATTATTATTGTTATTATTTTTTTCCTGTCTTAATAAACTGTCTTTATCTCAACTCACCGGCTTCACTTTCCCGTTTCTCTCCCCCATCCCAGAGAGGGAGGGGGGAGGGTGAGCGAACGGCTGTGTGGTGTTTAGCTGCCAGCCGGGTTAAACCACAACAGTCTTTTTGGCGCCCAACGTGGGGCAGCTCACAGCCACCGCGTGAACTGTGCTTAGCAGGGAGCAGCTGGCTCAGAGCCTGCCCAGGGCAACGTGCGTGCAGAGGCTGCAGTGCAGAGGGAAGTGGCAGGCACCGCTCCCGCCCCAGAGGGAAGTAGGTGCCTCCAGAGACGGGGCGGAGGAGAGACAGGAAGCCACAGCGAGGAGGCAGCTGCAGCGCCCGGCAGGGACGGAGCCCCAGGGACTCCTCTCCCCCCAGCCTGCAGGAAGCGCCCCTCCACGCCGTTCACCCCGGCTGCTGTCCTGACAGGCTGAGCCGAGCCCCGCCAGCTGCAAGTGGCTTGCGGTGTGGCACAGCCAAGCAGCAGCGAGGACGAGCCATGCAGGAGGCAGCCGGCGCGTGCAGGCAGGTGGAAGCACCACGCGCAGCCTCGGCGGCTCCTAGTAAGGCTCGTTCTTAATGAACCGGCTGAACACGGTGAAGGCAGCGAGGGGCTGGTCCGTGGGCACCATGTGGCCGGCTCCCTTGACGGTGAGGAAGGCAATGTTGGTGAACTCCTTCACAAAGCCCCCGATCTGGTTCTCGCCTCCTTCAGTGTAGAGCCAGGGCCGGCGAGACACCTGCACCTTCTGGCACAGGGAGTCCACAAACCACTCATCCCCGAGGAAGTTGCAGGCCATGTCGACATCCCCGTTGTACACCAGGATCCGGTATTTCATGGCTCCGAGCAGCTTCAGGTACTGCTCGGTCATCTGCATGTAGAGGCGCTTGTAGCTGCGGTTCACCTCGAAGCTGCACACCTGCCACTCGGGCGCCTCAGGGGGGATGTGGAGAGCCTTCCTCACCTCCGGGGAATTCAGATACATGGTGGGGGCTGTGGAGTTGGTGCACGGCGGGTCCATCCGCACCTTCTTACGGGCTACAGGCATGCGGAACAGGTTCTGTCGCCAGGAGAACCTCATCGGCATCCGGATGAAGGAGTTTCCCAGGTCGTGTGTGACGAGGTAGTCGCCCTCGTACCTCATGCTCCCAGGGACACCGCCAGCACACGGGGCGTAGAGATTGTAGATGTTGAGGCCGGACTCCTCTACAATCTGGATCATCTCCTCCATCTTGAGCGTGCAGTTAAGGTTGGAGTTGTCGTGGAAGTTGCACTTCCCCTGGGAGCAGCAGAAGGTCTATAAGTCCTTCCACAGCTGGGTCCCCAGCAGGCCGTGGTAATAGGCGAAATAAACCAGCGAGTTGTCGTTGATCTCATAGGAGGAGAGGCCGTTTCCCACAGCGATTCCCTTCAGGTTGAGGCTGGGGTCCTGCATCACCCACTCGGCCAGCGTGGGGATGTAAACCCCCCCGTAGCTCTCCCCCGTGAGGAAGAGGTCGTTCTTGGAGTACTCGGGGAAGAGCCGGAAGAACTTCAGCGCCAGGTAGTTGTTGTGAGCGACCTCAGTGTCATTCGTGGCGTACTTCTTGTCCTCGGAGTACGAGAAGCCAACGCCAGCGGGGGACTCCAGGTAGAGCATGTTGGCAATCTTGTTCCAGGCGTAGTCGTTGTACTTCAGGCTGACCCCATCGGGCTGCACCAGGAAGGGGCCGTGCTCCTTCAGGAAGCCCTCCATGGAGCTGCAGCCGGGGCCGCCGTTCAGCCACAGCACCACGGGGCTGCCGCGGGGGTCGCTCTGCGCCTCCACGAACCAGTAGTGCAGGCGGGCGGCGGGCTGTGGTCCCGCACCACTTCTTCAAATAAATTTAACAATTCTGTGCTGTACATCAGGATTGAATTCATTGAAACAGATTATTTTTATTTCTATTTCTAGCACACGCTGTTTATTACCACAGAATTTTAATCATAGGACAGCCCACGTTGGATGGGACATCAAAAGATGAAGTTCAATGTTTCATGGAAAAAAAAAAAATAGATGAAATAATCCAGCACCATGTTCAACTGCATCTTAAGCACCCCTGGTGATGGGAATTCTACCATAGAACCATACATTGGTTTGGGCTGGAAGGGACCTTAAAGCCCACCCAGCGCCACCCCCTGCCATGGGCAGGGACACCTCCCCCCAGCCCAGGCTGCCCTCAGCCCCATCCAGCCTGGCCTTGGGCTCTGCCAGGGATGGGGCAGCCGCAGCTCCTCTGGGCAGCCTGGGCCTGGGCCTCACCGCCCTCTGAGGGAAGAATTTCCTCCTTCGCCCCCTCCCTCG
Organism: Anser anser; assembly: GCF_964211835.1. Classification (NCBI taxonomy): domain Eukaryota; kingdom Metazoa; phylum Chordata; class Aves; order Anseriformes; family Anatidae; genus Anser; species Anser anser. Next base: position 310,793 of record NW_028154049.1, on the reverse strand, counting down.
CCCTGCTGCCCACGCTGCTGTTGGTGCAGCCCAGGGTACGGGTGGCTTTCTGGGCTGCAAGCACACATTGCCGGCTCATGTCGAGCTTCTCATCAACCACCACGCCCAGGTCCTTCCCCCCCCAAGGGGTGCTCTCAGTGCTTTCTCTGCCCAGCCTGTGTTTGTGCTTGGGATTGCCCTGGCCCAGATGCTGAGGTCGGGACAACCCGACCCTGTCCCTAAGGAAGTCGTTCCAGTAGTTGTAAAAAATTTCAAGACAAAACCTCTCCCACTCTATCTTTGTACTCTTTGCCCTCTGTCTTCTCCTGTGGTTTCTTGAGAAGAGAGAGCCTCTGTCAACTCTGGAGCTGCCCTTTAGGTACTGTAATAATGGGATCAAAGTCCCCTTCTAAAGGGTGAAAAGATCTAACCCCTTGAGTCTTTCCTTAGAGGACAGGTTCTCCAGCTCTTTGATCATCTTTCTGGCCCTCTTTTGGACCTCCAGTCTGCCCACATAATTTTTTAATTGTGGGCCTCTGTAGCTTTGAATTCCTACTCTTCAGTGTATCCTGGTATCCTGGTATTTCTTTTTTCTTTTTCTTTTTTTTTTAAACTAATTCAGATAAGGAATTTCGTAAGACTTTTAGAAAGCTTTCTCAGAAGCAGCTAAAGCTTCCCTTATGTATCATTTCTCTTTCTCTCCCCCAACTCAGAGATGCAATTCTGATTACCAATTTCAGGTGTCTCTAAGGCCAGAATATTGAATAATTTCCTTATGTTCCAGTTGCTCGCACACTTTATGCAGAGGAATAGATTAAAGCAGACAGTAATCATTTCAGGGAGACTCAAAAACAGCTATTGTTACAAGAACACCTTTAATCTCCTGTTTCTGATTTTGAATTTAAAAGGAGACAGAACCTGGATAGCCTTGAGTGCAAGAACAGCAATGAATCTTACTATTGCCTATTTAATTGTTGTGGACATAAATTTGAGTTACAACACTCAGATCAAACCTGATCATTTTCCAATTTCGAAAGTACATGGACTATCTACACTTTTTAAAGTATATGTACACATACACATAAATACAGTTAATATTTTTTATGTATATGTACATATATCTAATATGTACATGCACACATGGTGACTTTTGAACTGACATATACACAGAGCTACAAATAACACTTTCTTGTTGTCAGGGATGGAAAAAAAGAAAGAAAGAAAATATATATATAACAAAAAAATAACAACATAAAATAACAAAATAAAAAATAATAATAAGAAAAGCCATGTGAAGTAAACACTCTCTAGTATGCAAACCAGCCAAGCACCCTCAGAAGGTATTTTCCAGGAGGTTTGTAAAGGACAGGATGAATTGTTAATAGGAAGGTAGGGTTTACCTCTGATCTCTGCCAAGGAACGAATGTGATAGTGCCACTGCTATTAGAAAAATCGGTAACAGAGTAATTAATGCCAGTGGAATCAACCTGTGAGATAATGTACTTTATATACACATAGTCTAGGGCTCCCCTTGTACGCTCCACAACACAGGATATAGTGGAACCTTCATCAGCAGTCTGGAAGAAAGCAAAAATTTGGAACGTTTATTACTGTCAAAGTAAATCAAGGCAATTTCATTAAATAACACGAAAATATTTAATGCCAGACAAATGTTCAAGTAAAAAATTGCTGTCATGTTACTTTCAGCTCTTTTGGAGTGTTAGGAAGCTGAAACTGACCTTGATGCCAATCAGAACAATCCTAGTGGAATCTGCAAAAGTCTGATGCCTCCCTGAGGACTATTAAGGTAACAAATAACAATACACTGCAGTTCGTCCTGGACACAACCCCTTTCCTAAAACTATGCGTCAGAGACAGAATCAATATGCTTGAAATGTACCTGTCGAAAGCAAATGAAACTATTGCTTTATAATAACGTCAATATTGTAATTTTCCTTAGCAATAATTTAAAGAAAGATTTGGATCAGCACTTTCTCTAACCAGACACACTATGGATAGAAATAAACTATACCATCATCATTCAGAAAAACAGATTTTTCTCTTCTACTGTCCTCCTTACAATTCTGTATCTTCACAGATAACATGACTTCTGCAGCGACAACTTCACGTCTCTGGAATGAAGCTTTAATTGGTACTGACCTTCTATTTTAGAAAATAACGTTCATAAAATTAACATAGAAAATAATTTTATCTGAAAGTTATTGGAAAGGTTAAAGCTATCTTATGCATTAGATAAATTTCAGGGCTGCTTTGTAAGAAAGCATAGATACTGTGTGTGACTTCAGCTGCCTAGTAGACAGATATGCACAGTTAAACTACTGGTAAAAAAATGCTGTGTTCCTGCATCACCACTAAGAGCTCTAATACTTCCCTGGTGAAATGGACATATGATAGGTGCAAAACAATTACCGTGCCATATAATTATTTTTTTTCTTCATGGTTGGCTGATGATCTGTGGCATCACAGCGTATCAGAGGTACTTGAACCTGAAGGAATCTATTATCATAGCATATGGTAGGCACACAATAAGCAAACTGAACCAAACTGAAAACTAGTATCACTCAGGCAAGACAGTTATTTTAAAAACATCATAAGCACTTTGATTAAAAAAGAATGTAATTAAAGCTCATAAGAGTTCCCAAATGAAAACTATATTAAATTTTTTTTTCCACAAAATAATCCAATACCAGTAGAGATAGCTATCATGTTATTCCCCCTTATAATTGATTAAAGAAGTAAAGAATGATTTATGTTTATTTCAAGCCTCCTCAAAAAGTAGCAAGTTTACACTCTGCATATAGAATGGATACCACTGAAAAAAGATTTCATCTGTTAAAACTAAAACAACAAAAAAAACCACTACTAAATCAACCAACTGACATCAAACATATGCAAATTATAACTTAGTTTATGACAGCAAATGAAGGTGGAAAAATCCATAACACTTTGTCATTGCATGATCTCTAGTAAAATTATCTCAAACACATCATGTGACACAGAAAACTAAAATAAAAATCTTTGCAATAATCCATTCTCAAAAAAAAACCAGAGAATTAAATCTTACATTTTAACTGGTAACTCAAATGTAACAGAAGTGAAGGTAAAATATTTTTCTAGAAAAAAAAAATTAAGCCTTAGTCTTCAGTTTATATAGTAAACTAAATTTTCTTAACCATTTTTTTCTTTAGTTTTTTAAAATTATATAGTAAATCCCAGTGGAACTGAGGTTGTATTAACAGAACATATGCATCTCCAAATCCTAGGAAAAGTTTGCTTAACCACAAAAGCAAACACTGCAAAATCTAGGGTTTGTTCAGGTCACTTGGTCCTGCCATTTAGCTTTCTGTGCCTGAAATATCACCTACGATTTCCATTATGACCACCTTACCTCAGGGATACATGCTCCAGTGAAGCCAAATAAACCATTAGCATTATCACTTTTCTGTATTCTTAATCTTGCTGTGGTGTTTTCTTGTGAAATTCGAGCTCCACCACGCACAGAAATGAGCTTTAGTATGAATAATTCTTCTCCTTCTTCCTCTTTGTCATCCTTTGCAGACACGATGAATGATTTATTGGTCTCTCCTTGCCAATACTCCAAATACCCAGAGACAGGGTGGACATCACTTTTTGCAGGAGTTGCATGAAGTTCATAGATCTCTGCTCGTGTCAACTTACGCTCATAAAGCCTTACATCCTGCATTAACCCTGTGTACCTACTGCTGCCGTTGATTCCTGCTCCAATTCTTACTATTCCTGGACCTGAGAAGGAAATTATAATTTTTTCTCATGTTATTGTATTTGTATGAAACAGTCAGCAACTGACTACCTGTTTTTCTTAAAAACCAATGGTAAACTGTTCATTGTCCCTGGATGAGGAATCATATTGATCTTGAGATCCAAAATCAGGAGGTTCCTTGAGCCTCATCTCAATGTTACAGGTAAGTCCTCACAGGCCAAACAATTCCATCCTATGCTGTCCAAGTTTTTCATCCTATTAGTTCTAGCAGCACATTATCATCATCCCTCATTTTTATAAGTCTTAGAGACTTGAGGCTCCCTCTTTCCTCCACAGATTTTCAGAGCAGAACTGCAACCCCTTTTAGCCCTTGTTTTGCTGAACAAATCCTACTTTGTTTCCCTCTGCTAGGGCAGCTGATCCATTCTGATGATACTCATGATTACTGCATTAACCCTTCTGGACATCCATTTCATCCACCACACTGTAATTCCATGCAAATTCCAAACTCTTTTTACAACAGCATTTATATTTCTCTGTCTCCAAACTATAGGATCACAGCTGCCTCATATTCATTCCTACTCTATCCTATTCTGTGCCATGCTATGCTCTTGTGCTAAAACACACACATCAGCTGTTTTCAGTTGCCTTTCAGAAAACGAAAGAAAACAAACAAACAAAAAAAGCTGTGCTCTTCAGTGTATTGTCATACATATGACACTGAGTGGCAGTTGTAGAGATGAGCAACCACAGGAACTGATAAAAGTCCCAGGGCACAAAGTGGAGGATGCTGAGAAAAACTGGGCTGCTATGCACACCACTGTGTATTACCCAACATTCAACGGAGAGAGATGACATACTTGCCTTACTATTGCATTATCCCCAGACACACGCCATCCCCACTAATAAAGAAAATTTACAGCACAGACATATCCTTCTAGCAATAAAAGCATAATTGCATTTCACATATATTTGTTCTAGAAACCGAGGGAGGGAAAAAAAAAAAACCTCTCAGCCTCTCAGCTTAGCTACAGTACTGCAAGTGTGATGGAAATTACTAATTGCAGAAGTACTATTCTTTTTACAAATGGAAAATTTGATTTCTTAAACTTCAACCTGGAATTTTAAAAGCAGAAATAAAATAGTACACCATACAATTAATAGTCCTCTACTCTCACTCAACATCGCAGCAGTTTGAATTTTTTAGAACATTCACACAATTTCCATAGGCTTTCTGAAAATCCTCAAAGAATTCTTATCCATTCCTTTCAATTAACTTAACAGATATAATCATTTCAGTGTATTTCTTCCACCTTTGAAGTGGCTAGACTATGCATTTCAGAGCTTTATATATGGAGAAAAATAGCAAAGGCTCACCATCAAGAATTGCTTCTCCTTTTAGACTCTTCATTCCTCCCAGAACTAGAATTCCATCAACGTAAAATTCAATTATACTTTCATCCAGAGTAATCAGAACGTGAAGCCAAGTATTCTCATCCAGGTATTTCATGACTGATGTTTTAGCCATGTATGTCATATTGGACCCTAATGCTGTATAATGAAGCACTACAGAAACATGAGAATCATTTGTCTGAATTTTCACACCATAATATAAAGTCCCATTATCGTTATCCTTTTCAACTATATAGCCATCTGTACTGACATTAGGAATTAACCAAGCTGAAAATGTAAAATTGGTTACTGCATTATTTCCATTGTTATGGGTATTCAGGACCGATAATGCCAAATGCATCCTCTTTTCCACTGAAATACAGAGCGTCTGTTCCACTGTGATGGCGCCTCATGTGGGGCTGTGATTGTACTGAGCTTGGGAATGATCCAAGCAACAAGAAATCTACCATTGATGGCAGTCCAGCTTGGAAGGTACTAGACAGTATTTCCCAACCTAGTCGGACAACACCAAAGGTGCCTTGCTGTCTCCAGATGGTGAAGTCCGTAATATAGGAAAGGTCATCTTCAGAAAGAGTATCTTCCACTATCTCTCTGTCCTGGCTCTCTGGATCTATAACAAACACTCCAAAAGGGTCATCATTGAAAGGGATCATGACAGTTACAGTAGGACTGGTTTCAGATAACTGACCACCAGGACCAGGAGACCCACCTGCGTAATAGAAGTTAGAGTAAAAGTTAATGATTAAACAACACACTCAGAAAAAAGTTTCAAAGTACTTTTTTTTTTTTTTAATAAAACAAGTTTCTAAAAAAACCTCAAACCCTCCTTTAAGATCCTCTGGACTTATAGCAAATGATCTAACTTGAAAATTACATAGGTTAATTGTATTATTCTTAAAACACTGTGCTGATGTAATTTCAGTAGAAAACAAACCCACATGCTATTTTTCAGCTGTAAAACACACAGATGTCTTTCAGGTGAAACATGACAAGGTCCATCTTTTCTTAATTAGCCAATAAGGTAGGTTACCTTTGATTCGTTTGATAAGCATGGGGGCCAAATTCAATTCTTGTATTGCTCAAAGACTTACAGGAATAGAGAATGGCAAAATCTTGCCTGTTGCCTCTGATACAGAAGTACATACACCTTGCAGAAACAGTAACCAGTTGTGTGTTAAAACTGCTGCCCAGTCCTGGTGTTAGTCATCTATCTTTGCACAGTAAGAATTCATGATATGAAGATCATGTTGTGAATGGAGAATCTCCGTGTTCAAAGTGTACAGTGATCTACCTGTTATAAGCAGGAAATCTTTTGTACATCCGTATGGACTTCACTTACAGGAAAGGCCAACACACATTTTCACTTGTATCAGAGCACAGAAGACCATGAATAGTACTAAAGTGGAATTAATCCAGATTAGGAAATGTGTCCAGTAGCAATTTAAAGTTGTAATTTAAGTCATGTGAAGTGGTAACTACAAGTATTTTACCTCCTCTAGGGAAACAAACAAACAAAAAAGCAACCTCTATTATGGTAGACACACATAACCTTTAATACCTTTGTTATTTCTTTGTTAGTATCTTTGTTTTATATTTTGTGCATGGAGATCTATGTATCTGAAATTCAGAACTCTTGGTTTTTGAAATGAAACTTCTGAACTTTAAGAAGTTTAATTTCAAAAACCAAGAGGCATCCCTTTTAAAGTTCAGATCACCAAAATGTGTTTAACAGTAATTCGGGAACTGAGTAACTCTCTATATATGGAAATCAAGATTAAATGAAAAATAAGACCTAAAACCTTACCAGAAAAGCATAGGATATCAAGACATGATTCAAAGCAATGCTCTTTCTAGTGTTGGTTTCTTTTTGATTGATTAAACATAACTCTTTTCTACCAGATATGAAGGAAATGGTGATATGGAAGACAATACCTGAAGCATTCACCAACTTTAGAATGTAAAATTCATTGAATTCAGGAATTCTATCTGAAATGGCACGTAGTGTTATTGACTTCGACCTTTCACCATCCATGAAGCACACAGTCCCATAAGTTTCATAGAATTCTTCTCCTGGCTTCAGTGCAGAGTTATTATCAAACAACTGCCAGGTCAAAGAAACATTGCCGAAGTGTCCTCTGTGTCTCAAAATCCTGTTCAGTGATACAGAAAGAATGAGAGTCCTGGCAGGCATGCATCAGCGTTGAGTAGAAAAGGAAAATGTGGAGACTCCTTTTACTGTAATCTTCCTTACAGTAAGAAGTAATATACTATGTAATATAAAGTAAAATGCTAATATACTACAACTGTTCCATGAAGCCTTCCTTTTAAAGGCAACCACTTTTGCAGTACAATTCTACTCCCGGAATACGTACTTTAGAAAACAGAAGTAGCATACGCAGGTCCATGCAGAATACTACTGTGAAGCTACACATCACTGTGTCTTGTAATTCCAATTTATAATAATAAATATGAATGCATAATAGTTCAGAAAGTTAACATTAAAAATTAATATACTTGGACACTCTTAGACAGGAAAGAGAATCATCTACATTTAACCACAAACGTTTCTCCTTTCAGTCATCAAGTCTACTTAAACTTTTTCTTACACTTGTATTAAATTAGAATTACATTCTGAATTACATTCAGTTTTGAAATGTAGCATGTAAACAAAGAAGTAGCTTCTGAATATAAACCTGTTCCTCTGAAGAGCAGGCACAGCTTCTTGCAGTAGGGTTAATTACCAATTACTGAGGGAACATTGTCATAATATATGCATTTTATAACACCCTCTGGGATAAGATGCTGTTGTTACTCCAGCAGATGATATTTGCAATAATACAGAGGTTGTATTAGTAGAACGAGTAGCTATGCCTTATTGACAGCATTCTGACAATATAATTTTGTATAGGACTTCTCTGAAAAAACATAAGAACATAAGAAAATGTTAGAGCCACAGTACTAAGCCAAGCTGCTTCTGGGATTTGTGGATATCTTCAAAATCTGTTACCTACAATAGCCTAAAAAAGTGACCAGTGACCTAAATGATTGTCCTGAGTACATTTATAGCTAGCTATCTAATAAACGACTTCATGATGGTGAAAACCTATTTTTAATGGGTGTAGGAGCTCCTAAAAATACCAGTGATGATATGTCAGTGCTTTGTGTATGTTGACTATGTTCATTTACAGAAACAAACAAACAACAACAACAACAAAAACACACAAATTGCATTACGTGATACATTTTTATCTGAAATCTTTTAAGGTTTTCATTAGCTGAACTAATTGGTTGCTAGGAAATGTATGCCATCAGTGGACTGGTTTGCGGATTGGATTAACTTGTCTGTGGGAGTTTGATATTTCTATGGTAACAGTTTCTTCATTCTGCTGTGATATTTGATCTGTGTCTGATTGTCTGTTCCTTTTCTTCCTCATTAGTCTGCCTTAATCACAGTGAATGAGCCCAGGGGCAGAAATGAATTTGTGCCGCTCACTCTAATTAGAGAGAGGGGAACCTATGGGACGGTCGTCATAACTTTTGAGGTGAGTTTATCCAAAAGACTTCATACAGTAGTCTGTTGGATTAAACTGAGAGGCTGTAATCATAATTTATTGAAGTGTTTGCAAAAGGGGAAGAAGGACAAAATACCTACATCTACATTAGGTAGATCTGTTTCATAAAAGGGATTCATATTAACCGTCATATAGAAAATACTGTAATTATCTGACTGTTTAATTGACTGTTTAACGTTAAGAGGTACTAGAGAAAACCGAGTATATTCTGTCATTTAGAAAGGTACGTGAGGCAACATCAGTATGTATTACTAGAAAATAATGCATATTAAGTATGTAAGAAGTGTCTTATCTAAGTTTTTTTAATTTTTTTAAAAAATATTTATTTTACATACAAATATTCAAGTGAGTCTTTAATGATTATCCCAACTTTGAACTGTGAGTGCTCAGGATTTGGTGAATTTCTGTATCTATAATCATCTGTATCTTGATCTCTATCTTGAATCCCCTGCAAATGAAGCTTTTGAAATAATTAATCATGTTGAATACTTATCCTGTTATTTACATATGTGATTTGAATGTGATACAATTACTGACTTCATTGCTTTCTTTTTCTTATCTAGCTCAGACTCTATTATTTACTTTAAAATTATATATAAAATCTTTCATATAGATATTTCTGTACTAGTTGCCTGGTCCTATAGGGTAAGGCTTTAATCTAGACCTCAAAGCTTTAGTCTAGACCTGTCAAAACCAGAAAAGCTTTGCACTGGATTTTATTAATACTAAATATAGCATGAATAGTTAAAGTACTGAATATGATTCTCTGTGCAATTTTTTGCAAATATGTTTGTTTTAAGGTACAGTAAATCTTACTCTCTGGACAATTACTTAGGTCTGTCTCACATCATTATATATGTATGTTGAAAAATAATTTACAAAATGTTCTAAAACCAAAAAATCCCATATGACCTTTAAGAGGCTTTGTAGTATTTTGAGTTTGACTGTTAAATTTAGTATCTTTAATATCACAAGTTAAGATAGAAGGGACACAAAACCAGTAAGTACTATTACTTTGTCTTGGAATTTATTATGAAATACTATTGATTCAAACTGAATTTGCATGAATATCCTTTCTGTAATATGAAAGAGTCAGTTATGCATCAGAATATACTAAAGAGTCCCCATAGGCCTATATGGAAGTAGTTTTCTTCCTCTTATTCTGGAAATACGGGATTTCTTCAGAGTGGTTGTTCTGACTTACACTGTCTGCCAGAAAAGAGCAGATTTTCACAACTGAATGTTCATGTAAGTTGTAAGTTGGAGATGGCTGAACAGATAGTCATTTGTTATGCAAGTCACACTGCATATTGGTTATTGTACTTGCACTGGATTTGTATTCCTGCTTTATAGGCTTCTCATCAGACAAATCAATTCTTTGCAGATAAAAGATGGTCCAAACCCAGCTGAAGAAGACCTAAGTCCAGCTAAGGGAAATATTACATTCACACCTGGGAGATCAAAGCTGATTTATAATTTAACAGTGCTTGATGATCAGGTAGGAACAAGCTGACTTCATCTTAGGCTTTGATACGTAGAAGGTTAACTGAAGTTCTGGAAAGACTTAGAGTAATAAGTTACAAAAAGGCTTGGCTTAAATAAGGTTAAAAGCAGTTCTATTTGATGAAGTGATGTTAAATTTTGGCTCTCTGGTCTATTATTTTTACTCTTTCCAAGCTCCCTCTTTAATTCTCATCAGTGAATAGTTTTAGTTTATGTGCATATCCTGGCTGAGCAGACATGTTATCTTTGTCACTAAAGAAAGAATATTACACATTGAAGATTCACAGGGAAAAGGCAGATTCAAAAATATTTTTTGTCGTTTGTTTGTGGTTTTTTTTTTTCAAATATGTTTCAGGGTAGAAACATATTTGAAAAAATCCTAAAAATAGATGAGATTCCTGAAACAAACATGCAGTCTTGTGGAAAGCATGAATACTAGGTGATAATTAACATTTTTCTGTTTTCAGATTGGCCAATTGAAAAAAAAAAACAACACACACACAAAAAAACCAAACCAAAACAAAAAAAAACCACAACATAACTCATAGGTTGTGAGGCTTTCTTTTTATCTCAGAGTAAACAAAACATTCTTCTAATTTGCAACTTGTGATTTTCCTTTTTTCTTACCTGCACTTTTCTTTTGTGTTTTTCTTTTCCTTTATAATAAGCTTAAGAGGGAAAACTGAGACATCAAAATAAGTATATATGATGCAAAACAACTTAGTAAGAAATTCATAAGAAAACAATAATGGTGAAAGGTGTGTGTCTCAGAAGTGAGCACAGAACTGTAAAGCAGCTTGTTTCCTTTTTACTCTTAGTTATAAAAAATGTCCTTCCACATTTCTACTGATACTCTAGTGTTAAGAGGCTGTGCCAACCTGGGGTGCTGAAGTGTAGAAACATCTCTTTCCAATTCAATGTAATATTTCAGTGACTTACACACAGAAATAAATTATTAGGGTCTTTTCTCTTGGGAGGATGTGATTTTATTTATTTTTATTCTGAGAAATGCTCTCAAACTTCTGTTTCTAAAAGTTTGATCTGTATTTGGTGTGTCTAGTCAACGTCTTTCCACTCTTTGAAAGTCTTTCACAAGTGTATGTGAAAGATGAATTTTGCACAAAAACCTTTATTGATGATGATGATGATAGAGTTCACAAGAATCCAGTAACACTACTGTCAGAACTTAATTTGAGCTTTTAGGATCTGAGTTAGGGAAACCAATGAAACAAGTATTTTTCTGAATTGTGCAGCCTTACAGAAGGTAGGGGACTGCAGTTCTGATTTCCACAGCTCTGCATTTATAGTACTTTTCCTGTGCAGGTTTCCTTTTTAAGTATAATTGCAACTTTAAGAGAAAATTAAAGAGGCAAGGCAGCACTGGAAATCATTTATACTATTATATTCGAAGTTTGACTCATGTATTTATTGGTCAATCATGATGTAATTGAAAGCTCCACAATGCCTTATTTATGTAGGATACTAAGATTTTATCTGCAACTAAAATGGCATGTACGTTCTGACTGTCAAATGCGTATTTTTGTACTGCAAGACAGTATATGAACTAGTGAACTAAAACAAGCGTAAGTTAACATCAATTTTAATAAGATAAAATAGGAAATAGTAGTGTAGGAGAGAGGTGACAGAGAGCTTGCAAATCTCACGCTGGAAAAAAAAACAAACAACCTGCATCAGTCAATAATATTATGCAAGTTTAAGTGCCACAAGTCAAACAAGGGACAAAATTGGCCTCAGCTACAAAGACAGCGGCGTGCATACCCTTTGTGCCCTGAAACAGGATCTAAGGGTGGCCAATTAACAAATGTGTAAAAAGAGAAGAAATATTGGACCACAAGGAATTCTGAACTTTTTTTGCTCAGTAAACAGAACTACATGGAAAGGATTCATCAGCCCTATAACAAAGCAATGCCATTAGTAACACATAAGCAATTTTGTTGTGGAATTTATCTCAGAAGCAAATAATACTGTTTTTTCTGAGAGTCCACAACAAGAATGAGATGTGAGGATCTTATGTAATATTTAAATATTTCCTTCTAATCTCTCTGTATTAATAAAATAATGATATTTTCCAGTTAAACAGACTTAGCCTATCAAGACTGGGGAATAAAATGTAATAATATAAAGTAAAAAATATTAAATTCTGCAATTCAAGGCTTATAAACCCTTCTTTTTTGTCTGCTGCATCAGTTATTAGAGACTAAAGAGCTAAAACTAAAGTGCAGTTCTAAACAAACCACATGTAGAAATGCCAAAGTCTAATTAATAGATAAGCATCAGCAAGCACATTCTCAGAGCTGTGACTGAAGCTGTGCTGGGAATGTGAGTCTGTCTGAAAGTAGGAACTGTTCTTTTTCCCGTTGAATAGGAACAAAAGGGCCAAGGTAGGTTGTGTTCATATGTTGTTCCTCTGCTCTTTCAGGCATGCATAGATGTAAAATGGTGTTAACATCAGCAAATAAAGATGTCAGACTAAATAACTGTCAGGAACACTTGTGTCCAAGCAGAGCAACTTCCACAAGTTGAGTTAGGATCTCCTCACACTCTCTAGTTGGAAAGATAGAGCTTCATCTGATTCTTGCCTAGTTTTTGTTTGCCCTTTTTTTTTTTTTTGTCTTTTCCCACTTTTTCATATTTCCATAGCATAGAAGTATGTCTTAGAAAATGGAAACATTCAATTTTGAGAAGGGATTTTCAAAGTTGCAAGCGAGTTTCTTTTTGCCTGTTTATTTTAATGTGAAAAGGGTTGTAATGTTTGTATTATTTCCCTTTATTGCTAAATATACATAACATATTTCTAAGTAAGTGTTCTGCTTATATTTGAAATGGGACTTACACCCTGTTGCTACTATTATTTTTCCAGATACCTGAAAATGATGAATTGTTTGTTGTTCATCTCAGGAGTGTGGAGGGAGGGGCTGAAATCAACACCACAAGGAATTCTGTTCAGATTAATATTAAGAAAAATGACAGCCCTGTGCGATTTGCTCAGAGCACTTACATGGTGCCTGAGGAAGTCGAAATGCTCACAATTCAAGTGATTCGTGGTAAGGATGACAGTGGAAAATTAATTGGACCTGATGAATGTGAAGTCTCCGTCAGTTACACCATCATAACTGGGAATTCAACAGCACACGCGCAGCTCAATTTAGACTTCCTAGATCTTCAGCCAAATACAACTATTGTCTTCACACCTCTAGTTCATGAAGTATATATGAAATTCAAGATCCTTGATGATGCCATACCAGAAATTGCTGAGACCTTCCAAATTATGCTCCTTAAGGACACGTTACAGGGAGATGCTGTTTTGGTTAATCCATCTGTTGTTCACGTCACCATCCAACCAAATGATAAACCCTATGGAGTGCTTTCAATCAACAGTATCCTGTTTACTCAAACTGTTATCATTGATGAAGACCAAATTTCAAGGTACTACAGATCTTCAAACAGTATCTCGTCATGTTAAGGGATTTGTTTGGCACTGTAAAGCATCCTTAGGATTTCACTGACAGTAATTATAAAATCAGTAGTGAAAAATTAATATAGAAATCACCTACTGTGTAATTATTATAAACGATATAGAATTTTCAAGGGAGAAAATGTCTAATTATGCAGAAGTATTTTAATATTTATGAACTATATATGAGAACTGTAAATATTTAATGACATTATCAAAATACTGAAAAACCCTTAATCTAAAAGATGGATCAGTGAAGTTGTGATGCGGCCACACACCCATTCATACAAGTGGAAAATATATTTCAGGCTTCCTTTCCCAGTAAATCTTTGTCTATACTGTATTTAAAGTCAGTCTCTGGTTAAAAAATGGTGGTGAGTGTCTTCTGTGAAGTACTGAATACCCATAGACTTCCAAAAAAGTTAAATACATGTAATTTTACAGATAAATTAAAAACAAATCTCCACACACATCTTTACAAGCAGAACTAATATCTATACAATATTGCCAGTTTTAGTAAAAATGTCCACTGCTAGCTAGTGATGGTGGTTCATCCCCAGAGAAAGAGGTAATGTATCAACCTATGATTTTATGAACAATTTCTAGTATGTAGAGCCCAGCACTTCAATATTCACTTTTTTTTTTTTTCTTTCTTATACACAGATACAGGAAACGTGACATTTCCATAATCACAAATATTGATAAATTATATTTCAGTGCATAGGCAAATAGTTGAGTCACTTTATTTTAAATAAAATCATTATTTAAACACTCATGCCTGACAATTGTATTTTGATATAGTCCATAAAACAGTGTAGAAATTTAGTTGAGAAAAAGTTTTCTGAAATTTAACATCTTTCCTGAGAAAAAATATAAACATGCCAACTTTCCTCTTCTCAGTATCTTTCTTACTGTAAACAAAATAAATTTTAACTAATGTCTTTAGATATATTACTCATGTCTTTATGTATATTATCTCATGAATAAGCAACCTGAGAAAAGTCTACTTCTGTGGTATGATTTCACAAATTTTAAGTCCTGACTCAAATGTCAGTAGCAGCAGTTAATATCGATTCCACTGAAGTCAGTATAAATCTTCCAGGGAACAGATAGCTAAGTAAACCGATATTAATTATAATTGCATGTTACAGATTTTTATTTTCATTCAAAACCACAGGTTTGAAGGGATCACGATCGTAAGAAATGGTGGAACACATGGAAATGTTTCTGTGACCTGGGTCATAACTCGAAATAGCAGTGATCTGTCACCTGTGACTGCAGACCTTGTTCCAGAGACCGGGGAGATACATTTTGATCAAGGACAGATGCTGGTCACACTTTCACTGACCATTATTGATGATAACATACCAGAAGAAGCAGAGCCCTATCTTCTGAAGCTCTTAGCTCATACAATACAGGGAGGCGCAGAAGTCAGCGAACCATCTGAGGTAAGTTTGATTTCAGAACTCGTTTTGAGGAGGTGATAGATAATAATTAGGGAGTAGGATTAGGATTAGGATCCACCAGTTTTGGTGGATTGGCTAAATTGAAGTAGTTGTGCTTGAGTTTAAGTGAAGCAAGCTGATGTATTCTCAGTATAAAGAGCCACATCCAAAGTCTTTGGCTTAACATATTTTATAAGGCCAGACCTATTTAATGCAGTAGCATTTAGCTTAGAATATTCCCATCATAAATATCATTGCATAACTGCTATCTTGATTGGTTGCTTGCTAAGAGAAGGTTGAGCATTTATTTTCACTTGCTTATTTGCTGTAGGTACTGGAATGTTTTACACAGAGTAACAGCTTCAAGAGGATGGCTTAGTGATTAAGACTAACCTCTGAACTTTTAAATAAGGGGTAATTAGCATTACTGACAATTCTGTGACTCAGGTCCCTACTTTGCTTTTTGAACATATGATTGGAATGAATTTGGTGAATTAAATGATTTTTTCACAGTCTGAAATATATTCAAATTATTCACTTTGGCTGCTGAACCAAAAATCAGTTATTCAAAGCTCATTCTGACATAGATGAGGCATAGCAGGAAAGTTGCTGCTATCAGTGGTGTGCTGCTTGTGCACAAGCAACACTTTGGGGCTGTCAATCTGATTTCTTTCTTGAGTGCCAATTCACTAACGATAAAAATGTATGATGACAGTCAGGACATACTTTCATGAAAACGTGAAAACTGTGGTGTATATTAATTGTAGCATTGAGTAAGTGATGCTGTTTTCTGTTTTGCAGCTTTTGTTTTACATTCAGGACAGCGATGATGTTTATGGCGTAATAAAGTTTTATCCTTTGGAGAATCAGAAGATTGAAAGTAATCCAACAGGACGCTTTTTATCCTTGAGTTTTGTAAGGGAGAAAGGAACAGTTGGAAATGTGCAGTTAGTTTATACTGCACTGTATATTCCAGCTGGAGCTCTGGATCCTGAGAGAGCAAAAGATGGCATTCTAAATATGTCTAGAAACAGCATCCTCCTGTTTCCAGAAGGAAAAACACATCATACTTTGAGTATACCAATAAGAAAAGATGCATTTCTTCAAAATGGTGCTCATTTCCTCATACAGGTATCTCAGCTGTTTTGTTTTTGTTTTTGTTTTTTAGCTTATTTAATATGAGGAATATGATTCAATAATTGATCCTTCCCCTTGACTGTAATTTAAATGACCATTCCTGTAAAAAAAAAAAAGTGCTTAGCTCTGAAGCAAAGATTTTCTTATTTAAAAAGACATCTTTCATAACTATGCTATAAAGTTTTCTATCCCTAATCATTAGTAATTAAACAAATTTTAAAACTAAAGAGGATTCAGGTACTAATCATGGAATTTATCAAAATGAGATCAGCGTTGTCTGTTGCTTGCCCCTTGAAGCATGTTTCTGCTTGGCCTCTGACTTGGAACGTGAAAAAAATAAGGTTCTTAAAATTAAATTACTGAAGCAGGAAAAATTTCAGAAATGACATGCAAGTAAATGTATCTTGGGCTTGATACAGGTCCTTCTCCAGCAGGTCATCCCCCAGCCTGTACTGATACTTGCGGTTGTTCCTTCCCAAATGCAGGACTCTACACTTGCTCTTGTTAAACCTCATCTGGTTTCTTCCTGCCCAACTCTCCAGCCTGACCAGGTCCCTTCCAACCCCTACAATTCTGTGATACTGTGATCTTTGCTCTTCCAGCTGAACTATTCTAAATTAAAAAGGGTCAAATATACATTATATATTATATGTATATTATATTGCATTTATATATAAATTTGTTAGGAGAACTTACTTTTTTTTTTCCCTGTATAGTTTTCTTCACTTTTTTCTTTCCTTTTTTTTTTCTATCTCAATTTGTAAAAGATAACTTTTATCATCGTTGAAGGTGTTGATGTTATATCCATGAATTTCAAATTTGCCAGGTTTTATATTTTCCTTATAGTCTACCAAAGACGTTGTAATCACTTCTAAGACCTTTGAAAGATTTCCTCCCTCCACATCCTTCTCCCTACATTCTCTTACAGGAGGAATAATGAGAACAAAAAGTTTTGCCAGAATTATATTGTTTATCTAATATGCAATTTTATTTATTTATTTATTTATGGCATTCACAGTTAGATTAGGAATTGCCTTCTGAAATACTAGAACACGTTAGTATGTTTTATGATTGCAAGAGGTTTGAGAGATCCACAAAATTCTTAAATGTCTAATTCCATGTATTCAATGTTTTTTTTTTTTTTTTTTTTTTTTGTCCTTTGACTGTAGTCAAGACACACATCTGATAAATATTTCAGAATGTTCAGTCATTCCAAGCACTTTGCCTGGATTTTCAAACTGTAGATTCCAATCTGTTTTTTTTTTTTCTGTACTTTCTCCATGAACTATAAATAAAATCTTTGTTTGAAGAAATTAAATCAGAGGAGCTTTCCAGCTCAAATAATTAATTTAGAAACTCATAGAGAAGGAAAACACCACTATTTATCACTGTGACAATCCTTCTGCATCGTGAATAAATGATAATCTCAGTGAACATGTTTAGAATGAGTTGTACTTAGGCAAAATAAAGAATTGACTCAGGAATCAGCAGAGAAGCAAATGAAACTGTAGGATGAATAAAGGTACAGGAGATAATGTTAATGTGAGATATATTCCTTAGTGACACCTTCAATTAAATAACGTGCTGTAATCAGAGATGCGGTTTTTGGTATAGCTAGGAAGATTAACTCTGAAAATTAAGCTCATAAACTAATTGTTATTGTTCAAATAACTATATATTTTTTTCTCTTTGTACTGGTTTCCTTTAAAAGGTACTAAAGGAAACATTGCAGAAAGAGTAAAATCTCTGTTCTTTATTGATTATTACTTTATTCCAAAGGTACCATACAGGATCCAAATACAGCATACACTTTAAATAGAGCAAATTGTTTTGGCTGTGTAGTATTTCAGAAAGTTTACTGAGCTAATAACCGCACAATGGTGCACTTTCATCCTGTTAATTGCAGAATCGGGGCCTATGCTAGGAGAAAGCTCAGAAAAGAGGAGAAACAAACAGTGCCATCATCTGTTCTTCAGACTTTTGATAACAAGTTGGAATGGTTGAGAATCAGTTACTAAATACAGTATTTGTAAAACATTTCCATCTATCATCAGATAAATGTTCATGCATATTTCTGGGTGTTACTCAAGCAGTTGTGGAACAAAATATGATACAGCCCACATATTTATAGAGTTTGGTTTCAAGAACTGTAAGACTTTAAAAATCATCTTTTGAAATGGTGAACCATGATTACTATATGAATTTAAGAAAGGCCACTATTTTATCCCCAAAAAATAAAGCTTTACTCTATGATAACACCTGATAACTCCAAGAAAAAATGTCAGTGGGAGTTTATGCCCCAGTGAAATGTTCACAGAAATATATGCAAATCTGTTATGGAAACATTTATTGTAATGATGCATGTAGACAGAATCACATGGAATAAATAATATTTAAAGGAAATAATTAAACAGGCAAGTTCTGCTTTCCTTGGTGTGTCACTACTGGTGCTGGGCTTAGCGAGTGATGCTTCCCTTTTAAAGAAAAGGATGAAAAAAAATCTATTTCCTCTTAGTATCTATAATCTATCAGAAATGCAGTGACAAGTAAAATACAGTTTTGAAATACTGTACTGAATTTAAATTCTTAATGTGGCTCTGGTAGTTCTTAGATAGAGAATTCCTTAAAATTTTGTGGAGAGGAAAGAAAAGTGGATTATTATTTGGCTGTTTGATCAAGGGCTGTAAATTATTATGACTTCAGTGATTTCCCTAGATTTTTATCAATGCAAGACACAAAAAATGATGTTAGACAATTGCCTATGCTGCTCATCAATGACTGTTGTTAATAGCTCTAGTAATGTATCAGCTGATCTGGAACAGAGTCTCTCTCTCTGGCTTGATCTGTGTTTAATTACATACACTAACATGATTTGTCTGGGAGGTGTACCATTCTGCTGACAGCTCAACAATATCCACTTAATTTCTTTGACATGTCTACTTACAAATTTTTATAACAGCAGTGCTATCAGTAGGAAGAATTTGCTCTGGAGATGTATACTTCCTTTATATGAAAATTACTCTGAAATGTCAGAACTGTTCTGACTTGGTGCTGAGGCTTCTTATTTCTCACTTTTCTTTTACTTTTTCCTACAGCTGGAAGGAGTTGAACTGGTGAATAGAATTCCTCTAGTCCCATCTGTGAGTCCCAGATTAGGCGAAATTCGAAATATTTCTTTGAGGATTACTCCAGATATTGCAAATGGAGAAATAGGCTTTATTAGCAATCTACCGATTATTCTTTCTGAACCAGAAGATTCCCCTGCTACGCTGGTAAGTAAGCCTTTTTATATTGTCTTTTGCTATGGAAAACTTATTTGGAGAAGGTGGAGTTTGCTGTATTCAGTGTAGCATTTGACAATTAATGTGAGGAAAAGCCTTCCTGTAAGTTCTGTCTTATCCTAAATATTCTCTTCTTTAAAAAAAAAAATAATGCTCTGAAATAATCTGTTACTGATTTCCAGAGAACTGAGATTGGTCTTTGCTTTCTGTGTAAGTATCTAAAACCAGTTAGCCCTTGATGCTCACACAGAGCAAAAGATACTGCAGTTAGTCTCTCTCACCAATTGCGAGCATAGTCATGTAAAGTAGGACTGAGACAAATCCTGAATAAGATAGATCATTTCCCATTCTCAAATTAGAACTGGCCAAACTTTTGTTTTTATTATTATTTATTCAAATAGTAATTTGCAAGGGAGTAATCGGTTTTGCATCTACTTTTGCAAGTCACAACAAATTAATGTGTTTCACAGGTTTCCATTGCATTGCATCGAGATGGGACTGATGGTCAAGCAACTGTGTTCTGGAGTTTGAAACCCTCTGGTCCCAATCAAAAGGCGGTAACACAGGATGATATAAGTCCTTTTAACGGCTCCGTGGTTTTCTTATCTGGACAAAGTGATACCACAATTAACATCACCATTAAAGCTGATGATGTACCTGAAATGAACGAAACTGTGTTATTAACTTTGGACAGGTATTGTACCCTATTCTCTATTCATATGTATCAGCTGCAGTACTCGATTTATGCATAACAGATTAGCACAGTGTTAATTACATGGTATTGCTTGCATTGTGTTGATATGTGTCTGAAGAAATAGTGGGCCCTTGTTTCAGACTGTGTATGGGTTCTTTGACTGGAGATCAATGTAAGAAACCATTTTGCATTTATTATCTAATGACTTAACTGTTTATATTTTCATGAAAATTCTGTATGCTATTTAGAAAGTTCTTTCAGTTTTGATCTTTTTTATAGCTCTTGGTTTTAACACTTTTTTTTTTTCGGAAAAATAATATTTAGTAAGATAATGGGAAAAACTAAAGTGAGAACTAAAAAGCAATGCAGAACTTTTTCTGTCAGAAAAAACATTTATAACTTGGGTGTCACTGTAGAATTAGACTTGCAGTTTATTTGTTTGATCTGCATGTTCAATATTCCTTGATAATTAGATACTTCTGTCAGCTCATAGCCCCCAGAATATCCCAGTGTGACTATTATTGCAGTCTTCTGCTAATGAGAATGCAGTGGGGTTTCTGAAGCACAGTGTTCTGGTCTCCCTTCTCATCTAGTGGAGGATTTTAGGATAACAGGCTGTAAGGGCCCTCAGGTGATACTATTATCTGCATGTGAACACTGTTCAGAAAACTTAAATTAGTTTATAATCAGGAGTCTTTTCCCTCTTTGAGTTACTAACAAGAGTGTCTTGGCTATATCGTCTGTCCTGCTTCCCACAGCTCAGTTACATAAGTAAATACAGAAATACCACCACACGTGCTCTTGTATTACCTCCTATTTGTCTAAGGTACATTTTCCACTTTTACTGAAAACATACTACAGTGGTCTGCCAGCACCAGCTTCCACACTGAACATCTACTACTTACATAGTCCTTACCTTATGCAGAAGAAGTATTTTTATTCTGTACAGGAAGCGTAGGCTAGCTCTTAGATATCCACAACAGATATCCACAGTGATTCCACATTAGCAAACAATAGGCAAGAAGCTCCTCACGCTGTTGTTGATCACTAGAAGATCCCATTTCAGAAAACATGGTTTTCGAACATCTTTATGGCACACAGGGAAGATGTTATTCCTTTGCGGGATTGGCTTGCTTGATTAAAAGGTGGCTGGTTAATGCATGTAGTTCAGAACTAGTTATTTTATTCTACCTTGGCTACTCATTACATTAAAAAGGCAATCCTTTTCAGAATAAAAACAGAGACTATTGCAAGCAGTTCTCCGCTTTCTTTCTGTGGGAGAAACTGGTTTGTCTCAAGGAATTTTTTTAGAGTCTCTGGCACAAAGGGGGAAACTAGGATTAGAAATGATGGTTCAAGTTTTGAGTGTAAGGTGGCCAAGAATGCAGAGTGGTATTGAGGTAAACAAGTAAGTAGATAGAAGTAAGCAGCATGAAAGGGTAACTTTTTTGATTCACGTGTGTGAAAGTACAGTTTTCTGCCATTTATCCTGAGTTACAACTGTAGGCTATACCTTGAAAATGGTGGCTGCAACAGGGATTGAACTGGCAGCTGAACAAATACAACCAGTGTTCTGCTTTTGCTGTGTATGGTGCAAGCCGTAGGCTCTGTTGATCATGAAGTGGATGGTGAAAAGTGTGCCAACAGTAAGCAGCTTTCCCACACTTGGCAGGGTCAGAGAGTGAACCGAGGAACAGGTGGTCTGTCCTGGAAAAAGAAGTAAGCAAGGAGGAGATAGAATCTGAACTTTTCTCTAGACCTTGGTAGCATCCCTCACTTCAACTAATTAGCAGAAGCCAAGAATGAAATGACTGCAGAGATCATCCTTTCAGTACTAGACATGACTCTTCAAATTAGGGTTGAAGGATACTGGCAGGGTTACGTGTACGCCCGTGCTATTGCTTTCAGCCTGGTTGGTATTTTGTGGACAAATAGAAGATTTCAGTTTCCGAGGCTGGCAGCCAGCACCTCACAGCAGTAGTGAATGAGCATGAAAACAAAGACGCACTGTGCTGTAGATGTGCTTGTACTGTTCCGTAAATTGTAGCATAAGTCAGCGAGAAAAGAAAGCATGTAAGAACTTTAATGAAACTACAGACATAGACATATGTTCATAAGCATTCAATGTATTGCAATTATTAATAGCACGGGTAAAATAATCAAAATAATTAGTTCTAACAAGGATGTATTATTTACGGCTTAGTGGTATTGTCAAGGCAGTTCAATTTTAAATAAGCTTTAAGTGCATCCATAACTATATTTTTTCCAAGCCATTAAAAACAATGTTATCCTTTCTTGCTTTATGCTCTCTATACTTAGACCACAGATATTAAAACTAGCTCTGAATTT
Source organism: Anser anser (assembly GCF_964211835.1). Lineage (NCBI taxonomy): Eukaryota > Metazoa > Chordata > Aves > Anseriformes > Anatidae > Anser > Anser anser. Next base: position 288,185 of record NW_028154049.1, on the reverse strand, counting down.
TGTCCACAAACTGGAGGAAAATGTATAACATGAAAAATATGATTCCAAAGAACACAGATGAGTAATGATGAGTAATGAAGGAGCAAGAGAGTCTTGTATCTGCTGAAGCTTCTCTATATTTTCTTTTTTTAGGAGCAGATTCAGGTTGAATGCCTGCCCTATCTGAATAGGCCTGAATTGAGACCAAGCATAAATAAAACCAGATGTCTGTAGTGAAATCTATGTGAGAAAGGAAAGACCTTGGTCTTCTTGATGAATGTAGGTGGAACAGGCCATGGAAATTGTGTGTGTGCTTTGTGAGAGCATATATGCATACTAGGGCTGTTCATTTTACCTGGTAAGCACAAACAGAAATCAGTTTTTTTAAAATCTGATTGCTGTTTTTTTCCTTCTACACAACGTAATCTCTCACTGGCAGTTATCAGCCCCCCAGTTAAGGTGCAGACAGCTATCAGTTTGGCACCTGGCACAACCAGAGGGCCAGAACCTGCAGGGTATGTGGGCTGGGGACGTGGCCTGTGTTTGTGCTCATGAGTGAGTGGTGGTGAGACTGAGAACTTGGAGACTTTGGGATCTGGGGATAAATCACTTTTATTTTGTGGAAGTGATAATCAACAAACAGACAACTGTTTAGGCAGTCCTTATGCTCCAGCATTTTTTGAGTCTTAACTCATGGAAGTTAGGATGCCAGAACAGATCCATATGCATATGTTACGACATAAATCTCATTTACTATATATAATAAACTGAAGCAACGTTATTTGAAGATTTTTATTGTTCTAGTGATTTCTGTGATGGGATACAGATTTCCATAGGCTGACATTCTGTCATCAGTTTATGTGGAAAATGATTAGACCTATGAGTTATGAAGTAATTTTTTGAAAATTACAAATGTAAAATACAGACTTGACTATTTCACTGTGAAATATCTGGCAGTTTTTAAACATTTTTGGGTTTTAGAGGTTGCTACATGTCAAAAAGTTAGAAAAGCATAGGAGGGCCATTTAAATCACTGTGTAGTGTTGATGGACAGGGCTTAAGGGTTTATGTGTTGTGGGTTACTCACTGCCATACTGCTTAATGGAGCTAGGATTTTCTCCTTACTTGGTAATTCCCTTTGGTTAGTGTCTGTTTCAAAACCATATCTATCTTACTTATGTAAATTTTCATAGAATCACAGAATAGCTTGGGTTGGAAGGGACCTTAAAGATCATCAGTTTCCAACCCCAGTGCCATGGGCAGGGATGCCACCCATTAGATCAGGTCGGCCCACAGCCTAGTCCAACCTGGCCTTGAAAACCTCCAGGGATGCCTCAAGGGTTTGATCAGACTGCGTTTTAACGGGGAAAAAGTCATTTGAAAATAGTAGAATGTTGAAATGAGTGCGCTGGACACCTACTGCTTGTTTTCATTACTTCTCAAAATAACAACATATCTCTCCTGCTATGACTCAGAAAAATTAAAATAGCCTCAAAAATCAAATAAATGATGGATTAAACCTGGAGAGAAGGTGTTTCCTCTGATGAGAGGCACTATGGAAAGTCTAATGTGGCAAATCCTACTTTAATGCAGTTCTTTAGAGCTAGAGCCTGCCTCTAATTAAATCAGTAGATAATCCTGAAAAAATTGAAGAGGGGGTGAACACTGAATGCAAGCAAATTGAGTAATGTTCCACAAGCAATTTCACTTCCCCCTTTTTGAGATACCCTGATAGAAAAGAAAGTCTTTTAGAGAAGTGTGGTTTAATAATGACAGCCATGTAGATTCACAGTGGAAATTAAGTTTCTCATGTGTCTTTCAGAACACTCAGGTTCTGCAGAAATTCCAGATTTTGTCAAAAGTTATTAACTTCAAAGCTATTTTTCATTTATTTATTTAATTATTTTGTGGTTCTAGTTAGTTCTTAACATTGAAATTCTCATGGTACCTTAAACTTAGTCAAAACTCTAATTTCTCCTATTTTCTTGTACTGCATGTTTAAAAAAGTGTAAGAAACATTTTGAAGCTCCTGTCAGTTGTCCTAATTCATCTGTAGTTCTTGCTACATAATAATTATGATTTTTTTTACTGAAAGAATTTCCCTAATGATCAGTCATTTCACATTAGTCTTGTTGTATAAGAAATGCTTTACACACTTTGAGGTTGTATTTCTTTTGGCAGCATCATAAGCATTGCCAGGGTTTACTGTCTGTGACGATATGAAACTTCATGTCCATACATAGCCATTTTACAGGAAAAAATAAGCTGAGGATAAAAACAGGGAAGTGGCTTTCCCAGTGATTGGTATCACCTTATTCCTGGTCAAGAGTTCTTTTCACTAGCTGGAGGAGCTGCTGGCCACGGTTAAGCCACCATGTCAAAGCAGCTGTTTTAACTTTTATTGCTGCTTCTGAATAGCCCTCTTTGTCCTGTTTCCATACTGCTGTCAGAGGAACACCTAAAGAGCTGGTTTCACATACCACGAGGAGTGAAACGGGACTGAACTGGACCCGTGTAGTGTCAGGCAGTCTGGGAGCATCTCCTCCGTGGTGTAAGGGTGGTATATGAATGCCCCTCTGTTCTTCGAGGTTGGAAGTGCACGTGGCAGGGGATGGGGCTGGTGTCCTGGCAGCTCTCTGGTGGCACGGACCCTGTGTCCAGCCCCGTAGCTCCTCCGGGTCGATCTGAGCTGGCTGCTGGAAGTATTATGCAGCTATTTGCTGAACGCTTCACCTTGCCTGGTTTAGCCCTGTATGGACTTAGGTTTAGCACATGAAGAGTACACTGAACCGAAAAGCAAGCATTTGGATTAAAAGGATAAAAGTTTGCAGGATGTGAGTATGATAATTGCATTACAATGTAATTGTTCAAAACAATAGAATTGGGATTTTTTTTTTTATTATTATTCCTAGAAAAAAGTAAACCTGTGAGAATACTTTACAACAAACATTTTGGATTTAAATTTAAAATGTACTTTCCTAATTTATCTTTGTTCTCTTAATTCTTCTTTTTTTTTCAATACTATTTTTTAAAAATTTCTTGTTAGGGATATGCATTCTATGTTATGAAAAGTTACATGTATATGCCTTAGAGTATAGATATAAAGAATACTACTGAGTGCACCATTCTTCGAATCACAGAATGGCTCAGGTTGGAAGGGACCTTAAAGATCATCCACTTCCAACCCCTCTGCCATGGGCAGGGATGGCACCTACTAGATCAGGTTGGCCACAGCCTCATCCAACCTGGTCTTGAATACCTCCAGGGATGGGGCAGCCACAGCTTCGTTCATTCATTGTTTGCTTAACAGCATCTTGGAGCTGGAAACCTAAACCTAGCTGCTTCTATTAAGTTTCTGCATAGGATGTTTTATGACTTTTTGGAGAAGTAACTAACATTACTGTGCCAGGGCAGTGATAGCGGTCTGACCACTCATGATATCAGCCAGAGAAAAAAAATGACCAGATAATAAATAAATAAACAAACAAACAAACAAATAAGTAAATAAATAAAAGGATCCAGGTGTTCAAGATGGGGTTTGTATGGAGAAACCACCTGAACAATGTTCTTTTTTACCAGTTGATGGACTGAATTTTACTGGTTGCTTCCTGACCTGAAAGCTGTCTAGGTTTAATACATATCAAAAGCTCACTTGATATAGTGATTCATTTTTATTTTCTGTTGTAAATTATTTTACTAACAGCTTAGCGATATAATTAAATTTTAGCATTACCAACTCTGGAATCTTCTCCTTGATCTTTTCATTGTGTTAATATTTTGCTGTTTTTTGAATGCTTTTGCATGTTTCTGAGGGAAGGGAGAATGTCTCAATATATACCTAGCTTCAGTGAATATCAATAACAAATTTCAATTAATTCAGACTTCCTATTCGAAAGAACGTCTGTGAATGTATTTACTTCTCAGAATTTAGAGTGAACTCTTGTCTGTATTGAATTCCAAATTTAAATTATTTTTGAGATTAGTGGAGCCCAATTATCACCTTACAAACACTGTTTTAATCTGTTTTTGGTGCTTTGATAGACGATACAGTTTTTGTATTTAATGTATTTTTGATTAAGAAAGCCAAAATACATGATTACTATTGCAGAATAATGCTGCCCTTTTGACTGACTTCATGTGGCAGTTTTGTTATAAATGCTTGGTTGAAACTTGATTTAATTTTTTAACCTTTTGATTAGCAAATACCTTTTCCTTTCCCCTTTTTCTTTTTTTTTTTTTGTCCCTTTATTTCCTTGTCCCCTCTTTTTCCCCTTTTTCTCCTTCTGCTTCTCTTTCTTATATTTGTATTTATGTTATACATGTATATATACTACTTTGGTAATCTGATTAACTAAAAAATTGTTGTAAATGAGGTTTGCTGTGATTTTGTGCCTAATTACTTTTCCTTGTGTACCCATCAGTACTCTTTCTGTGCTTATCTGTTTTTATCATTACTTTGTCAGACTGATGAAACACCATATCACAGAGGCACGTAGATGTATTTCCCTAATAAAGGGTTATAATCGTGGATGGCTGCTGCAGTTGTGATCACGCAGTCAGTAATCAAGCTCTTTGAGGAGGGCTTGGTAGGGAACACCTTGAGTGGCTCTTGACATGCTGAATTGGTCATGGGGTCACTCCTCCTAAGTGGGAACTGCCCACTTGCTGGCCTTTGTCAACAGGAAAATGCCAAGCAAGCAGGGTTCCCATAAAAAGAACATTATAAACTTTTGGAAAGTAAAAAGAAAGCCTTCTTTTTTTTCTTTTTCTTTTTTTTTTTTTTGTTAGTTTTTTGTTCTTTTATAAGATGGGTAGTATTGAAATTTTAGTAAGTGGCACTTTCATTACTTTCTACATCCTCTTTTTTTTTTTTTTTTTTTCCTCTGTGTTGACAGGGTAGAGACAGAAAGGTTTGTCGTGTTCTTTGGGTAAGTGCGGTGAACTGTTTTCTGTCCTCAGTGAATCAATGCTTTGTTTTAGAAGTGGTTGGTTTGGACAGAAACTGTCTTTATCATTTCTTTCCCCCCCAAGAATCACGTCTCTGCATCTCTTCAGACAACGCATGCTTCCCCTTTGGTGTTTCGTTTGATGGCATGGGGTTCTTGCTTGAAGGCATTTCTTTATGTAGGATCTGTGAATGATGAAAGTTATGAATGCATGGCTCAGTGTTTGATATTTGAGTGTTTCATGGAATAATGAATTAATTGTTTTAAACTGCTACAAATACAGTTTGCCCCAACTAAATGGCTGAACTGATTAGAGTTACAGAGTAATTTTCTCTAGTCAAAGACAAGGAAAGTTATCTTGATTTAGACTAACATGCATATAATTTATATAACACAGGTTATTTTTTCTACCGACTTTTTTTTTTTTTTAAACATGTAACAAACATGAGCACGTTACTCTATTAAATAGGTATTACCTATTTTGCATCCTGTACCCTGTCCTGTAGACTGTGCTACAACAATGCTAAGTTGTTTTTGTGTGTGTAGGTTCCAGTTACTTAAAACGTGCTTCTGGACACAGTTCTGGGCCTGATTTCAAAAACTGGATATAATAGATCACATTTCTTCATGAAATAGTGTTTGATAAAGTCTAGGTTGTAGCACAGTGAAAGCACAAAAATATGTACAGTATGCAGGACCACGATTTCATTGAAAAATACAATACTGACAGGAAACGTGAAAGATGCAAAGGAATCTAAGTACCTAAAACTACATGTAATAAATCATATGCAGACCATCAATCTGAAGGTGTATTCTTGATGCATCCTGCAATAGTGCTTCTCTGGAATTTTTAATATAAGAAATTTAAAATGATGAAAATTACTGCTTCTGAGGAAAGGCAAGCAAGTAATATGCAAGGTTCATTACTGTTATCAGATACTGCCCATTCCTGTCACAGAGTACGATCAAGATGGTGTAGGAGAAGCCCAGAGAGAGAAATCCTTTACTGAGAGGAATCTGAAGTATGCGTATTTGGTCAACGTACTTCATTCTTGCACCATTCAGCATGTGCTTTAAAGGAGTAATGAGAAAGGGGAATGAGTCTGAGCTACTGAGAGCAGGTCCAACATTTTGTAGAGTCAGACAGGGATCCTACAGGTAGTCTCCACATCTACAGAAGGCAGGCTAACACAGAGCTGAGGATGAAATCCATGGTATCGAGGGTCAAATTTCTGCCTCTTTATGTCAGTAGTAAACTTTGACAAACAAAGCAATAATGGAAATTTATGCTTTTCAGTGTAATCTCAGCATAGGTGATTTTGGAATTTCCTTTATACCTTGATCCAAGTACAAAGTAGTTCTGAATTTAACTAACTTTTTTTTTTTTTTTTTTTTTCCTGGCACTATTCTGTTTCTTTTCCTGTGTGTTGTGTGCATGTGTTATCAAAAACAGACAAACAAACAACAGAGTTACTAGCTATAAAAAGCTAATCAGAAACAAACAAACAAAAAGTTACTTCAGAGGCAATTATTTATTTTATTTATTTATTTATTTATTTTTTACGAATGGATAAAACATTCTGATGTTGTATCATTCTTAACTTGTTTTAATCCTTGTAGGTAACTGTTGGCTTTCATAATTTATTCATAAAATTTGTCAATATCCTGATCTCCTCTGTATGGATTTGCTAAACAGAGTTGCAACTTGAAAAAAACCTCTTACCTTCCTTTCTCAGGGTCAGTGTGGAAAATCAGATACTGAAATACGGGTTTACTACTTGTGAAATTACAATTTTGGAAAACGATGATCCTGGAGGAGTGTTCGAATTTTCTTCCTCTTCCAGAGGTCCCTACAGCATCAAGGTAGCTATCCGAGTAACGTCACTTAAACATTACAGACGACTTAGTTCTAACAGAGTGCTAGAAAAAGATTAATTTTATTTTTTTGCAGGAAGGGGAGTCTGTTGAGCTGCAGATTGTTCGCACTAGAGGAAGCCTCATCAGACAGTTTCTGCGCTACACTGTAGAACCAAGAGATAATAATGAGTTTTATGGAAGCACAGGAATTCTGGAGTTTAAGCCTGGTGAAAGAGAGATCATAATTACTCTACTGACAAGGATGGATGGGATTCCAGAGGTAAGAATTAATATTTTTCTCTCTTTAAATTGCATTCACATACATATTTGTTTGTCACTTACTAAAATATAGATGGTTTCACCTGTAAATACCAGCAATTTTTCTGTAACATTTGAAGGCTTTCTTTTTCTTAAGTGTGAGAAATAGATAGAGGAGGAGTGACTGAAAGGCCTATAAGATAGTCAAGCACCATATGAAAGCACTTTATATCAATACAAATCAGGTCTTGTCAGTCTTGCCTGAATATTCATTTCTCTGATATCTCTATTGTTTTGTAATCCCAGAAATCTGCACAATTTGAGGCATGTGTCTGTTGCTTTTCTCTTTGCTTTCTGCTTTTCTGTAGCTTGTTCCCTTTCCTGTGCATCAGCCATCCTGGATTCCATCAGGAAGTTTGCAAGGGTTTGATTTTACCACATTTATGTTAACATAAATTTTAGCTGCTGTGATTCAGCATTTTTTGCTGCCTTTACATGCACATTCCTATGCTGTATTTTGCATAAGCAGTTAGTTGTGTTTGTCTGATCCTGCTAATGAGCTGATCTAGGAGTAAGATGTCAGAAAGCCAGCTTTACAAAACATAAAGGTTTTAGGAAGGTTAATAATCTTTTTGTAGGGCCAGGTGGTCATCAGTCATGGATTGAAGGAGGGATGGAGGACCATATGATGAGGAAATCAGGGGATCACAGCAACTCCAACTTCAATTGCATAGGCTGCTGTAGAAATTCAGGTTTCTTTTCCCTACATACTCCAAAGAAAGGAGACATAAGAAGTCTGAACTCCACTACAGAAGCCAGGAACATAAGTTAATCTAGTAAAACTTAGGCACTAAAACAGCGGGTTATTTAATAGTTCCATTCCCAGTTTTTACTAGTTCATCAGCAGGCTGAGATAAAAGTATTTCCCTGCTTACAGCAGTATTATTAGACTAGGTAAGTCATCCTGCTGAAATGCTCAGGCAAAAACATACGAATTGTAGTGTCAGGACTAAAAAATAAGGAGGTCCTTTTATACTCTTCTATCTCCAAGAGTGGCCAAAAGCCACATACATGAGCAGGACATATATAATCACTTTCCTCCAGAATGCCATCCCAGCCTCCAATGGTGGGCAGTCCAAGGATGTCTGGAGTAATGGATGGTATCTTTGGGTGCCTTCAGATTTTCTTTCTGTTAATTGAAGCAGTTACGCTTTGAACGCAGGTAAGGTTTTAGCATCCATGACATTCTGTAGTACTGAACACCATTGTTTAATTGAATTGTATGTGAAGAACCAGTTCATGTGTGTTTCTTTACTGCTAACCACCAGCCAGTTTCACTGAGTTCTCCCCAGTGTAGAGTAATGCTGTTTTCTAGATAGATAAATGCAATATTTTTTTCTAATGTTCTCTGATACTTTTTTGAAAGTACCATGTCCCATTAGATTAATAAAGCCAGTTGATCAATTCTTTCTAAATTAGCATGCTGTCCATGGTTTAAAAATCTTTGCTTTACCTGTTACAAAGCCAGGAATCTTAAGAAGTCTTGGAGGAAAGAAAATTTACATTTCAGAGTGTGTTACAAACATTACTTGTGAAATTATGCGATTCTAAATTAAGTACACAAAATAAGTCCTTGCTTATAATAATAATAGACTTTTGGAGAAACTGATGCTTTTAGAGATAGAAAGTTCTAACAATTTCCTTTATTTGATAGCATTATACAAACGTTTATTGCATGTAGAATGTGTGTGATTTCATTTTAAGTTTGTATCCCTTTCTGCCTGATGGGGGACTGTGGACTATAGACCATTTTGTTTTTGATGTGGATGTTGAATATGTATTTTTGTTCTGACTGAGTTTCCCTCTTCTAGCTGGATGAGCTATATTCTGTGGTACTTAGTGGCTACAGTGAAATGCCAGGCAAGTTGGGGAATGCCACAATGGTCAATATAACCATTTTGAAGAATGATGATCCGCATGGTATCATTCAGTTTCTACCTTACGAACTAACAGTAACAATAAGTGAAAGCAAAGGAGAAGTCATCCATACCGGTAATTCCTTTTTATTAGAGTTACTTCTTTATCTGCTGTCTGCTTCTGCAAGTCTTATTTTCCCTGTTCTAGGATAACAGAAGTCTAGGAGACTTCTTACTAAAATCTCCACTCAGGACTTTACAGATTGGTACAATGCCAAGCAAGATGAGCAGCGGAGAGTGAAGTGGAGAAGTATGGGTGTGGAAAAACAGAGGGATTAACTGAGTAAAAAGGATTGCTAGAGAATTTTCCAGACAGGAGGGATGGAGTACTGATGTATGTGCAAAGTGCAACGTGGAGGTAGTAGCTCTGTTTGTGGAGAATGAAGAATGGGGTGTTATATAAGAGAAACATAGAGTTAAATCTTCCTATGGGTGATTTTAATTGATCTATTCAGTTATCAATTACTTTTACAGGCAAGAATTAACATGTGAAATTAAAGCAGTTTGCACTGCTTTAGTAATCTGTCTTTGTGTGTCCTTTTCTGTAGCACTCCAACATGTTACTGGTTTCATAAGAAGTGAAATTGGTTATTATTGTATTTCCTTTTTCTCAGTTTCAGATGTTTCAGATGTTCCTTTTTGATTTCTGTTGCTCTGAATATGCACACTGACTCTGTTTATGTTTTTTAGCTGTTTACAGAGTTGTAAGAAATCAAGGAAACTATGGAAATGTTAGTGTGTCTTGGGTTGTTGATCCAGCATGTACCAATGACGTCTATCCAGAGCAAGGGACTATTTTATTTGATAATCTGGAGTTTTCAAAAAATATCACCATTTACTCACTGCCAGATGAGGTAAACACTTTTACAGTGTTTTGGGGTGAGAATATGGGACAAAGAGTAAGTACTAAAACATTAGAGTATAAGGAGAAAAAAGGAATGTGTGTTTCTCAAGAGCCTAATAACTTGTAGGAAATATCAAAATACTTGGGTAGAACTGAGATAATGTCTGCAAATCATAGAGAAATTTCAGAAGCTGTGCATACCTCTAAACAAAAAAGGTAGAAGCTGAGAGTAATTGTACTGTGGTAAAGTTATAGGAAAGTTTGACTGAGACTCGTATCTTGATAACTGGAATCCTAATTTCAATCCTAATCCTATATGCTGATAAATTTGAAGTAATATAAGAAAGATTACACCTAATGATAAATAAATAAAGCTGTAAAAAAAACTACATGTATCAGAAACATAAAACTGGAAGGTAACTTTTGGGTCATCTGTGCAAGATAAAGAGGAAGGGACTTACTTACAAAAACTGTAGATGGATGATAATTTCTGTATAACTGTATGAATTATCATCCCTCTTGAGACACATAAGGACTGACAAATAAAAACAACACTCAGAAATCTCTGGCTTATTAATCCCCCTAACTTTTCATTTTAAATTCTTCAGTGTTTTGTATGCTAGAAATTAATGTCTTAATACTTTCAGGTGCCTGAAGAGGAGGAAGTATTCACCATCAGTTTATTCAATGCTACCGGTGGAGCCAGGCTGGGCAATGTAACCACTGCAATTTTACAAATAACAAAGAATGATGATCCCATTTATTTTGCAGGTTAGATATTATTGTTTATAAATGTGGAATACATACACTACCTAAAACGGATTTTTTTCACAAACCAGATCATTGCGAAATCGTAATCCCAAAAGAGCAAGTGGAAAAGCTCCCCAAACTTTTTTTTTTTTTTGTATTTAATTTATATTTGTTTCCTTCAGAACCTTCCCATTTTTTTGTGTGTGTCATTTTTCTCTTTGTTGATGTTGAGATCAGTTAGGAGGCAAGGTACAAAATATTCTCTCGTACCTGAATTATTTCCTACCTTTATCACATACATCTTATTGTTTCATTGAAGAGGAAGATCCTACTAGAGAGAATTAAGAAAACAGAGCAAATGCAAGCAACTCAGGCTTGAACTCAGACAGATTTGTTGCTTTTGTATTTTCAGAACCTGTGACAGTGAGTGTTCAAGAAGGAAGTGTTGCAAACTTTACAGTCCTAAGGAATGGATCTGCTGATGTCGCTGTTGTTGTCCAGTATATTACTGTTAATGGAGATGCAACAGCTGAAGAGGGAGACTTTGTTCCCAGTGGAAAGAACAGTGTCATTTTGTTTGATGTTGGAGAAAGGGAGCAGAATTTATCTGTGTATATCAACGATGATGATACCCCTGAAACTGATGAAACATTTTATATTATCCTTTTCAATTCTACAGGTAAGTCTTCCTTTTTTTTTTTTTTTTTTTTGCTGGCAATTTCTTAGTATCTTGGTCTTATCATAAAGCAATATTTAAATGCCAAGAATTATACGAATAATGTTTGCTTCAAGATTTTTATACAATAAATGCATACTGTGTTTGAATTTTCATCCTTAATTATTTTATTGGAAACAAAAATCAAATGATAGAGTTGATACTTTGCCTGCAAAAACAACTGGAGTGAAAGTCCCTTTTCAAATATAAATGCTCCAAATTAGATGGACTTCAATACAAAAACACAAAGCAAAAAAAAAAAAAACAAAATTTAGTACCCAACAGTCTTAGGAAAAGAGGTATTCTTTTAGTTATTTTTTTCATGCTCCAGAGTGTATTACAAAACTACATGATTTTTGTAAAAACAAACAGAACTGCCATATTTTGGAGGAAGGGTATGTAATTGCTCTATTTTATTAGTAGCGAAAAGTATGCATACATTTTTTTCACTCTGAGACTATAGTTTTAAAAGGCTTAATTTGCAGAAAAATATATGTCACAATTTACCCAGGGGACCACCTCTAAAGAAAGGATTTATTACCTTAGAAATAACGTATTTTTGTTTATTTATTTATTTTTCAAAGTTTACACTTAAAAAGGAATGACCAAAATTATTCAGCCCATTCCTCACGTTTTTGAAATACATATCTTTTAGAATAAATTATCACTGTTATGTAATATACATGAGAAAATAAAAGTGAAGTATAAGAAATTCATAATTTTTCCAGAGCCCTAAGTATTTAATAAAGACCCTCCCCACACCTAGCTCCAACAAAACTCATGGTGTTGTGGGAGAGTCATTTGCAATTGTGTTATCAAATTTTAATTTACTGCCCTTCATTTTTTACTGTTCTCTAGTTGAGAGGTAATAACAGGCTCTGAATCTGCTGCAAATCTTTGCAATGCAAAGCAAAGCTGTATTGAATCAGCCATTGAAACCTGAGGGGCTGTAATTTAATAAAGCAAAGAAAGATGATGGCAATTAACCATCAGACTATACCTTCAGATTGTGTGACACGTTCTCAAAGTAAAATACCTACCAGGTATTCAATTCAAGATTAGGAAACCTAAAATTAGATTTCTTCATCTGTAAGCACGCTAAGCATCTTAGTTCTCATTACAGTCTCTGATGGTCTTAGTCTTTAGCAGTCGATAAGACTGAAGTGATTGAGGTCATGCTACAGTGGACACCCTGCGGCTGGCCTGTGAGGTTCTCACAAGGCAGCATTGATCTTGAGTTGAATCCTTCCCTGAACATTGGTAGCAGGCAGCCAGAGGTTGACAGGGAAAGCAGTAATTTGAGTATAAGGCAGCTAAGCTATTTCCCAAGGTCGGCTGGTATTCACTGTAGTACCCAGGTCTCTTATAAAATATCAGACTAGGGAAAGGATTAGACAAAACCATTCTTCTTCCTTCATAAGTTTTCTCTTTTGTTGTCTCTTTCTACTTTAATAACTTTCTTCAGGATCTACTGGTAGCTCCCAATACTACCCCATTGGGAACATATCATGGCTTTTCTCCTAGCACATGGGGAATGGGTATCCATAGCCTCCTTTTTCCTCTAAAATGAGCATCATATAGTTTTACAGCCATTCTAGAATCACTAAGAATAAAGAATATTTCTATACATATTCCTGAAAGCAAAAGTTGGTTTTCTTTCTATGATTGGTTACATACAGTGGCCTTGACTGTTCTGAAATTTTTTTGGGGACTGTTGTTCCTGAGAGAAAATACAAATAGAGGTATATGAAGTTAGAGGAATAAGCACATTGTTTAACGTGGAACAAAATTTAGTCGGACACTTTCAAAGAAGACAAAAAATGGGGTGGGTGTGGACACATTATGTTCATCTATGGACAATGCAATGGAGTTAGAATTAACATCCCTTAATATTTACCTGTACTAATATGCACACTGAAATCCTGCTAGCTTCCCATCTACATAATAAGAATCTTATGTTTCTTCCTTTTAGATATTCTTTGATATGGGAGTGAATAAACTCTTAGACATTGCTCATAGCTTGTATTTAGTTTAAATGCAATACTTTTCTTCTAGGTCTAAAGAAGGTCGGGGCTCTCTGAATACCTTACTCTTTTATTCTGTACCTCTGAATATCTTATTCTTTTGACTTGTCCAGATGATCAAACAGAAAATGTTACCTCACATAACAACTACATGCAAGGATACTGTGTAGTAAGAATCACATCTTCTCAGTTCATGTCATTTTTCCTGAAAATCTTACGTCTTGCTCTCTGGATGGTACACTACTTAAATACTTTTACTCTGATTTGCCTGCTGCTGAATACCTCAAATTCTGTTTTTCACTGACTTTTATAATTGTCCTTTTCTTTGTATAAAAGCAATTGTAGTGAGTAGAAAACATAATTGGATTTAGAGTTACCTACATTTCTGATTCCAATTTTAGTAATAATAATTGTCCTCTTTTTTAGGAGATACAGTTATCTTTAAGGCTGGAATGGCAACAGTTATTATTGAAGCAAATGATGATCCTAATGGAATTTTCTCTTTGGAACCTTTAGAGAAGCCAGTTGAAGAAGGCAAAAGTAACATTTTTTGGTAAGTAACGTTTAAAGAATATCTTTGCACTCTTTTGGAACTGGTGTATGTGGTACTTTATAAATAGCACTTTGATTAAATCAAATGCACAAGTGTGCATTGATAGAAGTGCACTATAGAAAAACAGTTTTACAAAATTTTGGATTAAATGATTTGTAATGTGTTGAAGACATCACCTGTAATACTATGGAGTACACAGTAAATATTAAAAAGTGCACAGAAGCTCATGTTGAAATGTAACTAAATAAGACTTCAGCATTGATGTTCTGTTATAATCTCAGGAACCTGTAGATACAGAAAAATCTGAATGATTGAGCACAATATAACCTAGGCTGACAGAAAAAGAAAAAAAACCACTCAACAAATAGCTAAATAAAACTGTGTGGCACTAGGTGGCTTTTTGTACCCATCTTTGAAATTTTCAACTGCAAACTACTGTATTCTTTCTTTCTGTTTTTGTATTTTTTTTTTTCTTTTATCTGTTAATTACAGATTGAAATCTATACTTAAAGTCCGGATGTGACACTCTTCATTAGTCTGACCTTTGAAAGTATTTTCCTTTGTGCCACCATGATATATTGAAGAATTAGCAGGGTTAAAAATTGAATGCACTTGGCATCTCGCCTTGTTACATTCATTTCATAAATTTACTATGGGGTTTTAATTGGATGAAAAAATGATTTTTCGTTAAGAAATCTTGAGACAGGCTGTAAAGAGAAGTTAGGTCACAATAAATGCGATAGTGCAAATAGTTAGGGAAGAGGTTCTTCTTGCATTTAAAAAATCATCCTTTTTTTTTTGTCTGTTTGTTTTAAAGCCTTGAAGCAGATGCTTATGGCTGTGAATTGGTTCTTTATGCTTGTGTCAATACATCTGAAATATGAATAGTCTCAAGAAAAGAGGATATTAAGTTCATTGTGTGTTTGTTGTTGTGCTGTTCACTGTTTTGGGCTTTGTTGTTTTTTTGTCCTTTATAGTCTAATCTGCAGGATAATTTTTGTGGATTTGGTGGTGTTAAGAATATTGTTTTGATGTAAACATGCTTATATACAGGTGCTTTATGGAATTATAGGATACCAAGATCTCCAACATCTGAGGAACCTGCTCAGTCATCATTGATAAAATATATTTACTAGGGATCTGTCTCTTCCATACTGTCACTACTTTGACAGTTGTGTAGCATATAAAAAAGTGGTCAAAGTAGCATGTAACCAAACCACCGAAAACACAGAGGTTTTAATGAGGTAATTGGAGTTAGTGCAGCAGCGCTACACAGCTGGGATAGAGCACCCTGGTTAACGCCACAGAAGAAAAACCTTTGGAAGCAGAAACAACATAAATGTGTTGCTGTGGCTGGACTAGTTTAGCTGAACTAATTCTTCAACCTGATATAATCTATTTATAAGGCATTTTATGTCACCGTGCAAACCGACAGAAGCAAACTTCCTGTATGTAAGCGCACTCTTAATAAAGGCACTGTATGGGTCACTTTTTATTTGTAGTGCCTTTTTGAAATTAGTGTAATTGTGTTAGCAGATAGTTACCAAAAAAAAAAAAATCTTTTCATTTACTACGTTCTTAATCACAAATAACAGTAGATTTCTGAAAGCCGTAGAATGTAATTCTAATTTAATACAAGTGTAAGAAAAAGTTTAAGTAGACTTGATGACTGAAAGGAGAAACGTTTGTGGTTAAATGTAGATGATTCTCTTTCCTGTCTAAGAGTGTCCAAGTATATTAATTTTTAATGTTAACTTTCTGAACTATTATGCATTCATATTTATTATTATAAATTGGAATTACAAGACACAGTGATGTGTAGCTTCACAGTAGTATTCTGCATGGACCTGCGTATGCTACTTCTGTTTTCTAAAGTACGTATTCCGGGAGTAGAATTGTACTGCAAAAGTGGTTGCCTTTAAAAGGAAGGCTTCATGGAACAGTTGTAGTATATTAGCATTTTACTTTATATTACATAGTATATTACTTCTTACTGTAAGGAAGATTACAGTAAAAGGAGTCTCCACATTTTCCTTTTCTACTCAACGCTGATGCATGCCTGCCAGGACTCTCATTCTTTCTGTATCACTGAACAGGATTTTGAGACACAGAGGACACTTCGGCAATGTTTCTTTGACCTGGCAGTTGTTTGATAATAACTCTGCACTGAAGCCAGGAGAAGAATTCTATGAAACTTATGGGACTGTGTGCTTCATGGATGGTGAAAGGTCGAAGTCAATAACACTACGTGCCATTTCAGATAGAATTCCTGAATTCAATGAATTTTACATTCTAAAGTTGGTGAATGCTTCAGGTATTGTCTTCCATATCACCATTTCCTTCATATCTGGTAGAAAAGAGTTATGTTTAATCAATCAAAAAGAAACCAACACTAGAAAGAGCATTGCTTTGAATCATGTCTTGATATCCTATGCTTTTCTGGTAAGGTTTTAGGTCTTATTTTTCATTTAATCTTGATTTCCATATATAGAGAGTTACTCAGTTCCCGAATTACTGTTAAACACATTTTGGTGATCTGAACTTTAAAAGGGATGCCTCTTGGTTTTTGAAATTAAACTTCTTAAAGTTCAGAAGTTTCATTTCAAAAACCAAGAGTTCTGAATTTCAGATACATAGATCTCCATGCACAAAATATAAAACAAAGATACTAACAAAGAAATAACAAAGGTATTAAAGGTTATGTGTGTCTACCATAATAGAGGTTGCTTTTTTGTTTGTTTGTTTCCCTAGAGGAGGTAAAATACTTGTAGTTACCACTTCACATGACTTAAATTACAACTTTAAATTGCTACTGGACACATTTCCTAATCTGGATTAATTCCACTTTAGTACTATTCATGGTCTTCTGTGCTCTGATACAAGTGAAAATGTGTGTTGGCCTTTCCTGTAAGTGAAGTCCATACGGATGTACAAAAGATTTCCTGCTTATAACAGGTAGATCACTGTACACTTTGAACACGGAGATTCTCCATTCACAACATGATCTTCATATCATGAATTCTTACTGTGCAAAGATAGATGACTAACACCAGGACTGGGCAGCAGTTTTAACACACAACTGGTTACTGTTTCTGCAAGGTGTATGTACTTCTGTATCAGAGGCAACAGGCAAGATTTTGCCATTCTCTATTCCTGTAAGTCTTTGAGCAATACAAGAATTGAATTTGGCCCCCATGCTTATCAAACGAATCAAAGGTAACCTACCTTATTGGCTAATTAAGAAAAGATGGACCTTGTCATGTTTCACCTGAAAGACATCTGTGTGTTTTACAGCTGAAAAATAGCATGTGGGTTTGTTTTCTACTGAAATTACATCAGCACAGTGTTTTAAGAATAATACAATTAACCTATGTAATTTTCAAGTTAGATCATTTGCTATAAGTCCAGAGGATCTTAAAGGAGGGTTTGAGGTTTTTTTAGAAACTTGTTTTATTAAAAAAAAAAAAAAGTACTTTGAAACTTTTTTCTGAGTGTGTTGTTTAATCATTAACTTTTACTCTAACTTCTATTACGCAGGTGGGTCTCCTGGTCCTGGTGGTCAGTTATCTGAAACCAGTCCTACTGTAACTGTCATGATCCCTTTCAATGATGACCCTTTTGGAGTGTTTGTTATAGATCCAGAGAGCCAGGACAGAGAGATAGTGGAAGATACTCTTTCTGAAGATGACCTTTCCTATATTACGGACTTCACCATCTGGAGACAGCAAGGCACCTTTGGTGTTGTCCGACTAGGTTGGGAAATACTGTCTAGTACCTTCCAAGCTGGACTGCCATCAATGGTAGATTTCTTGTTGCTTGGATCATTCCCAAGCTCAGTACAATCACAGCCCCACATGAGGCGCCATCACAGTGGAACAGACGCTCTGTATTTCAGTGGAAAAGAGGATGCATTTGGCATTATCGGTCCTGAATACCCATAACAATGGAAATAATGCAGTAACCAATTTTACATTTTCAGCTTGGTTAATTCCTAATGTCAGTACAGATGGCTATATAGTTGAAAAGGATAACGATAATGGGACTTTATATTATGGTGTGAAAATTCAGACAAATGATTCTCATGTTTCTGTAGTGCTTCATTATACAGCATTAGGGTCCAATATGACATACATGGCTAAAACATCAGTCATGAAATACCTGGATGAGAATACTTGGCTTCACGTTCTGATTACTCTGGATGAAAGTATAATTGAATTTTACGTTGATGGAATTCTAGTTCTGGGAGGAATGAAGAGTCTAAAAGGAGAAGCAATTCTTGATGGTGAGCCTTTGCTATTTTTCTCCGTATATAAAGCTCTGAAATGCATAGTCTAGCCACTTCAAAGGTGGAAGAAATACACTGAAATGATTATATCTGTTAAGTTAATTGAAAGGAATGGATAAGAATTCTTTGAGGATTTTCAGAAAGCCTATGGAAATTGTGTGAATGTTCTAAAAAATTCAAACTGCTGCGATGTTGAGTGAGAGTAGAGGACTATTAATTGTATGGTGTACTATTTTATTTCTGCTTTTAAAATTCCAGGTTGAAGTTTAAGAAATCAAATTTTCCATTTGTAAAAAGAATAGTACTTCTGCAATTAGTAATTTCCATCACACTTGCAGTACTGTAGCTAAGCTGAGAGGCTGAGAGGTTTTTTTTTTTTCCCTCCCTCGGTTTCTAGAACAAATATATGTGAAATGCAATGATGCTTTTATTGCTAGAAGGATATGTCTGTGCTGTAAATTTTCTTTATTAGTGGGGATGGCGTGTGTCTGGGGATAATGCAATAGTAAGGCAAGTATGTCATCTCTCTCCGTTGAATGTTGGGTAATACACAGTGGTGTGCATAGCAGCCCAGTTTTTCTCAGCATCCTCCACTTTGTGCCCTGGGACTTTTATCAGTTCCTGTGGTTGCTCATCTCTACAACTGCCACTCAGTGTCATATGTATGACAATACACTGAAGAGCACAGCTTTTTTTGTTTGTTTGTTTTCTTTCGTTTTCTGAAAGGCAACTGAAAACAGCTGATGTGTGTGTTTTAGCACAAGAGCATAGCATGGCACAGAATAGGATAGAGTAGGAATGAATATGAGGCAGCTGTGATCCTATAGTTTGGAGACAGAGAAATATAAATGCTGTTGTAAAAAGAGTTTGGAATTTGCATGGAATTACAGTGTGGTGGATGAAATGGATGTCCAGAAGGGTTAATGCAGTAATCATGAGTATCATCAGAATGGATCAGCTGCCCTAGCAGAGGGAAACAAAGTAGGATTTGTTCAGCAAAACAAGGGCTAAAAGGGGTTGCAGTTCTGCTCTGAAAATCTGTGGAGGAAAGAGGGAGCCTCAAGTCTCTAAGACTTATAAAAATGAGGGATGATGATAATGTGCTGCTAGAACTAATAGGATGAAAAACTTGGACAGCATAGGATGGAATTGTTTGGCCTGTGAGGACTTACCTGTAACATTGAGATGAGGCTCAAGGAACCTCCTGATTTTGGATCTCAAGATCAATATGATTCCTCATCCAGGGACAATGAACAGTTTACCATTGGTTTTTAAGAAAAACAGGTAGTCAGTTGCTGACTGTTTCATACAAATACAATAACATGAGAAAAAATTATAATTTCCTTCTCAGGTCCAGGAATAGTAAGAATTGGAGCAGGAATCAACGGCAGCAGTAGGTACACAGGGTTAATGCAGGATGTAAGGCTTTATGAGCGTAAGTTGACACGAGCAGAGATCTATGAACTTCATGCAACTCCTGCAAAAAGTGATGTCCACCCTGTCTCTGGGTATTTGGAGTATTGGCAAGGAGAGACCAATAAATCATTCATCGTGTCTGCAAAGGATGACAAAGAGGAAGAAGGAGAAGAATTATTCATACTAAAGCTCATTTCTGTGCGTGGTGGAGCTCGAATTTCACAAGAAAACACCACAGCAAGATTAAGAATACAGAAAAGTGATAATGCTAATGGTTTATTTGGCTTCACTGGAGCATGTATCCCTGAGGTAAGGTGGTCATAATGGAAATTGTAGGTGATATTTCAGGCACAGAAAGCTAAATGGCAGGACCAAGTGACCTGAACAAACCCTAGATTTTGCAGTGTTTGCTTTTGTGGTTAAGCAAAGTTTTCCTAGGATTTGGAGATGCATATGTTCTGTTAATACAACCTCAGTTCCACTGGGATTTACTATATAATTTTAAAAAACTAAAGAAAAAAATGGTTAAGAAAATTTAGTTTACTATATAAACTGAAGACTAAGGCTTAATTTTTTTTTTCTAGAAAAATATTTTACCTTCACTTCTGTTACATTTGAGTTACCAGTTAAAATGTAAGATTTACTTCTCTGGTTTTTTTTTGAGAATGGATTATTGCAAAGATTTTTATTTTAGTTTTCTGTGTCACATGATGTGTTTGAGATAATTTTACTAGAGATCATGCAATGACAAAGTGTTATGGATTTTTCCACCTTCATTTGCTGTCATAAACTAAGTTATAATTTGCATATGTTTGATGTCAGTTGGTTGATTTAGTAGTGGTTTTTTTTGTTGTTTTAGTTTTAACAGATGAAATCTTTTTTCAGTGGTATCCATTCTATATGCAGAGTGTAAACTTGCTACTTTTTGAGGAGGCTTGAAATAAACATAAATCATTCTTTACTTCTTTAATCAATTATAAGGGGGAATAACATGATAGCTATCTCTACTGGTATTGGATTATTTTGTGGAAAAAAAAATTTAATATAGTTTTCATTTGGGAACTCTTATGAGCTTTAATTACATTCTTTTTTAATCAAAGTGCTTATGATGTTTTTAAAATAACTGTCTTGCCTGAGTGATACTAGTTTTCAGTTTGGTTCAGTTTGCTTATTGTGTGCCTACCATATGCTATGATAATAGATTCCTTCAGGTTCAAGTACCTCTGATACGCTGTGATGCCACAGATCATCAGCCAACCATGAAGAAAAAAAATAATTATATGGCACGGTAATTGTTTTGCACCTATCATATGTCCATTTCACCAGGGAAGTATTAGAGCTCTTAGTGGTGATGCAGGAACACAGCATTTTTTTACCAGTAGTTTAACTGTGCATATCTGTCTACTAGGCAGCTGAAGTCACACACAGTATCTATGCTTTCTTACAAAGCAGCCCTGAAATTTATCTAATGCATAAGATAGCTTTAACCTTTCCAATAACTTTCAGATAAAATTATTTTCTATGTTAATTTTATGAACGTTATTTTCTAAAATAGAAGGTCAGTACCAATTAAAGCTTCATTCCAGAGACGTGAAGTTGTCGCTGCAGAAGTCATGTTATCTGTGAAGATACAGAATTGTAAGGAGGACAGTAGAAGAGAAAAATCTGTTTTTCTGAATGATGATGGTATAGTTTATTTCTATCCATAGTGTGTCTGGTTAGAGAAAGTGCTGATCCAAATCTTTCTTTAAATTATTGCTAAGGAAAATTACAATATTGACGTTATTATAAAGCAATAGTTTCATTTGCTTTCGACAGGTACATTTCAAGCATATTGATTCTGTCTCTGACGCATAGTTTTAGGAAAGGGGTTGTGTCCAGGACGAACTGCAGTGTATTGTTATTTGTTACCTTAATAGTCCTCAGGGAGGCATCAGACTTTTGCAGATTCCACTAGGATTGTTCTGATTGGCATCAAGGTCAGTTTCAGCTTCCTAACACTCCAAAAGAGCTGAAAGTAACATGACAGCAATTTTTTACTTGAACATTTGTCTGGCATTAAATATTTTCATGTTATTTAATGAAATTGCCTTGATTTACTTTGACAGTAATAAACGTTCCAAATTTTTGCTTTCTTCCAGACTGCTGATGAAGGTTCCACTATATCCTGTGTTGTGGAGCGTACAAGGGGAGCCCTAGACTATGTGTATATAAAGTACATTATCTCACAGGTTGATTCCACTGGCATTAATTACTCTGTTACCGATTTTTCTAATAGCAGTGGCACTATCACATTCGTTCCTTGGCAGAGATCAGAGGTAAACCCTACCTTCCTATTAACAATTCATCCTGTCCTTTACAAACCTCCTGGAAAATACCTTCTGAGGGTGCTTGGCTGGTTTGCATACTAGAGAGTGTTTACTTCACATGGCTTTTCTTATTATTATTTTTTATTTTGTTATTTTATGTTGTTATTTTTTTGTTATATATATATTTTCTTTCTTTCTTTTTTTCCATCCCTGACAACAAGAAAGTGTTATTTGTAGCTCTGTGTATATGTCAGTTCAAAAGTCACCATGTGTGCATGTACATATTAGATATATGTACATATACATAAAAAATATTAACTGTATTTATGTGTATGTGTACATATACTTTAAAAAGTGTAGATAGTTGTCCTGGTTCCAGTTAGGACAGAGTTAAGCAGCTCATAGTAGCTGGTAGGGTGCTATGTTTTGGATTAGGATGAGAAGAGCGCTGATAACATGCTGATGTTTTAATTGTTGCAGAGCAGTGTTTACACCAGGCCAAGGACTTTTCGGCTTCTTGCTCTGTCCTGCCAGCGAGCAGGCTGGGGGTGCAGCAGGAGCTGGGAGGGGACAGACCCAGGACAGCTGACCCAAACTGGCCAAAGGGGTATTCCATACCATCTGACGTCATGCTAAACAATATATAGGGGTGGCTGGCCGGGGTGGGGGGCCGGCTGCTCGGGAATAGGCTGGGCATCGGTCAGCGGGTGGTGAGCAATTGCATTGTGCATCACTTGTTTTCTTACACATTATTATTGTTAATACTATTACCATTATCACTATTATTATTATTATTGTTATTATTATTTTCCTGTCTTAATAAACTGTCTTTATCTCAACTCACAGGCTTCACTTTCCCGTTTCTCTCCCCCATCCCAGAGAGGGAGGGGGGAGGGTGAGCGAACGGCTGTGTGGTGTTTAGCTGCCAGCCGGGTTAAACCACAACAGATATCTGGATGGATGAAAATAAATCTCATCTTGGCCAAAACAGAGTTTACACTGTCAGTCCAAGAAGCAATTACAAAAGGTCCATTATTATCTTCCATTGAGAAGATCACACAACTGTGACATTTCTATATTTGATTTCTGATAGTTGTCTGGCTTTCCAAGAGATAAAATGAAACAGAAGTACCTTTTTCAAAGGAGATTTTACTAAAGGACATAAGGTCACTCCTTCCCTCGTGGAGCTTTTCAGGGATCACCTGAGAGCTTTACCTTTCATTTGCAAAGTAAAAGTCTTCTTGAATTGTGCTTAACATTTGTCTGTTTCACAGAGGAGTCACCAGCTCTCAATTTCCCTCCAAGAAACTCAAATAAGCCATGTATGGTAGGTTGAAATATGTACAAAGGACTAAGTACTAGCTATATATACTACTACAGGATTTTTTATTTTATTTTATTTTTTTGAGAAAGTGAGTGGCCACCAGGGAAACAAACAGCCAATTCCTTTCCTTAGTTTTCTTGCTAGATTCTTCAGTGATGATATCTCTGAGTTTTTTTAAATTTGATGTAAGGTCTCTTCTATAGGACCTGAATTCCTGTCTCCTAAGTACACTCAGTAAGTATCTCACACTTTGGTATTTTTTCTACTTGTTTTACTAGACTGCATTCAATACACACTTGCTTGCTTTGGTTACTCGAAGCATACAGTATGCTCTTTCTGGTTTAACACAGAATGTGTATTTCTGCTATTTTGATTTCTTACCAGCTGTTGCAGTTATTGGCATAGCTTTGAATTTCACAGAAACATCTGCAAAAATTCCCCCAGTTCTGGTCACGTTAATGATTGGTCCAACATAATTTTCAGCAACTCGCACAGCTGAAGCTGAAAGCTGAAGTGTTCCAAAAGCATCATCATTGGCATTGATAATTACATGAGCTATAGTCTCACCCACTGATCCAAGACGAGGAGAATTTACAACTGAAATATAAAAAAAACCTCTTAGAGCAAGCCTGAAATGCCTCCTATATATGGCTATACTGTTCATATACATACACCTGAGTTTAGTGGATGGCCACTACTAGCTTTCAATAAAATTTTCATTTTAGATTTGGACAAAATATAACTACAAACTGCACAAGCATATTTTTGATGTTTGAATTATATTATGTCAGAAAATCCACATTCTTACTAACTTATTATTCTACCCTGCTGTGGAGCATACAAAACACCAGTTCTTTGAAGAGGTGAGGTACTAGCAAAATTACTTACTTATTTGTCCATAGGACAATAGAATTTTACACTAGCAATGATGAACTATAAGTAACCTTTCAGTTTCCCAGTAGAATTTTTTGTAGTGTTTCCCTTAAAAATCAAGATTAATGTGGGAGAGTCATGGGGGAGAGGGAAGGGAAATTAGGCATGCCAAGAAGCTCTTAAGCATAAATAAGGCTGTAATGACCTGAATTTATCTGATCGGGCAAACATCCTCTACGCTAAAAAGCCAGCATGAAGCTGCAATTCTACACCACTTAATGTTTAAAAGGCTTTTTTCGCTTTCAGTAAGTGCAACTAGCTTATTTCCTATCATTGTGCTTTACAGAAACAACAGGTGAGCAGGTATTAGCACACAAAACCAATACAGTAATACAGTTGGCCTAAAACACCTGGGATAAAGCAGATGCAGAAGGGAGAAAGAAATGTCCACCCCTGACAAAATTTTGTGGTAAAGGAAATATATGCTGACACACAGAATCTTCATACTTAATGTGAGATACTCTGACATATAACTTACAGGATTCTTAACTATACAGAGTTAGGCAGAGGTAAAATTTTACTGTAATTTCAATTGCTGCATTTTATCCTATTAAATATAAATATTAGCCTACATATTTAAGCTTTTGGTTTACATATGAAAGACACTTACTTGGCCGATCCTGTACTTTGTCGATCAAAACAGTATTGTTTAGCTCCACAAAAACAGATTCTGACCTCTCAGGATCATAATCATCCAAAATAGGCAAAGATATTGTGGCTTCGCTTTCATTGGCTGCGAAGATCACATAACCAGTAATGGGTATATAATCTTCTCCTTGTATTGCTCTAACAACATCAGGTGGAAGAAAGGGTGACTTTTCATCATCACCTAAAGTTCTGTATGTAACCACTACTGTACCAAGAAGACCACCAAGCCTTACTATTGTCAGGGAGATATTTTTTGTTTCTTCCTCAACTTTTATTGGTCTGTTTCTCTCAGAAAAGATGAACAGTCCATATGGATCATCATTAGCTAAAACTGTTAATGTTGCATTAGTGTGATTTCCAAGACGACCACCGGACACATTGATGATCAAAACTGAAAACACCTGATCCAGTTCAGGCACGTTGTCAGGAGAAACTTGTATGGTAATATTTGCTCTCACTTGGCCAACATCAAATGTTACATTCCCATATGCAGAGACCAGGTCTTCTGTAAGATCACAGACTATGACCCAATACAGAGTCACCTCAGACAGGGCCCCATGAGTTCTCACAACCTAAGTGGAAAACACAAAGATTTATGTATTTCTTTGTACTATAAGAAAGAAGAACATAAAAGTGTAAAATGGCATACAGCAAAGTCACAGAATCACAGAATATCCTGAGTTACAAAAGATCCACAGGGATTATCAGGTCCAACACCTGACTCCACACAGGACCACCCAAAATCAAATCGCATGTCTGACAGAGTAGTCCAAATGCTTCTTGAACTCTGGCAGCTCAGTGCTGTGACCATGTCCCTGGGGAGCCTGTCCCAGTGCCCGACCACCTCTGGGTGCAGAACCTTTCCCTAACCCCCAGCCTGACCCTCCCCTGTCCCAGCCCCATGCCGTTCCCTCGGGTCCTGTCGCTGTCCCCAGAGAGCAGAGCTCAGCGCCTGCCCCTCCGCTCCCCTCGTGAGGGAGCTGCAGGCCGCCATGAGGCCTGCCCTCGGCCTGCTCTGCTCTGGGCTGAACAAACCCAGGGACCTCAGCCGCTCCTCATACTTCTTGCCCTCTAGACCCTTCACCACCATAGTAGCCCTCCTTTGGATGCTCTCTAATAGTTTATGTCCTTCATATATTGTAGCACACACAGTGCTAGAGGTGAGGCTTCACCAGCACAGAGCAGAGCAGGACAATCCCTTCCCTTGACCATCCAGCATTGCTGTGCCTTATGCTCCAGAACACAGTTGACCATTTTGGCTGCTAAGGCACACTGCTGGTTCATATTTCTCTTGCTGTCAAGCAAAACCCCCAGATCCCTTTCCATGGGGCTGCTCTTCAGCCTCTTGTCCCCAGGCCTGTCCGTACAGCCAGCATTGCCCCTTGCCAGGTGCAGAATCCAGCACTTCCTCGTTTAACTTAATTCCAGTCAACTGTGACCTCTCCAGACTCCAAGACTATTGAAAAATTATTGAGAGAGGTCTTGCAATGACATCAGCCAGCTCTTTCTGTACTTTGGGATTAATCCCACTGGACCCCATAGACTTATATGCATCCAGCTGGAGCAGCAAATCCTGCACAAGTTCAAAGTTGGCTGGGAGTTTATCATCATCACAGTCCTGAAATTCAGAGCTTTGGGTGTCCCCGAGCCCATCATTGGTGTTAAAGACAGAGGCAAAGAAGGCATTAACCTCTGCTTTATTGGCGTACTTATTTGTGAGGTTACCAACCTCAACAAGTAATGGATCAATGTTTTCTCTGCTCCTCCTTTTGCTGTTAGCATACTTTAAAAAAAGCACTTTTTGTTGTCCCCACAGTACTGGCCAGCTTCAACTCTGAGTGAACATCACCTCTGTAGTCCTTGTTCAACTGACCTTGCTTCCAATGCCCACAGATTTTCCTTTTTCGCCTAAATTCTAGAATAAGATCCCTGCTCAGCCAAGCTGGCCTTCTGCCCAGCTTGCTCAACTTCTGACTCTTTGGAATTGCCTGTTCCTGTGCTCTTAAGAGGTGTTACTTAACTAACCAGCACTGATGGACTCCAATACCTTCAAAAGCAGGTTCCAAGGGGACCTCACAAACTAGTTCACTGAGTAGTCTGAAGTCTGCTGTCTCCATAGCTAGGGCTGAACTTTTGCTGGCAGTTTTCCTCCTATTACCAAAGATTTTAAACTCAGCCATCTCATGGTCACTATGGCCAGGACAGCCTCCAATCACCACTTCACCCACAAGACCCTCACTGTTTACAAGCAACAAATCTGGAGGGCACCTTTCTTAGTCAGCTTCCAGAGTAACTGTACCAACAAGTTATTGTTAACGTGCCTCAGGAATTTCCAGTACCTGTTTGTATTGGCTGTATGGTATTCCCAGCTAACATCTGGGAAGTTGAAGTCACCCACAGGGACAAGGGCAGATGACCTAGAGATATCCCTTAGTTCATTATAGAATAATTTGGCAATGTTGTCCTCCTGGCTGGGTGGTCTATAGCAGACTCCCACAACAACTTCATCTTATTGTTATAACTTATTTCCATGTCCCTTAATCCTTACCCGGAGGATCTTAAGCATGTCATTGCCAACTGCAAGCTGCACACAATCCAGCCCCTCCATTATATACAGTGCAAAGTCATTGACATGATGAGTTAAAAATAAACTAATTTTAAAAACAGTGTAATCTTTATCATCTTAGCTTTGCTGTATTTGTTGTGTCATCAGCACTTACTTTAAAATATTCATACCTCAAATGTAAACAAGTAGAAGTAAATTTAAACTTATATAAAACATTTTAGTTTTAAGCTGAAAGATACACTTTAGAAAGTGAAGTATAAAATGTCAAGACAAATGTACATGATAAAGTTAAGTTAAAATGCTGTAGACCTATTATAA
Source organism: Anser anser (assembly GCF_964211835.1). NCBI lineage: Eukaryota > Metazoa > Chordata > Aves > Anseriformes > Anatidae > Anser > Anser anser. Next base: position 260,484 of record NW_028154049.1, on the reverse strand, counting down.
AAATATTGCAGAATGCTCTGTAAAATAGACATAAAAGAGGATTGCATAGCAATATGAGACCCAAAACTTTCTAACCTGCAACATAATATTGCTATCTCCATCTTCAGGCTCAGTTCCATTTACCGAGAGTGACTCAGTACTGAACTCAAAGACGCCATGAGCATCATCAGAAGCCTCAATAGTCACAACGATGTGGGATGCAATTCCCAAGCTGGCTGTAAGTGCAAGTGCCAAAATGAGTTATTTTTTTATACCATCTTTTCTTAAAAGCTAAGGAAGTTTGTTACAAAAAGCACACAGAAAAGCATAACTGGAATATTTCTGCTGTTTTGCATTTTGTGGTGTGTTTTTTTTTTGTTTTAAATGTGGAATAATTATCCACATGGATAAGGAACTCACTTTCAATAATGCAGTCCTGGCAGCCCTTCTATGGAACAACACTCCAAAGCAACATATAAAATGCAAATATTTTAAGAGAGGATCAAAAATAAAATTACTTGTCTAATTAAGGAAAATGAACTAGAATTTAGGGTAGGGGAGAGTTACGTGGTAAAACACAGTGTAAGCAGTGCAGACAGGACAAAAGCAGGTACTATTTTAACTGAAGCTGGAACAAAGAAAAAGCTAGTCCAGGAAATTCTACTACTATAATGATCATCTTGTGTGAGATAACTTGCTGCTTAGAAAGAGAAAGAGCCTGGCATTTTAAAAAAAATCTGGAAACACAGAAGAGGAAACAACACTTCCCAGGAAGTTCCAAAAAGTGGTTAAACCACAGACTTACTCTCAGGTTCAAACTGAACTCCTTTGTATTTTCAAATAAAACAGAAAATCAGGCTGTCACTGTGGAATAAATTATTTGATTTCGATAATGGGTGCTAACACAATATTTTCAGGTCTCTAGGGTTTAATTCAAAATCCGCCATCATTAGCGTTTCCCTCATAGTAGGTGCTTTTGTTTTCATCTTATTTCTGCATATTGTATGTTTTTAATTTTCTCAAGATTAAATTATCTTTGTTTTCTGTATGTTGTGACAAAAATAGACTTCAAAAATGAAAAATAATCAAAGCATTCTTTTAGAAAAAAAAGAGCTAACACCACTTTTTATTAAGAGTATTTTTGAGATGCAGAGATCAAAGCATAAAGCAAGTGGCAAAAGAAAGTATCAAAACACACAGTCAGGTAATTTTTAAATTACCTTAAATTTAAAAAGTTTCTCTCCTCTTTGCTCTCCAGAAAATTTTACAAAATTTACAAACAAAGCTAATTTTTCTAACTACTTCTGGAATAACTACATTGTGTTCTATAAAAATACAGCTTTGAAGATAGAGAAGCTGTTATTTTCTGTGTTACGGTTAGTATTGACTGTTGTTGAAATTAAGCCTTTTTTAAAATGGGAAAGAATGTTTTGACAGGACTCTATGATATATCTCAAACCACAAGCAAAATAACACTATGATAAACTGTGTCAGTAGTGTAGTTCATGAGGGATATTACAGTTAGCATAAAGAAATAAAGATTAATCCAAAATGCTTACCATGCTGATGGACAGTTGGAAGGAAGAAATCCATGTTCCCATCACCACTACCACTGCCATCATTTCTAAAGAGCTCAGCAACTTTAAGATGACAGACATACAGATATATACACATATATACATTTATAAATCAGAGCGCAAGCAAAGAGAAATTTAAACTATTCTGGACAACAGGAAAAAAAGAGGGAAGCACTCTAGGAAGGTATCAACTTTGCTTCTGAAAGTGTACAGGAGTTCTAATAAAGACTGAAATATTTACATATGCCACCTCTTACTTAATTTATGACATTGGAAATAGCAATGGGAAGTCAGAATGAAAGAAAACACATACACATAGTTTATCTTTCCTCTCTTTCCCTCTTTGTGTCCCCATTTTGTATTTCCCCTTTCTCACTCCTAACTGAGGCTTGTCATGGAGGAATCTAAATTGAAAAAAAAAAAAAAAAAAAGGTAGGGGAGACGATAAAGTCCCTCAAGCTCCTTATTCTAATATTTTCTCACAAAGTGAAAATGTTGGGAAAATCTGCAGAAAACTTAACTAATGGGGACTTCATAAGCTTTGTGTTTGTGTTGGAAAGGCCAAAAAGAAGGCTCATTTTAAAAAGGCTATATAGTTACTGGATTACTAAAGTTAGTTGTAAATTTTCTGTCACAACAATTTGAAAGAGAAAAGTTTGACTCCTTTTAACAAAACAACTATTCAACCAAAAAGACAAAATACGTGAAAAGTCTCAAGACTTTACCAAAAGAATCACTGAGACCATGTTGCACCATAGACACATACAATCATAGCAGAGAGCTGGATTAATTCAAGGAAATCTGATACATCCTCCCAGAAGGGACCACACTTGCAATTTCCGAATTGTTTAAAAAAATAACATCAGTTTAAAAAAAAAAAATCAATTTATGGCTGTCAGTGTTTCTAATTACTTTTCCCTCCAACAAGCTTTACAATCTCCGTTAAAATTTTTCTCAAATGGAAAAAAAAATCTGTAAGGTATTCAGGGGTTTATGTGGCAGCACCACTATGCTTTGCCGTCCCTTCAGACTAGCCCTTCAAACCAATAATTCTTTCAAGTGTTTGTCTTGTTCTTACAGACAGTTATCTACGAGCTACCTCTGCAGCTACAGCTCAGCAAACTCCCTATGGCCCTCAACATCCACAGCCTATTACTGCTATAATCCATTTGACCTATGTATTGCAGTTCTTCTGATTTCACTCATGTGGAAGAAAAAACAAAACAAAACAAAAAAAACCCAAAACAAACAAACAAAAACACAACACTTTGACTGTTTAGCCTTAAATATTTTATAAATATTCCATATTTTTGAAATGCAACATATTGCTAATATATTTTTGCATTATTTTAGTTCTCATTACCAACCATGAAGTTATACAAAGTGAAAAGCAGCAATTGCCTTTAGATGACCTAACAGATGGCAGTGATACACTTTCCCTAATACATGGTAATAATATACTTGCTATGGGATCTGGTTGTTTCCACCAAGGATTAAGAAAAGAACTGAGGAACAGTTCTTCCCTACGAAAAAAGACAGCTGTATGGGGGTGGGGATGTAGAGGTGCTTTTTGTTTGTTTTCAGAAATAACATAGAAAATAATGCCAAGAAAGACAAGATTTTTATGAACGAGTAGAGGTCATGAAAATACAACTAAGGGACTGATATATGTGCCTTACCTCCTCCCTCTGGGTTCAACAGCTCCACTTTAAACGTTTTTTCTAATTCAGGAATAGTATTATCAGTGATGTTAACAGTAATGTACTTGTATCTTTCTCCTGGCTGAAATTCCAGTGTACCCACAACAGCCTGCAATATAAGAGCTCTTCATATTTTTGTTCAAGTCTAATGTTTTCATCCATGTAAAAAAAAGAAACAGAACCTTCATTTTGTCTTTTTCAAAACATCTACTTTTCCTCACTTAAGCTTTAAAAAAAAATCTGAAAAATCTGTTTTACAAAAGAAAAAAAAAAAGAAGAAGACATCTAAGTTGACATACTGGTGAGCATCTGCATTCATGTACATTTTTCTTATTTTTCTGCACAAATGATCAGTTGGACAAGCAAGTGCAGATACATGCAGGTTATTTTGCTAGGCATATACAAATCCCAGTATGTACAAGCATAATGTTAACCTGTACATGCACTTGAATAATATGGTCTGTAACAACAGCAAAACTCACAAATTGCTACACTGGAAACTCTGTTAAGAAAAAAAAAAAAAGTTCAAAACCAGAGGCTTTTCCTAGACAATGCAACTTACTGCAGAGAAAAGAATGGAGAAGTCACATGATGTATATTTTTAAGTGAATATTACATATCCATTTGCCACATCACCTTGTAAAGTAGTCTTTCTGTGAAAGAATCATAGCTGGGCTAGAGCAGTCAAACTGAAAGCTATCTCCACGATAAATAACTCTAATTAATTCCAAAACAATTATACCACCTTGGCAGTTGCCATACCTGATAATCTTTGGGACTGAAAGCTGTGACTGGCACTGTTCTGTATTCCACCAGAACTGTTCCAAGAAGGCCTTGTGCACGAACTACCAGTAATCTGACGTGTCCAGCTTCTTCTTTAATAGTAATATGGGGCACAGAAGAGGCTGGAAGAATCATTTTATCACCTGGCTGAGGAGGTGGCCCCACAGAGAACTGGAGCAGACCTGGAAGACAAGAATTACTACTTACATGGCTTTTCATAACAAATTTTAAAGATGATAAACAATTTAAATAAAGTGATTGATAACATATCTTGTGATGGTTCTGAAATTAAAAACCACATATACCAGTATACCCTTAAGCCTCAATCACACTATTTCCAGAGATGTGCTGTGTGCCTTACCCTCTCTCACTGATATTCTTGTCAGTCTTGATAAAAGGCACAGCACAATAATAAAACCTTCTCTTCCCAAAAGAGCCTCACAGGCCACGGTTTTGCGTATTTACTGGTACAAGACATATGGAGAAATGACTCTCATTGTCAGGAATTCTCATTTGATGAAAAACCTGGACAGGATCAACTACATGCAGAGCCTTTATTTGCCCTCACAAGAGAATCATTGCTTGTTTGGGCAGGGAAGATTTGAGGCCTTTTTGTAAAATTATAAAAGAAAACTAATTCAGTATTCATTCATGTATATAAACAATGAATTAATTCAAGTCAGATAAAGTGGAATATATGAGATTGCTTCCTCAACTATTACAACCAAGCAAAGTTTTCATCTGACTGGAAAGAACTACACAATAATCTGAAACAAAGCTGTATAATTCCCATCATTGTTACCGTATGGGTGGTCACTGGCTTTGATGCTGATATCAGTAGTTTCCTTTTCTGGATCTATACTTGCTCCACTGGTAGGAGTTGAACCTAGTTTCCCATCTCCAGACACTGCAGAGACTAATGTCACACGGAAATATTCATTTAACTCCGGAATGTCATCATCAATAACATGCAAATTTAACACCTAGAGAAGGACCAAATCATGGAGAAATCAAACCATGCAACATTCTTTGATTAGTCAGTCAGCTGTATCTGCTGTATAGTTCTGAAAGCAAAGGACACTATTTTTGCTCTCCACATAAATTCAACTAATTTCTAAGATAACATTTTATGTCTAGAATATGCTTTCCAAAAACAATGCTTCCAAGCTACTGGAAATGGAAGGCATATTTTCTGAATTGTTTCAAACTACATAAATAAGTGATAATAAATACTTGTTTGGTTGGTTTTGTATATCTTCACAAAAGCAGAGTTTAATTTCCATGTACTGAACATGAAATATCTGATAAATTTTAAAATCTTTTTGAAATTATGCTTATGAAGAGACATTACAGTGATTAATCCAATTTAGAGAGCAAATAAATTGAGCTTATTATACCACCTGACGCTTTGACCTGCAGATCATACGATTTACTAACATAACCTTGCTCTAAACACGCTAACACATTCACTTCAGAAAATTCCATCTTTCTTTATGTTTCGATATGGTCGGACAAACATATAGAAAACATTTAAGTAGCTGATCATATTTAGAGGCATGGTAATGAGTAGATTACAAATGTCAGTTGAAAGTCCCTTAGGATATCCCACCTGAAGAGCAGCTTGCTACCAGCCCGTTTCTTAGAGCCATGCACATTAGCTCCTCTGTATGTATGCAGTAAATTGGACCAGTAAGCTGTGTAGCAAGAGCCTACATCAGCCATTTTCTGCCACTAGATAGAGTAATGTGGGCCTCGTCTATGTTGCCATGCTAGAAAAGCTTTGGAAATTTCTGCTATATATGATTGTATGAAATGCAGTAATATCATTTCACAGAGAAATAAAGCTGAATGAACAAACTATTATAACATGAATGAACTATTTTCAGATACCACACGCTTTTGCCAGTCATCACATTATCCAGATTCACAGTTCTAGTGAAGTCACTGGGATCCCTGCAAATGACTTCAGCGAATTTGAGTCCACATTGACTTCTGCAGCCTGATATAAGTGAAACTGAGGATGGTATTTTCTACTCACAATTCATCCTTATTATACAAACAATAATAGAAAGTGTATGTTGTTTCTACAGTACTGTGGTCCCGCACCACTTCTTCAAATAAATTTAACAATTCTGTGCTGTACATCAGGATTGAATTCATTGAAACAGATTATTTTTATTTCTATTTCTAGCACACGCTGTTTATTACCACAGAATTTTAATCATAGGACAGCCCACGTTGGATGGGACATCAAAAGATGAAGTTCAATGTTTCATGGAAAAAAAAAAAATAGATGAAATAATCCAGCACCATGTTCAACTGCATCTTAAGCACCCCTGGTGATGGGAATTCTACCATAGAACCATACATTGGTTTGGGCTGGAAGGGACCTTAAAGCCCACCCAGCGCCACCCCCTGCCATGGGCAGGGACACCTCCCCCCAGCCCAGGCTGCCCTCAGCCCCATCCAGCCTGGCCTTGGGCTCTGCCAGGGATGGGGCAGCCGCAGCTCCTCTGGGCAGCCTGGGCCTGGGCCTCACCGCCCTCTGAGGGAAGAATTTCCTCCTTCGCCCCCTCCCTCGCCCTGCTGCTCATGTCGAGCTTCTCATCAACCACCACGCCCAGGTCCTTCCCCCCCCAAGGGGTGCTCTCAGTGCTTTCTCTGCCCAGCCTGTGTTTGTGCTTGGGATTGCCCTGGCCCAGATGCTGAGGTCGGGACAACCCGACCCTGTCCCTAAGGAAGTCGTTCCAGTAGTTGTAAAAAATTTCAAGACAAAACCTCTCCCACTCTATCTTTGTACTCTTTGCCCTCTGTCTTCTCCTGTGGTTTCTTGAGAAGAGAGAGCCTCTGTCAACTCTGGAGCTGCCCTTTAGGTACTGTAATAATGGGATCAAAGTCCCCTTCTAAAGGGTGAAAAGATCTAACCCCTTGAGTCTTTCCTTAGAGGACAGGTTCTCCAGCTCTTTGATCATCTTTCTGGCCCTCTTTTGGACCTCCAGTCTGCCCACATAATTTTTTAATTGTGGGCCTCTGTAGCTTTGAATTCCTACTCTTCAGTGTATCCTGGTATCCTGGTATTTCTTTTTTCTTTTTCTTTTTTTTTTAAACTAATTCAGATAAGGAATTTCGTAAGACTTTTAGAAAGCTTTCTCAGAAGCAGCTAAAGCTTCCCTTATGTATCATTTCTCTTTCTCTCCCCCAACTCAGAGATGCAATTCTGATTACCAATTTCAGGTGTCTCTAAGGCCAGAATATTGAATAATTTCCTTATGTTCCAGTTGCTCGCACACTTTATGCAGAGGAATAGATTAAAGCAGACAGTAATCATTTCAGGGAGACTCAAAAACAGCTATTGTTACAAGAACACCTTTAATCTCCTGTTTCTGATTTTGAATTTAAAAGGAGACAGAACCTGGATAGCCTTGAGTGCAAGAACAGCAATGAATCTTACTATTGCCTATTTAATTGTTGTGGACATAAATTTGAGTTACAACACTCAGATCAAACCTGATCATTTTCCAATTTTGAAAGTACATGGACTATCTACACTTTTTAAAGTATATGTACACATACACATAAATACAGTTAATATTTTTTATGTATATGTACATATATCTAATATGTACATGCACACATGGTGACTTTTGAACTGACATATACACAGAGCTACAAATAACACTTTCTTGTTGTCAGGGATGGAAAAAAAGAAAGAAAGAAAATATATATATAACAAAAAAATAACAACATAAAATAACAAAATAAAAAATAATAATAAGAAAAGCCATGTGAAGTAAACACTCTCTAGTATGCAAACCAGCCAAGCACCCTCAGAAGGTATTTTCCAGGAGGTTTGTAAAGGACAGGATGAATTGTTAATAGGAAGGTAGGGTTTACCTCTGATCTCTGCCAAGGAACGAATGTGATAGTGCCACTGCTATTAGAAAAATCGGTAACAGAGTAATTAATGCCAGTGGAATCAACCTGTGAGATAATGTACTTTATATACACATAGTCTAGGGCTCCCCTTGTACGCTCCACAACACAGGATATAGTGGAACCTTCATCAGCAGTCTGGAAGAAAGCAAAAATTTGGAACGTTTATTACTGTCAAAGTAAATCAAGGCAATTTCATTAAATAACATGAAAATATTTAATGCCAGACAAATGTTCAAGTAAAAAATTGCTGTCATGTTACTTTCAGCTCTTTTGGAGTGTTAGGAAGCTGAAACTGACCTTGATGCCAATCAGAACAATCCTAGTGGAATCTGCAAAAGTCTGATGCCTCCCTGAGGACTATTAAGGTAACAAATAACAATACACTGCAGTTCGTCCTGGACACAACCCCTTTCCTAAAACTATGCGTCAGAGACAGAATCAATATGCTTGAAATGTACCTGTCGAAAGCAAATGAAACTATTGCTTTATAATAACGTCAATATTGTAATTTTCCTTAGCAATAATTTAAAGAAAGATTTGGATCAGCACTTTCTCTAACCAGACACACTATGGATAGAAATAAACTATACCATCATCATTCAGAAAAACAGATTTTTCTCTTCTACTGTCCTCCTTACAATTCTGTATCTTCACAGATAACATGACTTCTGCAGCGACAACTTCACGTCTCTGGAATGAAGCTTTAATTGGTACTGACCTTCTATTTTAGAAAATAACGTTCATAAAATTAACATAGAAAATAATTTTATCTGAAAGTTATTGGAAAGGTTAAAGCTATCTTATGCATTAGATAAATTTCAGGGCTGCTTTGTAAGAAAGCATAGATACTGTGTGTGACTTCAGCTGCCTAGTAGACAGATATGCACAGTTAAACTACTGGTAAAAAAATGCTGTGTTCCTGCATCACCACTAAGAGCTCTAATACTTCCCTGGTGAAATGGACATATGATAGGTGCAAAACAATTACCGTGCCATATAATTATTTTTTTTCTTCATGGTTGGCTGATGATCTGTGGCATCACAGCGTATCAGAGGTACTTGAACCTGAAGGAATCTATTATCATAGCATATGGTAGGCACACAATAAGCAAACTGAACCAAACTGAAAACTAGTATCACTCAGGCAAGACAGTTATTTTAAAAACATCATAAGCACTTTGATTAAAAAAGAATGTAATTAAAGCTCATAAGAGTTCCCAAATGAAAACTATATTAAATTTTTTTTTCCACAAAATAATCCAATACCAGTAGAGATAGCTATCATGTTATTCCCCCTTATAATTGATTAAAGAAGTAAAGAATGATTTATGTTTATTTCAAGCCTCCTCAAAAAGTAGCAAGTTTACACTCTGCATATAGAATGGATACCACTGAAAAAAGATTTCATCTGTTAAAACTAAAACAACAAAAAAAACCACTACTAAATCAACCAACTGACATCAAACATATGCAAATTATAACTTAGTTTATGACAGCAAATGAAGGTGGAAAAATCCATAACACTTTGTCATTGCATGATCTCTAGTAAAATTATCTCAAACACATCATGTGACACAGAAAACTAAAATAAAAATCTTTGCAATAATCCATTCTCAAAAAAAAACCAGAGAATTAAATCTTACATTTTAACTGGTAACTCAAATGTAACAGAAGTGAAGGTAAAATATTTTTCTAGAAAAAAAAAATTAAGCCTTAGTCTTCAGTTTATATAGTAAACTAAATTTTCTTAACCATTTTTTTCTTTAGTTTTTTAAAATTATATAGTAAATCCCAGTGGAACTGAGGTTGTATTAACAGAACATATGCATCTCCAAATCCTAGGAAAACTTTGCTTAACCACAAAAGCAAACACTGCAAAATCTAGGGTTTGTTCAGGTCACTTGGTCCTGCCATTTAGCTTTCTGTGCCTGAAATATCACCTACAATTTCCATTATGACCACCTTACCTCAGGGATACATGCTCCAGTGAAGCCAAATAAACCATTAGCATTATCACTTTTCTGTATTCTTAATCTTGCTGTGGTGTTTTCTTGTGAAATTCGAGCTCCACCACGCACAGAAATGAGCTTTAGTATGAATAATTCTTCTCCTTCTTCCTCTTTGTCATCCTTTGCAGACACGATGAATGATTTATTGGTCTCTCCTTGCCAATACTCCAAATACCCAGAGACAGGGTGGACATCACTTTTTGCAGGAGTTGCATGAAGTTCATAGATCTCTGCTCGTGTCAACTTACGCTCATAAAGCCTTACATCCTGCATTAACCCTGTGTACCTACTGCTGCCGTTGATTCCTGCTCCAATTCTTACTATTCCTGGACCTGAGAAGGAAATTATAATTTTTTCTCATGTTATTGTATTTGTATGAAACAGTCAGCAACTGACTACCTGTTTTTCTTAAAAACCAATGGTAAACTGTTCATTGTCCCTGGATGAGGAATCATATTGATCTTGAGATCCAAAATCAGGAGGTTCCTTGAGCCTCATCTCAATGTTACAGGTAAGTCCTCACAGGCCAAACAATTCCATCCTATGCTGTCCAAGTTTTTCATCCTATTAGTTCTAGCAGCACATTATCATCATCCCTCATTTTTATAAGTCTTAGAGACTTGAGGCTCCCTCTTTCCTCCACAGATTTTCAGAGCAGAACTGCAACCCCTTTTAGCCCTTGTTTTGCTGAACAAATCCTACTTTGTTTCCCTCTGCTAGGGCAGCTGATCCATTCTGATGATACTCATGATTACTGCATTAACCCTTCTGGACATCCATTTCATCCACCACACTGTAATTCCATGCAAATTCCAAACTCTTTTTACAACAGCATTTATATTTCTCTGTCTCCAAACTATAGGATCACAGCTGCCTCATATTCATTCCTACTCTATCCTATTCTGTGCCATGCTATGCTCTTGTGCTAAAACACACACATCAGCTGTTTTCAGTTGCCTTTCAGAAAACGAAAGAAAACAAACAAACAAAAAAAGCTGTGCTCTTCAGTGTATTGTCATACATATGACACTGAGTGGCAGTTGTAGAGATGAGCAACCACAGGAACTGATAAAAGTCCCAGGGCACAAAGTGGAGGATGCTGAGAAAAACTGGGCTGCTATGCACACCACTGTGTATTACCCAACATTCAACGGAGAGAGATGACATACTTGCCTTACTATTGCATTATCCCCAGACACACGCCATCCCCACTAATAAAGAAAATTTACAGCACAGACATATCCTTCTAGCAATAAAAGCATCATTGCATTTCACATATATTTGTTCTAGAAACCGAGGGAGGGAAAAAAAAAAAACCTCTCAGCCTCTCAGCTTAGCTACAGTACTGCAAGTGTGATGGAAATTACTAATTGCAGAAGTACTATTCTTTTTACAAATGGAAAATTTGATTTCTTAAACTTCAACCTGGAATTTTAAAAGCAGAAATAAAATAGTACACCATACAATTAATAGTCCTCTACTCTCACTCAACATCGCAGCAGTTTGAATTTTTTAGAACATTCACACAATTTCCATAGGCTTTCTGAAAATCCTCAAAGAATTCTTATCCATTCCTTTCAATTAACTTAACAGATATAATCATTTCAGTGTATTTCTTCCACCTTTGAAGTGGCTAGACTATGCATTTCAGAGCTTTATATACGGAGAAAAATAGCAAAGGCTCACCATCAAGAATTGCTTCTCCTTTTAGACTCTTCATTCCTCCCAGAACTAGAATTCCATCAACGTAAAATTCAATTATACTTTCATCCAGAGTAATCAGAACGTGAAGCCAAGTATTCTCATCCAGGTATTTCATGACTGATGTTTTAGCCATGTATGTCATATTGGACCCTAATGCTGTATAATGAAGCACTACAGAAACATGAGAATCATTTGTCTGAATTTTCACACCATAATATAAAGTCCCATTATCGTTATCCTTTTCAACTATATAGCCATCTGTACTGACATTAGGAATTAACCAAGCTGAAAATGTAAAATTGGTTACTGCATTATTTCCATTGTTATGGGTATTCAGGACCGATAATGCCAAATGCATCCTCTTTTCCACTGAAATACAGAGCGTCTGTTCCACTGTGATGGCGCCTCATGTGGGGCTGTGATTGTACTGAGCTTGGGAATGATCCAAGCAACAAGAAATCTACCATTGATGGCAGTCCAGCTTGGAAGGTACTAGACAGTATTTCCCAACCTAGTCGGACAACACCAAAGGTGCCTTGCTGTCTCCAGATGGTGAAGTCCGTAATATAGGAAAGGTCATCTTCAGAAAGAGTATCTTCCACTATCTCTCTGTCCTGGCTCTCTGGATCTATAACAAACACTCCAAAAGGGTCATCATTGAAAGGGATCATGACAGTTACAGTAGGACTGGTTTCAGATAACTGACCACCAGGACCAGGAGACCCACCTGCGTAATAGAAGTTAGAGTAAAAGTTAATGATTAAACAACACACTCAGAAAAAAGTTTCAAAGTACTTTTTTTTTTTTTTAATAAAACAAGTTTCTAAAAAAACCTCAAACCCTCCTTTAAGATCCTCTGGACTTATAGCAAATGATCTAACTTGAAAATTACATAGGTTAATTGTATTATTCTTAAAACACTGTGCTGATGTAATTTCAGTAGAAAACAAACCCACATGCTATTTTTCAGCTGTAAAACACACAGATGTCTTTCAGGTGAAACATGACAAGGTCCATCTTTTCTTAATTAGCCAATAAGGTAGGTTACCTTTGATTCGTTTGATAAGCATGGGGGCCAAATTCAATTCTTGTATTGCTCAAAGACTTACAGGAATAGAGAATGGCAAAATCTTGCCTGTTGCCTCTGATACAGAAGTACATACACCTTGCAGAAACAGTAACCAGTTGTGTGTTAAAACTGCTGCCCAGTCCTGGTGTTAGTCATCTATCTTTGCACAGTAAGAATTCATGATATGAAGATCATGTTGTGAATGGAGAATCTCCGTGTTCAAAGTGTACAGTGATCTACCTGTTATAAGCAGGAAATCTTTTGTACATCCGTATGGACTTCACTTACAGGAAAGGCCAACACACATTTTCACTTGTATCAGAGCACAGAAGACCATGAATAGTACTAAAGTGGAATTAATCCAGATTAGGAAATGTGTCCAGTAGCAATTTAAAGTTGTAATTTAAGTCATGTGAAGTGGTAACTACAAGTATTTTACCTCCTCTAGGGAAACAAACAAACAAAAAAGCAACCTCTATTATGGTAGACACACATAACCTTTAATACCTTTGTTATTTCTTTGTTAGTATCTTTGTTTTATATTTTGTGCATGGAGATCTATGTATCTGAAATTCAGAACTCTTGGTTTTTGAAATGAAACTTCTGAACTTTAAGAAGTTTAATTTCAAAAACCAAGAGGCATCCCTTTTAAAGTTCAGATCACCAAAATGTGTTTAACAGTAATTCGGGAACTGAGTAACTCTCTATATATGGAAATCAAGATTAAATGAAAAATAAGACCTAAAACCTTACCAGAAAAGCATAGGATATCAAGACATGATTCAAAGCAATGCTCTTTCTAGTGTTGGTTTCTTTTTGATTGATTAAACATAACTCTTTTCTACCAGATATGAAGGAAATGGTGATATGGAAGACAATACCTGAAGCATTCACCAACTTTAGAATGTAAAATTCATTGAATTCAGGAATTCTATCTGAAATGGCACGTAGTGTTATTGACTTCGACCTTTCACCATCCATGAAGCACACAGTCCCATAAGTTTCATAGAATTCTTCTCCTGGCTTCAGTGCAGAGTTATTATCAAACAACTGCCAGGTCAAAGAAACATTGCCGAAGTGTCCTCTGTGTCTCAAAATCCTGTTCAGTGATACAGAAAGAATGAGAGTCCTGGCAGGCATGCATCAGCGTTGAGTAGAAAAGGAAAATGTGGAGACTCCTTTTACTGTAATCTTCCTTACAGTAAGAAGTAATATACTATGTAATATAAAGTAAAATACTAATATACTACAACTGTTCCATGAAGCCTTCCTTTTAAAGGCAACCACGTTTGCAGTACAATTCTACTCCCGGAATACGTACTTTAGAAAACAGAAGTAGCATACGCAGGTCCATGCAGAATACTACTGTGAAGCTACACATCACTGTGTCTTGTAATTCCAATTTATAATAATAAATATGAATGCATAATAGTTCAGAAAGTTAACATTAAAAATTAATATACTTGGACACTCTTAGACAGGAAAGAGAATCATCTACATTTAACCACAAACGTTTCTCCTTTCAGTCATCAAGTCTACTTAAACTTTTTCTTACACTTGTATTAAATTAGAATTACATTCTACGGCTTTCAGAAATCTACTGTTATTTGTGATTAAGAACGTAGTAAATGAAAAGATTTTTTTTTTTTTGGTAACTATCTGCTAACACAATTACACTAATTTCAAAAAGGCACTACAAATAAAAAGTGACCCATACAGTGCCTTTATTAAGAGTGCGCTTACATACAGGAAGTTTGCTTCTGTCGGTTTGCACGGTGACATAAAATGCCTTATAAATAGATTATATCAGGTTGAAGAATTAGTTCAGCTAAACTAGTCCAGCCACAGCAACACATTTACGTTGTTTCTGCTTCCACAGGTTTTTCTTCTGTGGCGTTAACCAGGGTGCTCTATCCCAGCTGTGTAGCGCTGCTGCACTAACTCCAATTACCTCATTAAAACCTCTGTGTTTTCGGTGGTTTGGTTACATGCTACTTTGACCACTTTTTTATATGCTACACAACTGTCAAAGTAGTGACAGTATGGAAGAGACAGATCCCTAGTAAATATATTTTATCAATGATGACTGAGCAGGTTCCTCAGATGTTGGAGATCTTGGTATCCTATAATTCCATAAAGCACCTGTATATAAGCATGTTTACATCAAAACAATATTCTTAACACCACCAAATCCACAAAAATTATCCTGCAGATTAGACTATAAAGGACAAAAAAACAACAAAGCCCAAAACAGTGAACAGCACAACAACAAACACACAATGAACTTAATATCCTCTTTTCTTGAGACTATTCATATTTCAGATGTATTGACACAAGCATAAAGAACCAATTCACAGCCATAAGCATCTGCTTCAAGGCTTTAAAACAAACAGACAAAAAAAAAAGGATGATTTTTTAAATGCAAGAAGAACCTCTTCCCTAACTATTTGCACTATCGCATTTATTGTGACCTAACTTCTCTTTACAGCCTGTCTCAAGATTTCTTAACGAAAAATCATTTTTTCATCCAATTAAAACCCCATAGTAAATTTATGAAATGAATGTAACAAGGCGAGATGCCAAGTGCATTCAATTTTTAACCCTGCTAATTCTTCAATATATCATGGTGGCACAAAGGGAAATACTTTCAAAGGTCAGACTAATGAAGAGTGTCACATCCGGACTTTAAGTATAGATTTCAATCTGTAATTAACAGATAAAAGAAAAAAAAAATACAAAAACAGAAAGAAAGAATACAGTAGTTTGCAGTTGAAAATTTCAAAGATGGGTACAAAAAGCCACCTAGTGCCACACAGTTTTATTTAGCTATTTGTTGAGTGGTTTTTTTTCTTTTTCTGTCAGCCTAGGTTATATTGTGCTCAATCATTCAGATTTTTCTGTATCTACAGGTTCCTGAGATTATAACAGAACATCAATGCTGAAGTCTTATTTAGTTACATTTCAACATGAGCTTCTGTGCACTTTTTAATATTTACTGTGTACTCCATAGTATTACAGGTGATGTCTTCAACACATTACAAATCATTTAATCCAAAATTTTGTAAAACTGTTTTTCTATAGTGCACTTCTATCAATGCACACTTGTGCATTTGATTTAATCAAAGTGCTATTTATAAAGTACCACATACACCAGTTCCAAAAGAGTGCAAAGATATTCTTTAAACGTTACTTACCAAAAAATGTTACTTTTGCCTTCTTCAACTGGCTTCTCTAAAGGTTCCAAAGAGAAAATTCCATTAGGATCATCATTTGCTTCAATAATAACTGTTGCCATTCCAGCCTTAAAGATAACTGTATCTCCTAAAAAAGAGGACAATTATTATTATTAAAATTGGAATCAGAAATGTAGGTAACTCTAAATCCAATTATGTTTTCTACTCACTACAATTGCTTTTATACAAAGAAAAGGACAATTATAAAAGTCAGTGAAAAACAGAATTTGAGGTATTCAGCAGCAGGCAAATCAGAGTAAAAGTATTTAAGTAGTGTACCATCCAGAGAGCAAGACGTAAGATTTTCAGGAAAAATGACATGAACTGAGAAGATGTGATTCTTACTACACAGTATCCTTGCATGTAGTTGTTATGTGAGGTAACATTTTCTGTTTGATCATCTGGACAAGTCAAAAGAATAAGATATTCAGAGGTACAGAATAAAAGAGTAAGGTATTCAGAGAGCCCCGACCTTCTTTAGACCTAGAAGAAAAGTATTGCATTTAAACTAAATACAAGCTATGAGCAATGTCTAAGAGTTTATTCACTCCCATATCAAAGAATATCTAAAAGGAAGAAACATAAGATTCTTATTATGTAGATGGGAAGCTAGCAGGCTTTCAGTGTGCATATTAGTACAGGTAAATATTAAGGGATGTTAATTCTAACTCCATTGCATTGTCCATAGATGAACATAATGTGTCCACACCCACCCCATTTTTTGTCTTCTTTGAAAGTGTCCGACTAAATTTTGTTCCACGTTAAACAATGTGCTTATTCCTCTAACTTCATATACCTCTATTTGTATTTTCTCTCAGGAACAACAGTCCCCAAAAAAATTTCAGAACAGTCAAGGCCACTGTATGTAACCAATCATAGAAAGAAAACCAACTTTTGCTTTCAGGAATATGTATAGAAATATTCTTTATTCTTAGTGATTCTAGAATGGCTGTAAAACTATATGATGCTCATTTTAGAGGAAAAAGGAGGCTATGGATACCCATTCCCCATGTGCTAGGAGAAAAGCCATGATATGTTCCCAATGGGGTAGTATTGGGAGCTACCAGTAGATCCTGAAGAAAGTTATTAAAGTAGAAAGAGACAACAAAAGAGAAAACTTATGAAGGAAGAAGAATGGTTTTGTCTAATCCTTTCCCTAGTCTGATATTTTATAAGAGACCTGGGTACTACAGTGAATACCAGCCGACCTTGGGAAATAGCTTAGCTGCCTTATACTCAAATTACTGCTTTCCCTGTCAACCTCTGGCTGCCTGCTACCAATGTTCAGGGAAGGATTCAACTCAAGATCAATGCTGCCTTGTGAGAAACTCACAGGCCAGCCGCAGGGTGTCCACTGTAGCATGACCTCAATCACTTCAGTCTTATCGACTGCTAAAGACTAAGACCATCAGAGACTGTAATGAGAACTAAGATGCTTAGCGTGCTTACAGATGAAGAAATCTAATTTTAGGTTTCCTAATCTTGAATTGAATACCTGGTAGGTATTTTACTTTGAGAACGTGTCACACAATCTGAAGGTATAGTCTGATGGTTAATTGCCATCATCTTTCTTTGCTTTATTAAATTACAGCCCCTCAGGTTTCAATGGCTGATTCAATACAGCTTTGCTTTGCATTGCAAAGATTTGCAGCAGATTCAGAGCCTGTTATTACCTCTCAACTAGAGAACAGTAAAAAATGAAGGGCAGTAAATTAAAATTTGATAACACAATTGCAAATGACTCTCCCACAACACCATGAGTTTTGTTGGAGCTAGGTGTGGGGAGGGTCTTTATTAAATACTTAGGGCTCTGGAAAAATTATGAATTTCTGATACTTCACTTTTATTTTCTCATGTATATTACATAACAGTGATAATTTATTCTAAAAGATATGTATTTCAAAAACGTGAGGAATGGGCTGAATAATTTTGGTCATTCCTTTTTAAGTGTAAACTTTGAAAAATAAATAAATAAACAAAAATACGTTATTTCTAAGGTAATAAATCCTTTCTTTAGAGGTGGTCCCCTGGGTAAATTGTGACATATATTTTTCTGCAAATTAAGCCTTTTAAAACTATAGTCTCAGAGTGAAAAAAATGTATGCATACTTTTCGCTACTAATAAAATAGAGCAATTACATACCCTTCCTCCAAAATATGGCAGTTCTGTTTGTTTTTACAAAAATCATGTAGTTTTGTAATACACTCTGGAGCATGAAAAAAATAACTAAAAGAATACCTCTTTTCCTAAGACTGTTGGGTACTAAATTTTGTTTTTTTTTTTTTTTGCTTTGTGTTTTTGTATTGAAGTCCATCTAATTTGGAGCATTTATATTTGAAAAGGGACTTTCACTCCAGTTGTTTTTGCAGGCAAAGTATCAACTCTATCATTTGATTTTTGTTTCCAATAAAATAATTAAGGATGAAAATTCAAACACAGTATGCATTTATTGTATAAAAATCTTGAAGCAAACATTATTCGTATAATTCTTGGCATTTAAATATTGCTTTATGATAAGACCAAGATACTAAGAAATTGCCAGCAAAAAAAAAAAAAAAAAAAAGGAAGACTTACCTGTAGAATTGAAAAGGATAATATAAAATGTTTCATCAGTTTCAGGGGTATCATCATCGTTGATATACACAGATAAATTCTGCTCCCTTTCTCCAACATCAAACAAAATGACACTGTTCTTTCCACTGGGAACAAAGTCTCCCTCTTCAGCTGTTGCATCTCCATTAACAGTAATATACTGGACAACAACAGCGACATCAGCAGATCCATTCCTTAGGACTGTAAAGTTTGCAACACTTCCTTCTTGAACACTCACTGTCACAGGTTCTGAAAATACAAAAGCAACAAATCTGTCTGAGTTCAAGCCTGAGTTGCTTGCATTTGCTCTGTTTTCTTAATTCTCTCTAGTAGGATCTTCCTCTTCAATGAAACAATAAGATGTATGTGATAAAGGTAGGAAATAATTCAGGTACGAGAGAATATTTTGTACCTTGCCTCCTAACTGATCTCAACATCAACAAAGAGAAAAATGACACACACAAAAAAATGGGAAGGTTCTGAAGGAAACAAATATAAATTAAATACAAAAAAAAAAAAAAGTTTGGGGAGCTTTTCCACTTGCTCTTTTGGGATTACGATTTCGCAATGATCTGGTTTGTGAAAAAAATCCGTTTTAGGTAGTGTATGTATTCCACATTTATAAACAATAATATCTAACCTGCAAAATAAATGGGATCATCATTCTTTGTTATTTGTAAAATTGCAGTGGTTACATTGCCCAGCCTGGCTCCACCGGTAGCATTGAATAAACTGATGGTGAATACTTCCTCCTCTTCAGGCACCTGAAAGTATTAAGACATTAATTTCTAGCATACAAAACACTGAAGAATTTAAAATGAAAAGTTAGGGGGATTAATAAGCCAGAGATTTCTGAGTGTTGTTTTTATTTGTCAGTCCTTATGTGTCTCAAGAGGGATGATAATTCATACAGTTATACAGAAATTATCATCCATCTACAGTTTTTGTAAGTAAGTCCCTTCCTCTTTATCTTGCACAGATGACCCAAAAGTTACCTTCCAGTTTTATGTTTCTGATACATGTAGTTTTTTTTACAGCTTTATTTATTTATCATTAGGTGTAATCTTTCTTATATTACTTCAAATTTATCAGCATATAGGATTAGGATTGAAATTAGGATTCCAGTTATCAAGATACGAGTCTCAGTCAAACTTTCCTATAACTTTACCACAGTACAATTACTCTCAGCTTCTACCTTTTTTGTTTAGAGGTATGCACAGCTTCTGAAATTTCTCTATGATTTGCAGACATTATCTCAGTTCTACCCAAGTATTTTGATATTTCCTACAAGTTATTAGGCTCTTGAGAAACACACATTCCTTTTTTCTCCTTATACTCTAATGTTTTAGTACTTACTCTTTGTCCCATATTCTCACCCCAAAACACTGTAAAAGTGTTTACCTCATCTGGCAGTGAGTAAATGGTGATATTTTTTGAAAACTCCAGATTATCAAATAAAATAGTCCCTTGCTCTGGATAGACGTCATTGGTACATGCTGGATCAACAACCCAAGACACACTAACATTTCCATAGTTTCCTTGATTTCTTACAACTCTGTAAACAGCTAAAAAACATAAACAGAGTCAGTGTGCATATTCAGAGCAACAGAAATCAAAAAGGAACATCTGAAACATCTGAAACTGAGAAAAAGGAAATACAATAATAACCAATTTCACTTCTTATGAAACCAGTAACATGTTGGAGTGCTACAGAAAAGGACACACAAAGACAGATTACTAAAGCAGTGCAAACTGCTTTAATTTCACATGTTAATTCTTGCCTGTAAAAGTAATTGATAACTGAATAGATCAATTAAAATCACCCATAGGAAGATTTAACTCTATGTTTCTCTTATATAACACCCCATTCTTCATTCTCCACAAACAGAGCTACTACCTCCACGTTGCACTTTGCACATACATCAGTACTCCATCCCTCCTGTCTGGAAAATTCTCTAGCAATCCTTTTTACTCAGTTAATCCCTCTGTTTTTCCACACCCATACTTCTCCACTTCACTCTCCGCTGCTCATCTTGCTTGGCATTGTACCAATCTGTAAAGTCCTGAGTGGAGATTTTAGTAAGAAGTCTCCTAGACTTCTGTTATCCTAGAACAGGGAAAATAAGACTTGCAGAAGCAGACAGCAGATAAAGAAGTAACTCTAATAAAAAGGAATTACCGGTATGGATGACTTCTCCTTTGCTTTCACTTATTGTTACTGTTAGTTCGTAAGGTAGAAACTGAATGATACCATGCGGATCATCATTCTTCAAAATGGTTATATTGACCATTGTGGCATTCCCCAACTTGCCTGGCATTTCACTGTAGCCACTAAGTACCACAGAATATAGCTCATCCAGCTAGAAGAGGGAAACTCAGTCAGAACAAAAATACATATTCAACATCCACATCAAAAACAAAATGGTCTATAGTCCACAGTCCCCCATCAGGCAGAAAGGGATACAAACTTAAAATGAAATCACACACATTCTACATGCAATAAACGTTTGTATAATGCTATCAAATAAAGGAAATTGTTAGAACTTTCTATCTCTAAAAGCATCAGTTTCTCCAAAAGTCTATTATTATTATAAGCAAGGACTTATTTTGTGTACTTAATTTAGAATCGCATAATTTCACAAGTAATGTTTGTAACACACTCTGAAATGTAAATTTTCTTTCCTCCAAGACTTCTTAAGATTCCTGGCTTTGTAACAGGTAAAGCAAAGATTTTTAAACCATGGACAGCATGCTAATTTAGAAAGAATTGATCAACTGGCTTTATTAATCTAATGGGACATGGTACTTTCAAAAAAGTATCAGAGAACATTAGAAAAAAATATTGCATTTATCTATCTAGAAAACAGCATTACTCTACACTGGGGAGAACTCAGTGAAACTGGCTGGTGGTTAGCAGTAAAGAAACACACATGAACTGGTTCTTCACATACAATTCAATTAAACAATGGTGTTCAGTACTACAGAATGTCATGGATGCTAAAACCTTACCTGCGTTCAAAGCGTAACTGCTTCAATTAACAGAAAGAAAATCTGAAGGCACCCAAAGATACCATCCATTACTCCAGACATCCTTGGACTGCCCACCATTGGAGGCTGGGATGGCATTCTGGAGGAAAGTGATTATATATGTCCTGCTCATGTATGTGGCTTTTGGCCACTCTTGGAGATAGAAGAGTATAAAAGGACCTCCTTATTTTTTAGTCCTGACACTACAATTCGTATGTTTTTGCCTGAGCATTTCAGCAGGATGACTTACCTAGTCTAATAATACTGCTGTAAGCAGGGAAATACTTTTATCTCAGCCTGCTGATGAACTAGTAAAAACTGGGAATGGAACTATTAAATAACCCGCTGTTTTAGTGCCTAAGTTTTACTAGATTAACTTATGTTCCTGGCTTCTGTAGTGGAGTTCAGACTTCTTATGTCTCCTTTCTTTGGAGTATGTAGGGAAAAGAAACCTGAATTTCTACAGCAGCCTATGCAATTGAAGTTGGAGTTGCTGTGATCCCCTGATTTCCTCATCATATGGTCCTCCATCCCTCCTTCAATCCATGACTGATGACCACCTGGCCCTACAAAAAGATTATTAACCTTCCTAAAACCTTTATGTTTTGTAAAGCTGGCTTTCTGACATCTTACTCCTAGATCAGCTCATTAGCAGGATCAGACAAACACAACTAACTGCTTATGCAAAATACAGCATAGGAATGTGCATGTAAAGGCAGCAAAAAATGCTGAATCACAGCAGCTAAAATTTATGTTAACATAAATGTGGTAAAATCAAACCCTTGCAAACTTCCTGATGGAATCCAGGATGGCTGATGCACAGGAAAGGGAACAAGCTACAGAAAAGCAGAAAGCAAAGAGAAAAGCAACAGACACATGCCTCAAATTGTGCAGATTTCTGGGATTACAAAACAATAGAGATATCAGAGAAATGAATATTCAGGCAAGACTGACAAGACCTGATTTGTATTGATATAAAGTGCTTTCATATGGTGCTTGACTATCTTATAGGCCTTTCAGTCACTCCTCCTCTATCTATTTCTCACACTTAAGAAAAAGAAAGCCTTCAAATGTTACAGAAAAATTGCTGGTATTTACAGGTGAAACCATCTATATTTTAGTAAGTGACAAACAAATATGTATGTGAATGCAATTTAAAGAGAGAAAAATATTAATTCTTACCTCTGGAATCCCATCCATCCTTGTCAGTAGAGTAATTATGATCTCTCTTTCACCAGGCTTAAACTCCAGAATTCCTGTGCTTCCATAAAACTCATTATTATCTCTTGGTTCTACAGTGTAGCGCAGAAACTGTCTGATGAGGCTTCCTCTAGTGCGAACAATCTGCAGCTCAACAGACTCCCCTTCCTGCAAAAAAATAAAATTAATCTTTTTCTAGCACTCTGTTAGAACTAAGTCGTCTGTAATGTTTAAGTGACGTTACTCGGATAGCTACCTTGATGCTGTAGGGACCTCTGGAAGAGGAAGAAAATTCGAACACTCCTCCAGGATCATCGTTTTCCAAAATTGTAATTTCACAAGTAGTAAACCCGTATTTCAGTATCTGATTTTCCACACTGACCCTGAGAAAGGAAGGTAAGAGGTTTTTTTCAACTTGCAACTCTGTTTAGCAAATCCATACAGAGGAGATCAGGATATTGACAAATTTTATGAATAAATTATGAAAGCCAACAGTTACCTACAAGGATTAAAACAAGTTAAGAATGATACAACATCAGAATGTTTTATCCATTCGTAAAAAATAAATAAATAAATAAATAAAATAAATAATTGCCTCTGAAGTAACTTTTTGTTTGTTTGTTTCTGATTAGCTTTTTATAGCTAGTAACTCTGTTGTTTGTTTGTCTGTTTTTGATAACACATGCACACAACACACAGGAAAAGAAACAGAATAGTGCCAGGAAAAAAAAAAAAAAAAAGTTAGTTAAATTCAGAACTACTTTGTACTTGGATCAAGGTATAAAGGAAATTCCAAAATCACCTATGCTGAGATTACACTGAAAAGCATAAATTTCCATTATTGCTTTGTTTGTCAAAGTTTACTACTGACATAAAGAGGCAGAAATTTGACCCTCGATACCATGGATTTCATCCTCAGCTCTGTGTTAGCCTGCCTTCTGTAGATGTGGAGACTACCTGTAGGATCCCTGTCTGACTCTACAAAATGTTGGACCTGCTCTCAGTAGCTCAGACTCATTCCCCTTTCTCATTACTCCTTTAAAGCACATGCTGAATGGTGCAAGAATGAAGTACGTTGACCAAATACGCATACTTCAGATTCCTCTCAGTAAAGGATTTCTCTCTCTGGGCTTCTCCTACACCATCTTGATCGTACTCTGTGACAGGAATGGGCAGTATCTGATAACAGTAATGAACCTTGCATATTACTTGCTTGCCTTTCCTCAGAAGCAGTAATTTTCATCATTTTAAATTTCTTATATTAAAAATTCCAGAGAAGCACTATTGCAGGATGCATCAAGAATACACCTTCAGATTGATGGTCTGCATATGATTTATTACATGTAGTTTTAGGTACTTAGATTCCTTTGCATCTTTCACGTTTCCTGTCAGTATTGTATTTTTCAATGAAATCGTGGTCCTGCATACTGTACATATTTTTGTGCTTTCACTGTGCTACAACCTAGACTTTATCAAACACTATTTCATGAAGAAATGTGATCTATTATATCCAGTTTTTGAAATCAGGCCCAGAACTGTGTCCAGAAGCACGTTTTAAGTAACTGGAACCTACACACACAAAAACAACTTAGCATTGTTGTAGCACAGTCTACAGGACAGGGTACAGGATGCAAAATAGGTAATACCTATTTAATAGAGTAACGTGCTCATGTTTGTTACATGTTTAAAAAAAAAAAAAAGTCGGTAGAAAAAATAACCTGTGTTATATAAATTATATGCATGTTAGTCTAAATCAAGATAACTTTCCTTGTCTTTGACTAGAGAAAATTACTCTGTAACTCTAATCAGTTCAGCCATTTAGTTGGGGCAAACTGTATTTGTAGCAGTTTAAAACAATTAATTCATTATTCCATGAAACACTCAAATATCAAACACTGAGCCATGCATTCATAACTTTCATCATTCACAGATCCTACATAAAGAAATGCCTTCAAGCAAGAACCCCATGCCATCAAACGGAACACCAAAGGGGAAGCATGCGTTGTCTGAAGAGATGCAGAGACGTGATTCTTGGGGGGGAAAGAAATGATAAAGACAGTTTCTGTCCAAACCAACCACTTCTAAAACAAAGCATTGATTCACTGAGGACAGAAAACAGTTCACCGCACTTACCCAAAGAACACGACAAACCTTTCTGTCTCTACCCTGTCAACACAGAGGAAAAAAAAAAAAAAAAAAGAGGATGTAGAAAGTAATGAAAGTGCCACTTACTAAAATTTCAATACTACCCATCTTATAAAAGAACAAAAAACTAACAAAAGGGACAAAAAAAAAAAAAGAAAAAGAAAAAAAAGAAGGCTTTCTTTTTACTTTCCAAAAGTTTATAATGTTCTTTTTATGGGAACCCTGCTTGCTTGGCATTTTCCTGTTGACAAAGGCCAGCAAGTGGGCAGTTCCCACTTAGGAGGAGTGACCCCATGACCAATTCAGCATGTCAAGAGCCACTCAAGGTGTTCCCTACCAAGCCCTCCTCAAAGAGCTTGATTACTGACTGCGTGATCACAACTGCAGCAGCCATCCACGATTATAACCCTTTATTAGGGAAATACATCTACGTGCCTCTGTGATATGGTGTTTCATCAGTCTGACAAAGTAATGATAAAAACAGATAAGCACAGAAAGAGTACTGATGGGTACACAAGGAAAAGTAATTAGGCACAAAATCACAGCAAACCTCATTTACAACAATTTTTTAGTTAATCAGATTACCAAAGTAGTATATATACATGTATAACATAAATACAAATATAAGAAAGAGAAGCAGAAGGAGAAAAAGGGGAAAAAGAGGGGACAAGGAAATAAAGGGACAAAAAAAAAAAAAGAAAAAGGGGAAAGGAAAAGGTATTTGCTAATCAAAAGGTTAAAAAATTAAATCAAGTTTCAACCAAGCATTTATAACAAAACTGCCACATGAAGTCAGTCAAAAGGGCAGCATTATTCTGCAATAGTAATCATGTATTTTGGCTTTCTTAATCAAAAATACATTAAATACAAAAACTGTATCGTCTATCAAAGCACCAAAAACAGATTAAAACAGTGTTTGTAAGGTGATAATTGGGCTCCACTAATCTCAAAAATAATTTAAATTTGGAATTCAATACAGACAAGAGTTCACTCTAAATTCTGAGAAGTAAATACATTCACAGACGTTCTTTCGAATAGGAAGTCTGAATTAATTGAAATTTGTTATTGATATTCACTGAAGCTAGGTATATATTGAGACATTCTCCCTTCCCTCAGAAACATGCAAAAGCATTCAAAAAACAGCAAAATATTAACACAATGAAAAGATCAAGGAGAAGATTCCAGAGTTGGTAATGCTAAAATTTAATTATATCGCTAAGCTGTTAGTAAAATAATTTACAACAGAAAATAAAAATGAATCACTATATCAAGTGAGCTTTTGATATGTATTAAACCTAGACAGCTTTCAGGTCAGGAAGCAACCAGTAAAATTCAGTCCATCAACTGGTAAAAAAGAACATTGTTCAGGTGGTTTCTCCATACAAACCCCATCTTGAACACCTGGATCCTTTTATTTATTTACTTATTTGTTTGTTTGTTTGTTTATTTATTTATTATCTGGTCATTTTTTTTCTCTGGCTGATATCATGAGTGGTCAGACCGCTATCACTGCCCTGGCACAGTAATGTTAGTTACTTCTCCAAAAAGTCATAAAACATCCTATGCAGAAACTTAATAGAAGCAGCTAGGTTTAGGTTTCCAGCTCCAAGATGCTGTTAAGCAAACAATGAATGAACGAAGCTGTGGCTGCCCCATCCCTGGAGGTATTCAAGACCAGGTTGGATGAGGCTGTGGCCAACCTGATCTAGTAGGTGCCATCCCTGCCCATGGCAGAGGGGTTGGAAGTGGATGATCTTTAAGGTCCCTTCCAACCTGAGCCATTCTGTGATTCGAAGAATGGTGCACTCAGTAGTATTCTTTATATCTATACTCTAAGGCATATACATGTAACTTTTCATAACATAGAATGCATATCCCTAACAAGAAATTTTTAAAAAATAGTATTGAAAAAAAAAAGAAGAATTAAGAGAACAAAGATAAATTAGGAAAGTACATTTTAAATTTAAATCCAAAATGTTTGTTGTAAAGTATTCTCACAGGTTTACTTTTTTCTAGGAATAATAAAAAAAAAAAAATCCCAATTCTATTGTTTTGAACAATTACATTGTAATGCAATTATCATACTCACATCCTGCAAACTTTTATCCTTTTAATCCAAATGCTTGCTTTTCGGTTCAGTGTACTCTTCATGTGCTAAACCTAAGTCCATACAGGGCTAAACCAGGCAAGGTGAAGCGTTCAGCAAATAGCTGCATAATACTTCCAGCAGCCAGCTCAGATCGACCCGGAGGAGCTACGGGGCTGGACACAGGGTCCGTGCCACCAGAGAGCTGCCAGGACACCAGCCCCATCCCCTGCCACGTGCACTTCCAACCTCGAAGAACAGAGGGGCGTTCATATACCACCCTTACACCACGGAGGAGATGCTCCCAGACTGCCTGACACTACACGGGTCCAGTTCAGTCCCGTTTCACTCCTCGTGGTATGTGAAACCAGCTCTTTAGGTGTTCCTCTGACAGCAGTATGGAAACAGGACAAAGAGGGCTATTCAGAAGCAGCAATAAAAGTTAAAACAGCTGCTTTGACATGGTGGCTTAACCGTGGCCAGCAGCTCCTCCAGCTAGTGAAAAGAACTCTTGACCAGGAATAAGGTGATACCAATCACTGGGAAAGCCACTTCCCTGTTTTTATCCTCAGCTTATTTTTTCCTGTAAAATGGCTATGTATGGACATGAAGTTTCATATCGTCACAGACAGTAAACCCTGGCAATGCTTATGATGCTGCCAAAAGAAATACAACCTCAAAGTGTGTAAAGCATTTCTTATACAACAAGACTAATGTGAAATGACTGATCATTAGGGAAATTCTTTCAGTAAAAAAAATCATAATTATTATGTAGCAAGAACTACAGATGAATTAGGACAACTGACAGGAGCTTCAAAATGTTTCTTACACTTTTTTAAACATGCAGTACAAGAAAATAGGAGAAATTAGAGTTTTGACTAAGTTTAAGGTACCATGAGAATTTCAATGTTAAGAACTAACTAGAACCACAAAATAATTAAATAAATAAATGAAAAATAGCTTTGAAGTTAATAACTTTTGACAAAATCTGGAATTTCTGCAGAACCTGAGTGTTCTGAAAGACACATGAGAAACTTAATTTCCACTGTGAATCTACATGGCTGTCATTATTAAACCACACTTCTCTAAAAGACTTTCTTTTCTATCAGGGTATCTCAAAAAGGGGGAAGTGAAATTGCTTGTGGAACATTACTCAATTTGCTTGCATTCAGTGTTCACCCCCTCTTCAATTTTTTCAGGATTATCTACTGATTTAATTAGAGGCAGGCTCTAGCTCTAAAGAACTGCATTAAAGTAGGATTTGCCACATTAGACTTTCCATAGTGCCTCTCATCAGAGGAAACACCTTCTCTCCAGGTTTAATCCATCATTTATTTGATTTTTGAGGCTATTTTAATTTTTCTGAGTCATAGCAGGAGAGATATGTTGTTATTTTGAGAAGTAATGAAAACAAGCAGTAGGTGTCCAGCGCACTCATTTCAACATTCTACTATTTTCAAATGACTTTTTCCCCGTTAAAACGCAGTCTGATCAAACCCTTGAGGCATCCCTGGAGGTTTTCAAGGCCAGGTTGGACTAGGCTGTGGGCCGACCTGATCTAATGGGTGGCATCCCTGCCCATGGCACTGGGGTTGGAAACTGATGATCTTTAAGGTCCCTTCCAACCCAAGCTATTCTGTGATTCTATGAAAATTTACATAAGTAAGATAGATATGGTTTTGAAACAGACACTAACCAAAGGGAATTACCAAGTAAGGAGAAAATCCTAGCTCCATTAAGCAGTATGGCAGTGAGTAACCCACAACACATAAACCCTTAAGCCCTGTCCATCAACACTACACAGTGATTTAAATGGCCCTCCTATGCTTTTCTAACTTTTTGACATGTAGCAACCTCTAAAACCCAAAAATGTTTAAAAACTGCCAGATATTTCACAGTGAAATAGTCAAGTCTGTATTTTACACTTTGTAATTTTCAAAAAATTACTTCATAACTCATAGGTCTAATCATTTTCCACATAAACTGATGACAGAATGTCAGCCTATGGAAATCTGTATCCCATCACAGAAATCACTAGAACAATAAAAATCTTCAAATAACGTTGCTTCAGTTTATTATATATAGTAAATGAGATTTATGTCGTAACATATGCATATGGATCTGTTCTGGCATCCTAACTTCCATGAGTTAAGACTCAAAAAATGCTGGAGCATAAGGACTGCCTAAACAGTTGTCTGTTTGTTGATTATCACTTCCACAAAATAAAAGTGATTTATCCCCAGATCCCAAAGTCTCCAAGTTCTCAGTCTCACCACCACTCACTCATGAGCACAAACACAGGCCACGTCCCCAGCCCACATACCCTGCAGGTTCTGGCCCTCTGGTTGTGCCAGGTGCCAAACTGATAGCTGTCTGCACCTTAACTGGGGGGCTGATAACTGCCAGTGAGAGATTACGTTGTGTAGAAGGAAAAAAACAGCAATCAGATTTTAAAAAAACTGATTTCTGTTTGTGCTTACCAGGTAAAATGAACAGCCCTAGTATGCATATATGCTCTCACAAAGCACACACACAATTTCCATGGCCTGTTCCACCTACATTCATCAAGAAGACCAAGGTCTTTCCTTTCTCACATAGATTTCACTACAGACATCTGGTTTTATTTATGCTTGGTCTCAATTCAGGCCTATTCAGATAGGGCAGGCATTCAACCTGAATCTGCTCCTAAAAAAAGAAAATATAGAGAAGCTTCAGCAGATACAAGACTCTCTTGCTCCTTCATTACTCATCATTACTCATCTGTGTTCTTTGGAATCATATTTTTCATGTTATACATTTTCCTCCAGTTTGTGGACAAAATTCAGAGCTAGTTTTAATATCTGTGGTCTAAGTATAGAGAGCATAAAGCAAGAAAGGATAACATTGTTTTTAATGGCTTGGAAAAAATATAGTTATGGATGCACTTAAAGCTTATTTAAAATTGAACTGCCTTGACAATACCACTAAGCCGTAAATAATACATCCTTGTTAGAACTAATTATTTTGATTATTTTACCCGTGCTATTAATAATTGCAATACATTGAATGCTTATGAACATATGTCTATGTCTGTAGTTTCATTAAAGTTCTTACATGCTTTCTTTTCTCGCTGACTTATGCTACAATTTACGGAACAGTACAAGCACATCTACAGCACAGTGCATCTTTGTTTTCATGCTCATTCACTACTGCTGTGAGGTGCTGGCTGCCAGCCTCGGAAACTGAAATCTTCTATTTGTCCACAAAATACCAACCAGGCTGAAAGCAATAGCACGGGCGTACACGTAACCCTGCCAGTATCCTTCAACCCTAATTTGAAGAGTCATGTCTAGTACTGAAAGGATGATCTCTGCAGTCATTTCATTCTTGGCTTCTGCTAATTAGTTGAAGTGAGGGATGCTACCAAGGTCTAGAGAAAAGTTCAGATTCTATCTCCTCCTTGCTTACTTCTTTTTCCAGGACAGACCACCTGTTCCTCGGTTCACTCTCTGACCCTGCCAAGTGTGGGAAAGCTGCTTACTGTTGGCACACTTTTCACCATCCACTTCATGATCAACAGAGCCTACGGCTTGCACCATACACAGCAAAAGCAGAACACTGGTTGTATTTGTTCAGCTGCCAGTTCAATCCCTGTTGCAGCCACCATTTTCAAGGTATAGCCTACAGTTGTAACTCAGGATAAATGGCAGAAAACTGTACTTTCACACACGTGAATCAAAAAAGTTACCCTTTCATGCTGCTTACTTCTATCTACTTACTTGTTTACCTCAATACCACTCTGCATTCTTGGCCACCTTACACTCAAAACTTGAACCATCATTTCTAATCCTAGTTTCCCCCTTTGTGCCAGAGACTCTAAAAAAATTCCTTGAGACAAACCAGTTTCTCCCACAGAAAGAAAGCGGAGAACTGCTTGCAATAGTCTCTGTTTTTATTCTGAAAAGGATTGCCTTTTTAATGTAATGAGTAGCCAAGGTAGAATAAAATAACTAGTTCTGAACTACATGCATTAACCAGCCACCTTTTAATCAAGCAAGCCAATCCCGCAAAGGAATAACATCTTCCCTGTGTGCCATAAAGATGTTCGAAAACCATGTTTTCTGAAATGGGATCTTCTAGTGATCAACAACAGCGTGAGGAGCTTCTTGCCTATTGTTTGCTAATGTGGAATCACTGTGGATATCTGTTGTGGATATCTAAGAGCTAGCCTACGCTTCCTGTACAGAATAAAAATACTTCTTCTGCATAAGGTAAGGACTATGTAAGTAGTAGATGTTCAGTGTGGAAGCTGGTGCTGGCAGACCACTGTAGTATGTTTTCAGTAAAAGTGGAAAATGTACCTTAGACAAATAGGAGGTAATACAAGAGCACGTGTGGTGGTATTTCTGTATTTACTTATGTAACTGAGCTGTGGGAAGCAGGACAGACGATATAGCCAAGACACTCTTGTTAGTAACTCAAAGAGGGAAAAGACTCCTGATTATAAACTAATTTAAGTTTTCTGAACAGTGTTCACATGCAGATAATAGTATCACCTGAGGGCCCTTACAGCCTGTTATCCTAAAATCCTCCACTAGATGAGAAGGGAGACCAGAACACTGTGCTTCAGAAACCCCACTGCATTCTCATTAGCAGAAGACTGCAATAATAGTCACACTGGGATATTCTGGGGGCTATGAGCTGACAGAAGTATCTAATTATCAAGGAATATTGAACATGCAGATCAAACAAATAAACTGCAAGTCTAATTCTACAGTGACACCCAAGTTATAAATGTTTTTTCTGACAGAAAAAGTTCTGCATTGCTTTTTAGTTCTCACTTTAGTTTTTCCCATTATCTTACTAAATATTATTTTTCCGAAAAAAAAAAGTGTTAAAACCAAGAGCTATAAAAAAGATCAAAACTGAAAGAACTTTCTAAATAGCATACAGAATTTTCATGAAAATATAAACAGTTAAGTCATTAGATAATAAATGCAAAATGGTTTCTTACATTGATCTCCACTCAAAGAACCCATACACAGTCTGAAACAAGGGCCCACTATTTCTTCAGACACATATCAACACAATGCAAGCAATACCATGTAATTAACACTGTGCTAATCTGTTATGCATAAATTGAGTACTGCAGCTGATACATATGAATAGAGAATAGGGTACAATACCTGTCCAAAGTTAATAACACAGTTTCGTTCATTTCAGGTACATCATCAGCTTTAATGGTGATGTTAATTGTGGTATCACTTTGTCCAGATAAGAAAACCACGGAGCCGTTAAAAGGACTTATATCATCCTGTGTTACCGCCTTTTGATTGGGACCAGAGGGTTTCAAACTCCAGAACACAGTTGCTTGACCATCAGTCCCATCTCGATGCAATGCAATGGAAACCTGTGAAACACATTAATTTGTTGTGACTTGCAAAAGTAGATGCAAAACCGATTACTCCCTTGCAAATTACTATTTGAATAAATAATAATAAAAACAAAAGTTTGGCCAGTTCTAATTTGAGAATGGGAAATGATCTATCTTATTCAGGATTTGTCTCAGTCCTACTTTACATGACTATGCTCGCAATTGGTGAGAGAGACTAACTGCAGTATCTTTTGCTCTGTGTGAGCATCAAGGGCTAACTGGTTTTAGATACTTACACAGAAAGCAAAGACCAATCTCAGTTCTCTGGAAATCAGTAACAGATTATTTCAGAGCATTTTTTTTTTTTTTTAAAGAAGAGAATATTTAGGATAAGACAGAACTTACAGGAAGGCTTTTCCTCACATTAATTGTCAAATGCTACACTGAATACAGCAAACTCCACCTTCTCCAAATAAGTTTTCCATAGCAAAAGACAATATAAAAAGGCTTACTTACCAGCGTAGCAGGGGAATCTTCTGGTTCAGAAAGAATAATCGGTAGATTGCTAATAAAGCCTATTTCTCCATTTGCAATATCTGGAGTAATCCTCAAAGAAATATTTCGAATTTCGCCTAATCTAGGACTCACAGATGGGACTAGAGGAATTCTATTCACCAGTTCAACTCCTTCCAGCTGTAGGAAAAAGTAAAAGAAAAGTGAGAAATAAGAAGCCTCAGCACCAAGTCAGAACAGTTCTGACATTTCAGAGTAATTTTCATATAAAGGAAGTATACATCTCCAGAGCAAATTCTTCCTACTGATAGCACTGCTGTTATAAAAATTTGTAAGTAGACATGTCAAAGAAATTAAGTGGATATTGTTGAGCTGTCAGCAGAATGGTACACCTCCCAGACAAATCATGTTAGTGTATGTAATTAAACACAGATCAAGCCAGAGAGAGAGACTCTGTTCCAGATCAGCTGATACATTACTAGAGCTATTAACAACAGTCATTGATGAGCAGCATAGGCAATTGTCTAACATCATTTTTTGTGTCTTGCATTGATAAAAATCTAGGGAAATCACTGAAGTCATAATAATTTACAGCCCTTGATCAAACAGCCAAATAATAATCCACTTTTCTTTCCTCTCCACAAAATTTTAAGGAATTCTCTATCTAAGAACTACCAGAGCCACATTAAGAATTTAAATTCAGTACAGTATTTCAAAACTGTATTTTACTTGTCACTGCATTTCTGATAGATTATAGATACTAAGAGGAAATAGATTTTTTTTCATCCTTTTCTTTAAAAGGGAAGCATCACTCGCTAAGCCCAGCACCAGTAGTGACACACCAAGGAAAGCAGAACTTGCCTGTTTAATTATTTCCTTTAAATATTATTTATTCCATGTGATTCTGTCTACATGCATCATTACAATAAATGTTTCCATAACAGATTTGCATATATTTCTGTGAACATTTCACTGGGGCATAAACTCCCACTGACATTTTTTCTTGGAGTTATCAGGTGTTATCATAGAGTAAAGCTTTATTTTTTGGGGATAAAATAGTGGCCTTTCTTAAATTCATATAGTAATCATGGTTCACCATTTCAAAAGATGATTTTTAAAGTCTTACAGTTCTTGAAACCAAACTCTATAAATATGTGGGCTGTATCATATTTTGTTCCACAACTGCTTGAGTAACACCCAGAAATATGCATGAACATTTATCTGATGATAGATGGAAATGTTTTACAAATACTGTATTTAGTAACTGATTCTCAACCATTCCAACTTGTTATCAAAAGTCTGAAGAACAGATGATGGCACTGTTTGTTTCTCCTCTTTTCTGAGCTTTCTCCTAGCATAGGCCCCGATTCTGCAATTAACAGGATGAAAGTGCACCATTGTGCGGTTATTAGCTCAGTAAACTTTCTGAAATACTACACAGCCAAAACAATTTGCTCTATTTAAAGTGTATGCTGTATTTGGATCCTGTATGGTACCTTTGGAATAAAGTAATAATCAATAAAGAACGGAGATTTTACTCTTTCTGCAATGTTTCCTTTAGTACCTTTTAAAGGAAACCAGTACAAAGAGAAAAAAATATATAGTTATTTGAACAATAACAATTAGTTTATGAGCTTAATTTTCAGAGTTAATCTTCCTAGCTATACCAAAAACCGCATCTCTGATTACAGCACGTTATTTAATTGAAGGTGTCACTAAGGAATATATCTCACATTAACATTATCTCCTGTACCTTTATTCATCCTACAGTTTCATTTGCTTCTCTGCTGATTCCTGAGTCAATTCTTTATTTTGCCTAAGTACAACTCATTCTAAACATGTTCACTGAGATTATCATTTATTCACGATGCAGAAGGATTGTCACAGTGATAAATAGTGGTGTTTTCCTTCTCTATGAGTTTCTAAATTAATTATTTGAGCTGGAAAGCTCCTCTGATTTAATTTCTTCAAACAAAGATTTTATTTATAGTTCATGGAGAAAGTACAGAAAAAAAAAAAAACAGATTGGAATCTACAGTTTGAAAATCCAGGCAAAGTGCTTGGAATGACTGAACATTCTGAAATATTTATCAGATGTGTGTCTTGACTACAGTCAAAGGACAAAAAAAAAAAAAACAAAACAAAAACATTGAATTAGACATGGAATTAGACATTTAAGAATTTTGTGGATCTCTCAAACCTCTTGCAATCATAAAACATACTAACGTGTTCTAGTATTTCAGAAGGCAATTCCTAATCTAACTGTGAATGCCATAAATAAATAAATAAATAAAATTGCATATTAGATAAACAATATAATTCTGGCAAAACTTTTTGTTCTCATTATTCCTCCTGTAAGAGAATGTAGGGAGAAGGATGTGGAGGGAGGAAATCTTTCAAAGGTCTTAGAAGTGATTACAACGTCTTTGGTAGACTATAAGGAAAATATAAAACCTGGCAAATTTGAAATTCATGGATATAACATCAACACCTTCAACGATGATAAAAGTTATCTTTTACAAATTGAGATAGAAAAAAAAAAGGAAAGAAAAAAGTGAAGAAAACTATACAGGGAAAAAAAAAAGTAAGTTCTCCTAACAAATTTATATATAAATGCAATATAATATACATATAATATATAATGTATATTTGACCCTTTTTAATTTAGAATAGTTCAGCTGGAAGAGCAAAGATCACAGTATCACAGAATTGTAGGGGTTGGAAGGGACCTGGTCAGGCTGGAGAGTTGGGCAGGAAGAAACCAGATGAGGTTTAACAAGAGCAAGTGTAGAGTCCTGCATTTGGGAAGGAACAACCGCAAGTATCAGTACAGGCTGGGGGATGACCTGCTGGAGAAGGACCTGTATCAAGCCCAAGATACATTTACTTGCATGTCATTTCTGAAATTTTTCCTGCTTCAGTAATTTAATTTTAAGAACCTTATTTTTTTCACGTTCCAAGTCAGAGGCCAAGCAGAAACATGCTTCAAGGGGCAAGCAACAGACAACGCTGATCTCATTTTGATAAATTCCATGATTAGTACCTGAATCCTCTTTAGTTTTAAAATTTGTTTAATTACTAATGATTAGGGATAGAAAACTTTATAGCATAGTTATGAAAGATGTCTTTTTAAATAAGAAAATCTTTGCTTCAGAGCTAAGCACTTTTTTTTTTTTTACAGGAATGGTCATTTAAATTACAGTCAAGGGGAAGGATCAATTATTGAATCATATTCCTCATATTAAATAAGCTAAAAAACAAAAACAAAAACAAAACAGCTGAGATACCTGTATGAGGAAATGAGCACCATTTTGAAGAAATGCATCTTTTCTTATTGGTATACTCAAAGTATGATGTGTTTTTCCTTCTGGAAACAGGAGGATGCTGTTTCTAGACATATTTAGAATGCCATCTTTTGCTCTCTCAGGATCCAGAGCTCCAGCTGGAATATACAGTGCAGTATAAACTAACTGCACATTTCCAACTGTTCCTTTCTCCCTTACAAAACTCAAGGATAAAAAGCGTCCTGTTGGATTACTTTCAATCTTCTGATTCTCCAAAGGATAAAACTTTATTACGCCATAAACATCATCGCTGTCCTGAATGTAAAACAAAAGCTGCAAAACAGAAAACAGCATCACTTACTCAATGCTACAATTAATATACACCACAGTTTTCACGTTTTCATGAAAGTATGTCCTGACTGTCATCATACATTTTTATCGTTAGTGAATTGGCACTCAAGAAAGAAATCAGATTGACAGCCCCAAAGTGTTGCTTGTGCACAAGCAGCACACCACTGATAGCAGCAACTTTCCTGCTATGCCTCATCTATGTCAGAATGAGCTTTGAATAACTGATTTTTGGTTCAGCAGCCAAAGTGAATAATTTGAATATATTTCAGACTGTGAAAAAATCATTTAATTCACCAAATTCATTCCAATCATATGTTCAAAAAGCAAAGTAGGGACCTGAGTCACAGAATTGTCAGTAATGCTAATTACCCCTTATTTAAAAGTTCAGAGGTTAGTCTTAATCACTAAGCCATCCTCTTGAAGCTGTTACTCTGTGTAAAACATTCCAGTACCTACAGCAAATAAGCAAGTGAAAATAAATGCTCAACCTTCTCTTAGCAAGCAACCAATCAAGATAGCAGTTATGCAATGATATTTATGATGGGAATATTCTAAGCTAAATGCTACTGCATTAAATAGGTCTGGCCTTATAAAATATGTTAAGCCAAAGACTTTGGATGTGGCTCTTTATACTGAGAATACATCAGCTTGCTTCACTTAAACTCAAGCACAACTACTTCAATTTAGCCAATCCACCAAAACTGGTGGATCCTAATCCTAATCCTACTCCCTAATTATTATCTATCACCTCCTCAAAACAAGTTCTGAAATCAAACTTACCTCAGATGGTTCGCTGACTTCTGCGCCTCCCTGTATTGTATGAGCTAAGAGCTTCAGAAGATAGGGCTCTGCTTCTTCTGGTATGTTATCATCAATAATGGTCAGTGAAAGTGTGACCAGCATCTGTCCTTGATCAAAATGTATCTCCCCGGTCTCTGGAACAAGGTCTGCAGTCACAGGTGACAGATCACTGCTATTTCGAGTTATGACCCAGGTCACAGAAACATTTCCATGTGTTCCACCATTTCTTACGATCGTGATCCCTTCAAACCTGTGGTTTTGAATGAAAATAAAAATCTGTAACATGCAATTATAATTAATATCGGTTTACTTAGCTATCTGTTCCCTGGAAGATTTATACTGACTTCAGTGGAATCGATATTAACTGCTGCTACTGACATTTGAGTCAGGACTTAAAATTTGTGAAATCATACCACAGAAGTAGACTTTTCTCAGGTTGCTTATTCATGAGATAATATACATAAAGACATGAGTAATATATCTAAAGACATTAGTTAAAATTTATTTTGTTTACAGTAAGAAAGATACTGAGAAGAGGAAAGTTGGCATGTTTATATTTTTTCTCAGGAAAGATGTTAAATTTCAGAAAACTTTTTCTCAACTAAATTTCTACACTGTTTTATGGACTATATCAAAATACAATTGTCAGGCATGAGTGTTTAAATAATGATTTTATTTAAAATAAAGTGACTCAACTATTTGCCTATGCACTGAAATATAATTTATCAATATTTGTGATTATGGAAATGTCACGTTTCCTGTATCTGTGTATAAGAAAGAAAAAAAAAAAAAGTGAATATTGAAGTGCTGGGCTCTACATACTAGAAATTGTTCATAAAATCATAGGTTGATACATTACCTCTTTCTCTGGGGATGAACCACCATCACTAGCTAGCAGTGGACATTTTTACTAAAACTGGCAATATTGTATAGATATTAGTTCTGCTTGTAAAGATTTGTGTGGAGATTTGTTTTTAATTTATCTGTAAAATTACATGTATTTAACTTTTTTGGAAGTCTATGGGTATTCAGTACTTCACAGAAGACACTCACCACCATTTTTTAACCAGAGACTGACTTTAAATACAGTATAGACAAAGATTTACTGGGAAAGGAAGCCTGAAATATATTTTCCACTTGTATGAATGGGTGTGTGGCCGCATCACAACTTCACTGATCCATCTTTTAGATTAAGGGTTTTTCAGTATTTTGATAATGTCATTAAATATTTACAGTTCTCATATATAGTTCATAAATATTAAAATACTTCTGCATAATTAGACATTTTCTCCCTTGAAAATTCTATATCGTTTATAATAATTACACAGTAGGTGATTTCTATATTAATTTTTCACTACTGATTTTATAATTACTGTCAGTGAAATCCTAAGGATGCTTTACAGTGCCAAACAAATCCCTTAACATGACGAGATACTGTTTGAAGATCTGTAGTACCTTGAAATTTGGTCTTCATCAATGATAACAGTTTGAGTAAACAGGATACTGTTGATTGAAAGCACTCCATAGGGTTTATCATTTGGTTGGATGGTGACGTGAACAACAGATGGATTAACCAAAACAGCATCTCCCTGTAACGTGTCCTTAAGGAGCATAATTTGGAAGGTCTCAGCAATTTCTGGTATGGCATCATCAAGGATCTTGAATTTCATATATACTTCATGAACTAGAGGTGTGAAGACAATAGTTGTATTTGGCTGAAGATCTAGGAAGTCTAAATTGAGCTGCGCGTGTGCTGTTGAATTCCCAGTTATGATGGTGTAACTGACGGAGACTTCACATTCATCAGGTCCAATTAATTTTCCACTGTCATCCTTACCACGAATCACTTGAATTGTGAGCATTTCGACTTCCTCAGGCACCATGTAAGTGCTCTGAGCAAATCGCACAGGGCTGTCATTTTTCTTAATATTAATCTGAACAGAATTCCTTGTGGTGTTGATTTCAGCCCCTCCCTCCACACTCCTGAGATGAACAACAAACAATTCATCATTTTCAGGTATCTGGAAAAATAATAGTAGCAACAGGGTGTAAGTCCCATTTCAAATACATGCAGAACACTTACTTAGAAATATGTTATGTATATTTAGCAATAAAGGGAAATAATATAAACATTACAACCCTTTTCACATTAAAATAAACAGGCAAAAAGAAACTCGCTTGCAACTTTGAAAATCCCTTCTCAAAATTGAATGTTTCCATTTTCTAAGACATACTTCTATGCTATGGAAATATGAAAAAGTGGGAAAAGACAAAAAAAAAAAAAGGGCAAACAAAAACTAGGCAAGAATCAGATGAAGCTCTATCTTTCCAACTAGAGAGTGTGAGGAGATCCAAACTCAACTTGTGGAAGTTGCTCTGCTTGGACACAAGTGTTCCTGACAGTTATTTAGTCTGACATCTTTATTTGCTGATGTTAACACCATTTTACATCTATGCATGCCTGAAAGAACAGAGGAACAACATATGAACACAACCTACCTTGGCCCTTTTGTTCCTATTCAACGGGAAAAAGAACAGTTCCTACTTTCAGACAGACTCACATTCCCAGCACAGCTTCAGTCACAGCTCTGAGAATGTGCTTGCTGATGCTTATCTATTAATTAGACTTTGGCATTTCTACATGTGGTTTGTTTAGAACTGCACTTTAGTTTTAGCTCTTTAGTCTCTAATAACTGATGCAGCAGACAAAAAAGAAGGGTTTATAAGCCTTGAATTGCAGAATTTAATATTTTTTACTTTATATTATTACATTTTATTCCCCAGTCTTGATAGGCTAAGTCTGTTGAACTGGAAAATATCATTATTTTATTAATACAGAGAGATTAGAAGGAAATATTTAAATATTACATAAGATCCTCACATCTCATTCTTGTTGTGGACTCTCAGAAAAAACAGTATTATTTGCTTCTGAGATAAATTCCACAACAAAATTGCTTATGTGTTACTAATGGCATTGCTTTGTTATAGGGCTGATGAATCCTTTCCATGTAGTTCTGTTTACTGAGCAAAAAAAGTTCAGAATTCCTTGTGGTCCAATATTTCTTCTCTTTTTACACATTTGTTAATTGGCCACCCTTAGATCCTGTTTCAGGGCACAAAGGGTATGCACGCCGCTGTCTTTGTAGCTGAGGCCAATTTTGTCCCTTGTTTGACTTGTGGCACTTAAACTTGCATAATATTATTGACTGATGCAGGTTGTTTGTTTTTTTTTCCAGCGTGAGATTTGCAAGCTCTCTGTCACCTCTCTCCTACACTACTATTTCCTATTTTATCTTATTAAAATTGATGTTAACTTACGCTTGTTTTAGTTCACTAGTTCATATACTGTCTTGCAGTACAAAAATACGCATTTGACAGTCAGAACGTACATGCCATTTTAGTTGCAGATAAAATCTTAGTATCCTACATAAATAAGGCATTGTGGAGCTTTCAATTACATCATGATTGACCAATAAATACATGAGTCAAACTTCGAATATAATAGTATAAATGATTTCCAGTGCTGCCTTGCCTCTTTAATTTTCTCTTAAAGTTGCAATTATACTTAAAAAGGAAACCTGCACAGGAAAAGTACTATAAATGCAGAGCTGTGGAAATCAGAACTGCAGTCCCCTACCTTCTGTAAGGCTGCACAATTCAGAAAAATACTTGTTTCATTGGTTTCCCTAACTCAGATCCTAAAAGCTCAAATTAAGTTCTGACAGTAGTGTTACTGGATTCTTGTGAACTCTATCATCATCATCATCAATAAAGGTTTTTGTGCAAAATTCATCTTTCACATACACTTGTGAAAGACTTTCAAAGAGTGGAAAGACGTTGACTAGACACACCAAATACAGATCAAACTTTTAGAAACAGAAGTTTGAGAGCATTTCTCAGAATAAAAATAAATAAAATCACATCCTCCCAAGAGAAAAGACCCTAATAATTTATTTCTGTGTGTAAGTCACTGAAATATTACATTGAATTGGAAAGAGATGTTTCTACACTTCAGCACCCCAGGTTGGCACAGCCTCTTAACACTAGAGTATCAGTAGAAATGTGGAAGGACATTTTTTATAACTAAGAGTAAAAAGGAAACAAGCTGCTTTACAGTTCTGTGCTCACTTCTGAGACACACACCTTTCACCATTATTGTTTTCTTATGAATTTCTTACTAAGTTGTTTTGCATCATATATACTTATTTTGATGTCTCAGTTTTCCCTCTTAAGCTTATTATAAAGGAAAAGAAAAACACAAAAGAAAAGTGCAGGTAAGAAAAAAGGAAAATCACAAGTTGCAAATTAGAAGAATGTTTTGTTTACTCTGAGATAAAAAGAAAGCCTCACAACCTATGAGTTATGTTGTGGTTTTTTTTTGTTTTGGTTTGGTTTTTTTGTGTGTGTGTTGTTTTTTTTTTTCAATTGGCCAATCTGAAAACAGAAAAATGTTAATTATCACCTAGTATTCATGCTTTCCACAAGACTGCATGTTTGTTTCAGGAATCTCATCTATTTTTAGGATTTTTTCAAATATGTTTCTACCCTGAAACATATTTGAAAAAAAAAAACCACAAACAAACAACGACAAAAAATATTTTTGAATCTGCCTTTTCCCTGTGAATCTTCAATGTGTAATATTCTTTCTTTAGTGACAAAGATAACATGTCTGCTCAGCCAGGATATGCACATAAACTAAAACTATTCACTGATGAGAATTAAAGAGGGAGCTTGGAAAGAGTAAAAATAATAGACCAGAGAGCCAAAATTTAACATCACTTCATCAAATAGAACTGCTTTTAACCTTATTTAAGCCAAGCCTTTTTGTAACTTATTACTCTAAGTCTTTCCAGAACTTCAGTTAACCTTCTACGTATCAAAGCCTAAGATGAAGTCAGCTTGTTCCTACCTGATCATCAAGCACTGTTAAATTATAAATCAGCTTTGATCTCCCAGGTGTGAATGTAATATTTCCCTTAGCTGGACTTAGGTCTTCTTCAGCTGGGTTTGGACCATCTTTTATCTGCAAAGAATTGATTTGTCTGATGAGAAGTCTATAAAGCAGGAATACAAATCCAGTGCAAGTACAATAACCAATATGCAGTGTGACTTGCATAACAAATGACTATCTGTTCAGCCATCTCCAACTTACAACTTACATGAACATTCAGTTGTGAAAATCTGCTCTTTTCTGGCAGACAGTGTAAGTCAGAACAACCACTCTGAAGAAATCCCGTATTTCCAGAATAAGAGGAAGAAAACTACTTCCATATAGGCCTATGGGGACTCTTTAGTATATTCTGATGCATAACTGACTCTTTCATATTACAGAAAGGATATTCATGCAAATTCAGTTTGAATCAATAGTATTTCATAATAAATTCCAAGACAAAGTAA
Organism: Anser anser; assembly: GCF_964211835.1. Classification (NCBI taxonomy): domain Eukaryota; kingdom Metazoa; phylum Chordata; class Aves; order Anseriformes; family Anatidae; genus Anser; species Anser anser. The sequence continues at coordinate 217,744 of NW_028154049.1, read as the reverse complement.
TAGTACTTACTGGTTTTGTGTCCCTTCTATCTTAACTTGTGATATTAAAGATACTAAATTTAACAGTCAAACTCAAAATACTACAAAGCCTCTTAAAGGTCATATGGGATTTTTTGGTTTTAGAACATTTTGTAAATTATTTTTCAACATACATATATAATGATGTGAGACAGACCTAAGTAATTGTCCAGAGAGTAAGATTTACTGTACCTTAAAACAAACATATTTGCAAAAAATTGCACAGAGAATCATATTCAGTACTTTAACTATTCATGCTATATTTAGTATTAATAAAATCCAGTGCAAAGCTTTTCTGGTTTTGACAGGTCTAGACTAAAGCTTTGAGGTCTAGATTAAAGCCTTACCCTATAGGACCAGGCAACTAGTACAGAAATATCTATATGAAAGATTTTATATATAATTTTAAAGTAAATAATAGAGTCTGAGCTAGATAAGAAAAAGAAAGCAATGAAGTCAGTAATTGTATCACATTCAAATCACATATGTAAATAACAGGATAAGTATTCAACATGATTAATTATTTCAAAAGCTTCATTTGCAGGGGATTCAAGATAGAGATCAAGATACAGATGATTATAGATACAGAAATTCACCAAATCCTGAGCACTCACAGTTCAAAGTTGGGATAATCATTAAAGACTCACTTGAATATTTGTATGTAAAATAAATATTTTTTAAAAAAATTAAAAAAACTTAGATAAGACACTTCTTACATACTTAATATGCATTATTTTCTAGTAATACATACTGATGTTGCCTCACGTACCTTTCTAAATGACAGAATATACTCGGTTTTCTCTAGTACCTCTTAACGTTAAACAGTCAATTAAACAGTCAGATAATTACAGTATTTTCTATATGACGGTTAATATGAATCCCTTTTATGAAACAGATCTACCTAATGTAGATGTAGGTATTTTGTCCTTCTTCCCCTTTTGCAAACACTTCAATAAATTATGATTACAGCCTCTCAGTTTAATCCAACAGACTACTGTATGAAGTCTTTTGGATAAACTCACCTCAAAAGTTATGACGACCGTCCCATAGGTTCCCCTCTCTCTAATTAGAGTGAGCGGCACAAATTCATTTCTGCCCCTGGGCTCATTCACTGTGATTAAGGCAGACTAATGAGGAAGAAAAGGAACAGACAATCAGACACAGATCAAATATCACAGCAGAATGAAGAAACTGTTACCATAGAAATATCAAACTCCCACAGACAAGTTAATCCAATCCGCAAACCAGTCCACTGATGGCATACATTTCCTAGCAACCAATTAGTTCAGCTAATGAAAACCTTAAAAGATTTCAGATAAAAATGTATCACGTAATGCAATTTGTGTGTTTTTGTTGTTGTTGTTGTTTGTTTGTTTCTGTAAATGAACATAGTCAACATACACAAAGCACTGACATATCATCACTGGTATTTTTAGGAGCTCCTACACCCATTAAAAATAGGTTTTCACCATCATGAAGTCGTTTATTAGATAGCTAGCTATAAATGTACTCAGGACAATCATTTAGGTCACTGGTCACTTTTTTAGGCTATTGTAGGTAACAGATTTTGAAGATATCCACAAATCCCAGAAGCAGCTTGGCTTAGTACTGTGGCTCTAACATTTTCTTATGTTCTTATGTTTTTTCAGAGAAGTCCTATACAAAATTATATTGTCAGAATGCTGTCAATAAGGCATAGCTACTCGTTCTACTAATACAACCTCTGTATTATTGCAAATATCATCTGCTGGAGTAACAACAGCATCTTATCCCAGAGGGTGTTATAAAATGCATATATTATGACAATGTTCCCTCAGTAATTGGTAATTAACCCTACTGCAAGAAGCTGTGCCTGCTCTTCAGAGGAACAGGTTTATATTCAGAAGCTACTTCTTTGTTTACATGCTACATTTCAAAACTGAAATAACAGTAGCAATAAAAACAAACCAGATGTAAATTATACACTCAGGTAGAGAGTATTTATACATCCAAACAAGTCTGGAATTTTAACTGTTATAAATTTCCAATAGAAACAAAAATAATATGTCAGAAATACATGCTTATAGATTTACTTCCTTTCATTATCCTTTCAGAAATAAGCAAACTACCCACATTAAAGCCAGAGAAGACTGAAGAATATTCAAACCTGGATGGAACTGGAACTGTTTGTGTGACTCACAATAATCAAATAGTCTTCTTCCTCCACTGCAAAATGTTTCACACGTCTGGTATCCAGAACAGAAAGAGTCTGTATCTGCAAGGGAAATATGAGGGTGACTATGTTTATCTACATATGTATATAAACAAATACATTTTATATTACATTGTATATAGTGAGAAAAAGTACGCATAGAATGTTAAGAATTCCAAAATTATGTATAAAACTATACATGAAATAGCTTTTAAAACTTTATATTTTATATATATATATATATATATATAAGCAACTAATTTACAGAATTAACATAACTTATCATACATTTTCCAGAAAATGTTCTATGACTTGATTGCTTGAGAATTTCTTCCCCCACTTCCAAGCAGAGCTACAGGCTGGGAGATGAGTGGTTGGAAAGCTGCCTGGCCGAGAGGGACCTGGGAGTATTGGTTGATAGTCGGCTGAATATGAGCCAGCAGTGTGCCCAGGTGGCCAAGAAGGCCAACAGCATCCTGGCCTGTATAAGAAGCAGCGTGGCCAGCAGGGCTAGGGAAGTGATTGTGCCCCTGTACTCGGCTCTGGTGAGGCCACACCTCGAGTACTGTGTTCAGCTTTGGGCCCCTTGCTACAGGAAGGACATGGACGTGCTCGAGCGAGTCCAGAGAAAGGCAACGAAGCTGGTGAGGGGTCTGGAGAACAAGTCTTATGAGGAGCGGCTGAGGGAGCTGGGGTTGTTCAGCCTGGAGAAGAGGAGGCTCAGGGGCGACCTTATCGCACTCTACAGGTACCTTAAAGGAGGCTGTAGCGAGGTGGGGGTTGGTCTGTTCTCCCACGTGCCTGGTGACAGGACAAGGGGGAATGGGCTAAAGTTGCGCCAGGGGAGGTTTAGGTTGGATGTTAGGAAAAACTTCTTTACCGAAAGGGTTGTTAGGCATTGGAATGGGCTGCCCAGGGAAGTGGTTGAGTCACCATCCCTGGAGGTCTTTAAGAGACGTTTAGATGTTCAGCTTAGTGATATGGTTTAGTGAAGGACTTGTTAATGTTAGGTCAGAGGTTGGACTAGGTGATTTTGGAGGTCTCTTCCTACCTAGACAATTCTGTGATTCTGTGATTCCCAGGTAATCCTCCCTGCACCCTCAAATGTAAATATATAAAAAATACAAACAATGTAAACAACTAACTATGACAAACTTACATCACTGAAGTTATGTAGTATTTTAGGACACAAAACTAACTCTTGTCACACAGAGTGCTTTTTTCTAAAACATGGCCAGACTGGAGGACCTCCCTTGGTCCTTGCCAACCCATACTATTTTAAGATTTTAAAATTAAAATCGATTTACCCACAACAATCTGTGTCCAGCCATGAATGCATACACACTGTTGTTAGAAGCTCCCTGTGTGGCTCCTCCATGAGTAACCACAAGGTAGGAAGAGGCTCCAATTTGGAAAGACACACAACTTGTAGGATTCCACATACTGAAATTCTGCAAGAAGAATAAAAAAAAAGTAAGATTGTGACTTAAATTCCTTATTAACTAGCATGTCTGGTGTTCAAAAACAAACATTTACCTCAACAGGAACAAATACTCCTTTCCACTGGTAGACAGTAGAAAACAAAGCTGGAGGCATACGCAACAGAACACCGTACAGGATTTCTCTTGAGGTAAAGAAACACCAACCAGATGCTGATTCTTCCACAAAACTTTGCAAGACAGATAGGACACTGATACCACCCCCTGCAATATAGTAAAAAATAAAATAAAATAAAATAAAATAAAATAAAAACACTATTTACTATTATATTACTCTTGATATCTTTTCTAACCCCATTCCCATTATTTACCTCCCAAAGCCAGACCTAGTATGAGAAATGATGAAGTTGTGTCTTAGTATTTGTTATAAGTGTATATAAATACATAGAAATGTTACAATGCTAAGGATATAATGAGAGTTAAGCAGTAAATGTATTTTTCATTCATTACAACTGCACATGGAAGACATATAGGCAATTTGAGTCTGACTCATAATAATTGATCTTGGAATTTAGCTAACAAGAGAATTAGCTAGATAGCAAGTAGTAAAGAAAAAAAAAAAAAAAGACAAATTACAAAATGTTCATGTTTTGTTCCCCATTTACAACATGTTCATGTTTTTATTCCAAGACGGTCCCTAAGCACCGTCTTGTCAGAACTAAACTCCAGGAGCTAGACTCTTGCATGTCACATGTCATTTATACTGTGTTAGAAAGATCCTGAGTTACAAGTAGTACGGAACAAATTTTATTACACACACACAAATAAATAAATAAATAAATGGCTAGTGACAATAATGTTCATATTAGCAGCAAAGACAGAAATAGAGATTACTGAAACTGGCAGAAGTGGCTGATGACAAGGTGATTCTTAAGCAGCTAAAGTATTTTATCTACTAAATCTTACATAGGAAAATATTAACTGAATTGTGTCTGAATACTTGAATTTACATTCCCAAGCTACATCTCCTGTATGCTTGGCTACTCTCTTACTATCTCCACTTCTACAAAAGCAGTGGACATTCTCTGTAAAGTGAACGTACTGATGCCAAATGCAGTATCTGATGATGTCTCCCACTCAACGCTCACAGAAACGTTAAGCCCATTACTCCGTGAAACTTTCAAATAAGCTGTAGTGTTGGCTTCTTCAATTATGATGAAATTTGTCCTAAATGTGAGAATCATAAAAATAAGGAAAAAATTATTTTATAGTATATTCATTGCTGTAATAAAAATAAGATTTTTACTGTACAATTCCAGATGCAGAATATACAACAGAAATAAAAAGAAAATATTAATAACAGGTTTCAGTATCTGATGGACTGGTAGCTACATTAATTAGGGTTTCCCAATGATCCTTACTACAATCATGCAAAATCATAGGCAATTCAACAAAATCTTTAAACAGACTGAAATTTAAGTATATTAAATTCACGTAATAAATGTTTAGATAATATTATTATTAAATATTAATATAAATTATTAACTCTAAATATCAATGTATTAATAAAATAGCATACATACATTTTTTATTTAAATAGTAAATTTATTTAATCTGTATGGTTTCAGCTGAATGGTTTTTAAAAATGGCAGTCCATATGTGTCACTTGCTTCTGAAAAACAGCCTTCAGTGAAAGTATATTTTTTACAGGTTTAAAAATGAAAGTAAATTATAAAACGTATGACTTCCTGGACACTGATATGAGGTTTGGAACTTTTAACATGGAATACTATCAGTGGAATATGTAGGCACTAGTGAAGTATTAGTTTATAAAGAAAAATAATAATAAATAAATTGAAATTTTGGATTATGAATAGTCCTTTTTATGCATTTTTCTACTCTTTTGTTTAGCAGTAATAGTATTTCACAATACCTTTCAAAGTTACAGATTTACAAATTGGGTTGCTGAATTTCTTTAATGCGATCCATCAAAAACAAAATTGTAGAGAAATATTATCTCTTTGGAGTATGAGCAACTATCTCCTTTTTACTGATCAGTGTAAAGTACCTATTTCCAACTGTATAGATGCTGAAAAGCCCTAGTGGAGCCTGGTTTTGTAATATTGTAATCATAGTTTCCACTCTCGTGCCTAGTCTGGCTCCTCCAGTTGGATTGAACAGGGTGACAATGAAGTGCTCATCCATTTCTGGTTCTTCATCTAGTACCGCAGAAATATGCAGCGTCTGATAACAAAACAAGCATACAATGTTATTGAGACATGATAACAGATGATGACACAGCTCTATCAGAATGTGCTACCTTTTTTTTAAATTTATTTCACTATAAGGCTTTGGATAGCATAGCAGGAGAAGAGCAGCTCATGAAGCTGGAGAGGACAGAATTGAGGCAAGCTCAGACTGAGTTCAGACTGAGGTTCTAAAGCCATCCATCTAGTGGCCTCCATTGGTGCAACACTAAGATGAGCATATTCACTTTTCGTTGTTGTTGTTCTCTTTTCTTTCTTTTCTCATCCTATGATCCTCTGAAGTTTTTGATCCTAATTTCATACTTTTGTTCTCTATTTATTCCATACATTTTTGGGTAGTTTATACTCACAACACAGCTATAAGTGTAATCAGTTAAGTTGGTTTTAATTTATTTTAGTTGGCAGCTAAGCTATCTTCAGGGAAACAGGGTAATCTCACTACTGGTGCTGTCAAGAAAGAAAAGGAAAAGGAAAAAAAAAAGCAAGAATAGTGAGAGATTTGAAATACTCTTTCCTCTCGATGCTTCTTTCCCTCTCCTACACCACTGTGGATGAAGATCAGGTCTTCTAAAGGCAATCTCAAACTAGCAAAGAGCAATCTAGAGAAAGCTAAGTGCTTCACTTTCATTTGGGGCTCACTGTCATCCTTCACACTACTCAAACAAGCAAAAAATTTCATAGGTACGCATAGCCTTGCTGTACAAAATAAAAAGTTAGTGATGATGCATTTGGAAATAATACAAAATTTACAATGTTTTATATTTCTGTTCATTTCCACAATAAACCATATTTACCAACTATATTAAGAAGGCTCCAACTTCTTATAGATCTGCTGCATTGTGATTCCAAATGCATCTAAAGGCCAGAAATTGAAAACCAGTGTTTCCAAGAAAAGTTTGTCTCAGTTTCTATCCTATTGCCTGTAATATGCTAACACTAGCTTCACCAGCTTTACTGGCAAAAATAAATAAATCGAATTGTGATTAAACCTTAGAAGAGTCAGGATTCACAAACTTAAGCTAGTTCATTTTGTAGCTGACATTCTTGTGAGGACAGTATAGAGGCAGTGAGCTTAATACTTAAGTTATTTTCCAATCCTAAGACAGACAACTGTTCTACTTTTTGTATTTGTTGCAGCACATTCTGTTTAGTTCAGACTAACTAAAATGTTAAATTACAGAATGGGATTTTTACTTTGATCTTAACTATTAGGCTTGCAAATTATCACTTTAATTTAAAGTAAGTTTGCATTTCAGCTATAGATTGACTACATAAAAAGAACTGTTCCAAAGCACACATGAACGTTATCTATAGTGTACTGTTTTCAATTTACCTCAACCCTTACAAACTAAGAAACACCTAAAGATGAGCCCATTTAATTTTCACACACTTCCACATCAGATAATAACAGGAAATCAGTCACAGCTCATGACTCAATTCACTTTATGAATGAAAGAAGTAGAAAAAATAAACAGAAGATAAAGCACAGACATTTCTGAAATCTTTCCAATATTTCCAAAAAAAAAGCTTCCTAGACTTCTCTGGTAATAACTAGCATATTACCTTGAACCTGACTCCCTCTTCGAGCACAATATATCCTTGAGAAGGGGTCAAATCCATTGTTGCCTCTGAAGAGTTAATCTCACTTACAAGATACTGAACAGTCACAGTGCCAAATATTCCCTGAGGTGGTTCTCTGATAATATTCAATACTGCAACACTTTCCATCAAATGGATAGATGTTTGCTCTCTCAGAAAGAAGTGATTGCTGTTATTGAATGACAAAACTCCATGGCCATCATCATTGGCAAGTATAGTAATTGTAGCTTTTGAAAAAGAAATAATGAAAATATTCTTTGGTTAACATAGTAAAATATAAATATACATATATAGTAACATAATACATAACATAAACACAAATACATTCTTCCTTTAGTGTGTATATAATGCTTATGTGTCCATGACATTACCTGAAGAGAATGGGAAGGCATTTCACTTTAACTAGGAAGATCTCTAGACAGGAAGAATATAGTCTCTCCTAGAAAAGGATTATGAACTCTCTAAAAAGACCTCAGTTCAGTGAGGTAGTACACATTGAAAAACTCATCTTCGTGCTTTCTGATTCATTGCTTTACATATAAACTTTTTAATTGCACAGATTTCACAGGGATGTTTCAGAACCTTCCAAAGGAGTATAAAGATTCACCATAGCAGGACAATGGTGCTTTCTGAAATATGATTATTCAGAAAAGTGGAATTAAAATGTGTGCCACAGAATTCTAAAGAAATGGAACATTAAAACTAAGTTTTACCTGTTGTGTTCTCCCCTAATTCCAGCCCCAGAGATGGATTTGTTAAAATTAACTGGAACTTCTCATCACCTTCAGGAATCTCATCATCAAAAATCATGACATCAACAGATTTATGCCTTTCTCCATCAGCAAAAAAAAGAGTCTAGCGTTGAAACACATAAAGCACCGAATACTTACATCAGTTAATATCACACAGAAATTTTTGACTACGGTAAACAGAATTCTGTGAAATAGGAAGGAAGGGAAAGCATAGGAAGAGCCATATTCTCTGTTCCTTATAAACTGATTGAATCAGAAATATAAAGGTTCAGCACATTACAGAATGAGGACAAGAAAGAATAATTTATTTTGAAAGTCCTGTTGCAAAAATAGTCTATGAAAAAGTTTGTATGTCTAATCAAAATTAAATTTGAAATCGATGTTTGAAAGTTTACATTTTGCTTTATATTAAAAAATATATTTTTAAAAAAGAAATAAATAGTAAGAATAAGAATATTTTTATTTCATTCTATTTAGATTACCAAAGCAACTGAAACAAGCTGAAACATCTAGCATCACTACTGATCATTCTGCAGAATAATCAAGAAGATATTCTTTTACGGAAGCTGAAAGAATAAAAAGTACTAGATTTAGAGTTGCTTCTTACCCTTGAGGTTACATTAAAATCCAAACCCAGCTGGGCCTCCAAATTTTGGGCATAAAAAAATACAGACACATTGCCATATGATCCTCTGTTTCGGTAAGCCATTACTGTCAGATTCCCATGAGATTCACTAACTTCAAAACTAAAATAAAAAGAATAATTCTCAATGTTCACTGATTATGTTCTTTTGAAAAAGATAGTACATTTTTATTACATTTTCACTCTGAATTATTCCCTACATTATAGTTCTCTAACGCATCCTTTTTACCTTTTTTCTCTTATCTAAATTGAATTAAGTAACATGAGGTTTTTGTTTTGTTTTGTTTTGTTTTTTGCTTACATGAATGGTGAGGCTGGAAGAGTTGATGCAGGCTGGGGAGGTTAGGCAAATTGGTGATATAAAAGGACAACAGTGAAAGTAGTAATAAGTAAAAGAATTCTGATTAGATGAATAGTGAATTTTTGTTTTCAGTGTGGGAATCCCACTTTCTAGTTCAGCTGAATTGAATGATTACTTTACCATCTCAAAGACATGGCCCTATTTTTAACAGGAGTTTTACTTTTAGAAAGAAAATGGGCAACACCAATCACTAATTGGCACAGTAAGTTCTTCAAGGAAGATGAGACTTACTTGGTACCTTCCCATTCAATTACTCCTCTTACACCATCATTAGCATCGATAACAATTTGAGAAGCTAAACCTTCCACATCTAAAAGGCAAAACAGAAAGACAAAAATTAAAGAACAATAAAATCAATTTTCTTGATTTTCAAGAATCACAGAAGCATTTATTCAATCGGTACTAATATTACAGTGTCTTTACAAAAAATGTGTAGGAGAAAATGGGAGTGGGCAAGATAACTGGAAAGAGTCCTTACTACTAGAAGTGCAATAATGCGTCTTGAATTAGCACTGTAATATTTAATAATGCATAAAAAAAAAAAAGACTAAGGAAAATGTAGAAAGTTAAACAGCACATAAAACATTAGAAAATAATAAAGTCTAGATTTGCGATGGAATCTTAATTTGTCTTCACTATAAGTGTTTATTACAATGACATTCAATATTTTGCATTTGCCATTCTGAGTATGAGAAAGACAATGAGGAAGAATAATAAATGATTCAGCATTTCATCTTCTATTTGTGCTTCAGTGCCTCATCATACATTCTAATGGCACACCTCAGATTTCACTACAAATACACAACTATTAATTTATTTGTGGGGTGTTCACATACTGTAATATTCTACTGCTCCATAAAGACATACAGGTATTTACAATTAGCCTGAAATCGTAATTGAATACACTGCAGTGTGAAAAACACCAAATAATAGGTTAATGTCAGAAAAGTCTACTAACTTCAGAGACCAGAACTTTACAGTCAAAACTTAATACTTCTCAGAAAATAGGTTGTTGTTTTTCAGACAACCGCACCACACAACTACCTTAACTTACTTGTTTACTTTTTATAAACTTCAACTTACTTTCTAAAACCAAATTGACTTCACCGAGTCTGCCATAAGTATATTATGTTTAGATCCATATACATTTTTCCATCAATTCAGATAAAACTGAACAAAAGTAGAAGATTATTGCCATGAATCTAAGCCTGTCACTATGAGGTAGAGATGACGATGAGCAATAGCTCTACACAGACAACAGAAGTGTTACTGAGGTTTACAAATCCTGAGGGAGTAATGGCAATCAGAGACATTTCTGCTTCACTCCTGCATTTTCTCATGTCACCCTGAAGTCAGATCTGTTCACCCAGGATCTGTAAGAGTTTGCTCACAGACACACACGCGGACACACGTATTTGAGTCAGGCTATTTCTTCTACCAGAAGAATTCACTGACATGTTATGTGAACACATTTTTTCCTTATGACTTAAAACTATTATTTTCTCATTGTAAGTAAAGCTGACCCAATGCAGTGTCACATCAGTGTTAAATGGTCATGGTTCAAGGAGACAGCCAAAGAGAAAGTGAGACTATACAACACTGTTTAGTTTGGATGAATCTTTCATTCTTATATGCTACTCCTTTCATATTTTAGACTCAACTATTCACAAATCAGCAATGAGTCTTGCAAGTTACCTTTCAATCTGTAACGAATTAACTCAGTCACTTCTATAAGCATGCAAAGAAAAGGGAAAAGAGTCAAAGAAGATGTCTGACATTATATAACTAGTCTTTAGTACCACAGGATAATCCAACAGTTCTTAAAGCTAATGACTACTATTCTACTGAATTCTGAAGAAGCAAAATGAGAAGCAGACTAAGCAAATAATAAAGATCATTGCAAGAGTAGGAAAACCATAAAATATGTTTCCTAAAAGTGATAAAAGAATAAAAACAGACTTTTTTAAAAGAGTGAGCAGAGTAGCCACATAAAGTTTTTTTTTTACTTTTTTTTTCCATTTTGTAGTTTGTAAATGAAAATCAGATGAAAAAATCACCAATAAACTTTTCAAATAATTGTCCTTTCCAACTGATAATTACTAACTCCTCTACGAAAATTAATTTAAATTTTCCCAGAGTTTAAAAAGCAAGAGATTAAGTGTAATAATAAATCTATTTCATATTCTATGATGTTTCTTCTAAATAACCATGTCTCATCTCAGCATAGTTGGTAAGTAAGAGGAATAATGGTAATCTCCCAAGGTAATATAATATAAACCATTAAAAAGGAAAAGTAAAAATAATTTGCTATAAGATGTTTTTACCTAGCTTAGGTGGGGATGACGTTGAATGGTTCATGATGAGTTCCACTGAAGTTAAATTAACCAAGAAGAATTCTTGCACCTCTGGTATATCATCCTGCAAAACACAAATACAGTACATCCTCTTCTCATTGTCCTTTAAGAAACTTCCACAGAAGTCACCAAAAAGGATCACACAAGAAGTCTCTAATATTACTGTGACACTAGAATTCATTTTTCTGTTTTCCTGAAATAATTTTATTGGGTCTGAAACTGATTATCGTGGAAGAATTAAGTAAGACATTATATATCATGAAAAAGATCCTGTGGTGACGCTAAACTATTCTTGCAAATAAATTACTGACCGATTTTAGAGGCATGTATCTCCAGCAATGAAAAAGTATGAGCCTGTAGCCAGCCATGAAGCACACTGTTCTAAATACTACTAGATAGTTGGTAAAGTTTTAATGAGACAACTTTATTACCTTTAGACAGAGGTAGAGCTGCTTTCTGTGACTATTTGATCCCTTGTGATTTTAATATTAAGATTGAAACCATCTTTCTAAATGATAGTGAAATATAACACAGGGCTTCAAATAATGGCTGCAAGCTTTAGTTCCCAAAATATTACCCTTTTGAAATCATACAGAAAAGTACAGAATTAAAGGGTTTAGAGGTTACCTCTAGAATAGTAATATTTATGGCAACTGATGTTTCTCCTTCTTCTAAAATCAGTGAGCCAGAAGCAGGTACATAATCAGCTCCTGGTTCAGCCACAGTCTCTTCTGTCTGATTACTTACAGTGAGCAATCCTGTAACTGTGGCATAAGTAACATTGATAGTACCTGTTTAATTTGTGAGGAGAAAAAAAAAAAGAAAAAAAAATTGTTTTTCAGTTCTTATATAATGTTCACTGGAATGGATAAAGACAAGAGATCAAATTCTCATCCACAAAATAAAAAGACTAACTGCAAAACAGAAGGATTAAAAGAGTTATCCAAAGTACATTGGAGCTAGTGTACCTTTGTTACCGTTATCAATATGCCTTCAATTTGACCTTTGCTGACTTGTCTGTCTGCATAGGACTCAAAAATCATTGGGTCCAAATGCATCCAGAAATTTGAAGTTCTGTGGACCATAAATATGAAATTGCTGAAAGACTAACTGGGACATCTCATGTACCATTAATATGAGTTTTTGCAACAAGGACACTTTTTGGGAATGACAGATATCTAAGAAAGGCTCTAAAGACAGTGCTGGGAAACACAGATTAATAAATCTAGATACTTTCCTGGGTAGATTGACAAACTTCAATAGAGAACAAAATTAGGGGACACATGGATAAATATTACCAAGCAGAAAAGTTATACATTATAGTTTTGAGAATAAAGCCACCTCTCGCTAATCTGGTAGGGTAAGTCAAGTGGCAAACATAAGGAGTATGAACCTGAAATAAAATGATAGATGAAATTAAAAGCTGCTCTATATGAAATAAAATGTAAGAGATAAAAGAGTCCTAATTAATAAATAAGTAACGATGCTTATTTTAATTCAGTGAGAGATCTTGCACTTACTATGAACAATTATCTTAAAACATTAGTTTACTGAATAGTGTTCAAAGAGTACACTAGAGTATGGACTGGTATTAAAAAATAAATGGAAAAATAGTGTCATTAAAATGTCTCTAAAACTCTCTGGTGTCTCCAGATCTTGAAAAGCACTGTAAATGTTACTTCATTTCAAAACAAGTATGGCAAAAGAAACAGCCAGATTATCACCGAGGTGTAAATATAGTCCAAAAAGGCAAATAGGAAATTATTATACATGTTTTCTCACAACATAAGTTGCTATTTTCAGGCAACAAACACAAGATTCATTTTTTTTTTTCATGAAGCACACTATTGTATTGTAGAATTGAATACTATATAGTTTAAAGGATGTTAATGGATAAATTGATTCAAAGAGGAATCAGAAATTGTCAGAGGAGACATAAATTGAATTCAATGGTCTGGACACAACTTTTTCCATGTGACATTCCTAAGGTGCTGACTTCCTGAAATTCAGAGAAAAAATATGTGGGATGTGTGTACATGTCACTTTTCTCATGTTTTTTATTTTTTCTGAAGAGACTAATGCTTTGAGACAGACTCATTAGACAAAAATATGGTAACCTTAATAGCCACCTGATTGTTACAGCTTTCAGATCCCTTGCTGTATTAATGAGGATTATGACTCTAGTAATAAGTAATATTTAGTTTCCAAGTCTGCAGAAAGAAGCTTAGAAGTTCTGAAAAAAATACCAACTGTAACAAAGATTTTTCCAAACTTTCATTATCATGGCTTTTATTTGCCTAATGATAAGCAAAACAAAACTTCCTTTCTCTTGGAGTTGTTATACAGACCTAGAGATCCAAATTCTCTGTTAATAAAAAGCTGAATTGTTTTGTTTTCTTCTGGGATTAAAACCACCCTGGATGTGGAAGCAAAATTCAAAATTCCATGTGGTTCATCACTAGCTTCTACTGTTAGAACAGCTTCATATCCTTGACTATCCAAAACAGCAGCACCTGTAGAAGAAACTCCTGCAAGAGAATCAGTGGACTGCAGTGAATGAAGTGTTATGCAACTAATATTTTTGTCTTACATTATTGTTAATATTACATTTAAATAACGTTCAGTAGCCATGCAAATACCACGAAACCAAAGCTCACTGAAGTATGTGGATGGTGTGGGACCTACACACATATATATACTTACATTCTATAACAAATAGAAACAGAAATTTTATGCATACCAAGTACAAAGTCACAAAAATGTATTAAAAAATAAGAAAACTTAACAGGCCAGTGCCAAATATCAACTTCCCTATATTTTAAAAGGAAATAAACCATTTTCCCAGGAAGTACCTCCAAAAGCTTAAAACTATATTCCACTTCACAATCATTACATCAATAAACTGATATGTTTTCCAACTATTGCTTTGATGAATAATTTTGCTCATCCCGTTGGGCCACAGTGACTCTCGGAAGTTGATAAGGCACCTCGCAGCAACACAATCCATGTCAAGTTAGTTTGGTGTTTGGACATTAATTTCAGTTTGAAAAAAGGTATTTCAGAACGGATGCAGTTTAAGGCTTCTTTTCTCACTATAATTTTAATGGCAAGAATAAAATATTCTGACCACCTTGAATTCAGGGACAGATCAGTAAGTCTGCAGCTTGACAAGATTGTTTAAAAAGATAAAAATATCTGCATGTTTCATGGCAACTCTATCCATGACATATTAGTAAACTCAGTTTGCATTAAGATTAAGGGAAGAAACAACCATTGAATTAAATAGGCAGAGTTAAATCAGGATTGAAAACCATTTAAGTGTATTTGTGGAGACACGGTGGGATTTATATATACATACATAAGGACCAAGCCTATTTCAATAAAATGTTAATGAACTTTGCGTACTTTGCACCAGCTGCAGTTTGCTCAGTCCTATACCTCCAAAATGAAATAATAAAATTAAAAATATTATATTATTAAATGGTATTTTTAAGATGTAGCTGGCTATAGTTCTGCATTACCTTCTGTTTTGATGTTGTATAGGATGACTTGGTATTCTTCTTTTTCTTCAGGAATATGGTCATCCAGCAGATCAACATACAATGTTGTATTCAACGTCCCCTATTTGTTTTAAGGGTAAATTGATTAGCCATTATTTTATAAAACACAAGTGATATCATAATGACAAGTATTTTGAACAATTTCTTTAAGAAGAGTTAAGTATCAAGAATTGTAAGCTCCCTCCAGTTTGTAAGTCAAAAAGTGAGAAATTAAATAATCAAACCAAGAAAGAAGGACTGTTGAAAAGGCACACTTTTTCTCAGATCAGTTCTAATCACACTATTTTCCTGTAGCCAACATCACTGTTTATGGACTTACCTCAGGAAAAAAAAGTATTCCAGAATAGTTTGCAAAATTTTGTTTTACATTATGTCCTACTATCTTCCACTCAACAGTAACATTTCCCAGTCCTGGAGGAGTTCTTACGATGTGGAATTGTAATTGTTCTCCTAGGAATAAAGGACAAGATGCAGTGTTTCAGGGTCTCCTCTTCTACATGTTGGTTATAAAAATGAGAGGTCAAAAACATGCATCACACAGTTAAAGTATTTTTCCTGAAAGATATTGCTATTTTTGTCAGTTTGAATTTCACAGTAGTTATATACCACATTCACTTTTAATGCTGAAAAGAAAAACCTAAACTTAAACTCTTCTAGTTTTTTTTTTTCTGTTTTTAGTTCACACTTGGAAATAATTATGAACATATGAGGGAACTTGGTATAGATGAATAACTTAGAAAGGGAATGTTCATGAAAACATGCGCAAACATTAGAGCAATACAAGTCTGTAAACTGTACAAAACAGTAACTACTGTATGTACCAACAATAATAGTAGTTTTCTACAACAGTTCCCTGGAAAGAATACACATTATCTGAACATTTGCACTGTCTTGTGACTTTATTCAATGCATGCAGAAAAAAATGCTTATAATTATCTGTAAGTTCCATTTATGTGAGTTCGAACTTACAAATATGGTCACTGTTAGAAAACAAAACATTCAGAAAATGTTAATAATTTCTTATAATCTCAGAGGTAATCAGTATTGCTGGACAATGTGCATATAAAGGAAGCAAATACTATGGTATTTTGCACATTTATAACATTTAACCCCAAAGGCACTTTAATTAAAAAGAGTAGACCTCTTAGTAGGCTTTGTAAAATGTGGAAATTGTTTTATATTCACAAGTTTTTCACAAAATTTCCATTAAATATTTTAAATGTGGACATGTGAAATTAGCATGTTATATCAACATGGAATAGATCAGTAGGCAATATTTTGCAAAACATTCACAATAGAGGACAGATGGTTATTTATAATAGGTAGGTACATGGCATTCATATTTCATATGCATTTTTCAGGTCCACAGAATTTAAGTTCAACAGCACATTTTGTCCTGCATTGGCTTTCAGAGACATGGAATATGCAGAAATCTACAATTCTGAGATTTTTGAAAACAATACATGAGATTTCTTTTGCTTATTGAAGAATTAACAAAACATAAGATAATGTTATAATAACATTATGCTGCCCAACTAGTCCCTTTGATTATGCAATTTAGAGAGCAGCAACTTAGGATGCTGTCTTGCTATTCTACTGTATTACCTTACAGAATTGTACAGCATTGTACAGCTAAAACTGGCAAGAAAAATCTGAAAATTTTCTAGTTACATTTATTTTTTGTAAGGAAGAGTCAGAGATATGCATGTATATTGGCTACCAATGAAAGAGAAAGGAATTCTTAACTTCAAGAGCCCTTAATATACTTAAATAAAATTTAATATTGTAAAGAAGTAATACAAAAACTGTTTACACCCATTTTCAAATACATAAATGTGCTATTCAGCCCCAACATTTCAAACTTCAGTTAAGTCTCAGAGATGTCAACATTGATGTCGACATTGATGTCGACATCTTTGGCTTAAGTTGGTCCATGTTGCTTCTAAGAAAATTAAGGAATTCAAAATTTATTGATATCACAAGGATTCCACTTCTACAGTCAAATATCTGGATGGTAGACTCCCAATTTACAGGTTCCTCTGAGGCTAAATCATTACAGTGTTTAACACTGCACTGCAATCCACTATGTTCTATTTGAGAATTTTGCATATCCATTACAAAGAAATAAAGATTTAAAAGAAAAGTGGTTTCAATGGTTTAGTACCATTGGGAAAACACACACACACACAAATAAGGCAAAGCTTATTTCAATATATCTCTATAAGTTATAATGAATTTTCATTGAAGACTGGGAAAAATGCTTTATGATATAGAAAGCTGTTCCACTATAATCCAAACACTGAGAAGAAACTTGAAGTCATTATTACAGATTCCAAGTAGTTATTTACTGATCCATGTTTCCTACCAGCTTTACCAAGATTTTTTTGGTATTCCTATCCAGAAGAAATGCTAATATGAACACTAATTGATTTCTGAAGATTGAAAGTGTTATTAGGCTAAATTCAATATTTTTTTTAATATTTAATCCTTATCCATACTTTTACATTTCTACATTGTGACTTAATAAGTGATGCATCTCTTACATAGAGAAACAAAGAGGTGGGTATTTATCGCTGTGAAGAAGGGAGCATCAGCCGCTCTCCTCTTCCTCATTACTTTAAGCTACTGCAGTGCATTTTCTTGTAATACAGTTACACAACTGTCGCAGACCCCTGTCCAATAAAAAATACTACACTTATCCTCAATAAGGTAAAAAATAACATGCACATTGTGAAAACAAAATGTATTCACTTAACAGAAAATTTTCAATAACACAATAACTGTAAAAGTAATGATATTTGGATTTATGTCTGGTAAATTTTGCTTTCGAATGAAAAAAATATTTTGACAAACTAAAATAATCTAAATGCCTTAGCTCTTTTGCTCTTTCTCTATTTCTCCCTTTTTCTCTCTCTTTTTTTTTTTAATCAAAGACACTTAGTTCACTTGTTTTGTTTCTGGCTGGAAGGCAATGAACTATTTCTTTTCACAACCTGGAAAAATAATATAATAATAACTATATATAATAATAGAACTATAGCCAAGTACTTCAGTTTCAAGCAGCCAGCATTTGGTAGCATGCTATGAATAACATTTAACCAGTTGAAAGTATTCAGGGACTTTGGGACTGAGACAGTTTTTATTAATTCCTTGTGCTCATTAACAGCTCTTCTTAGCTAATCATATCACATCTGGCTTGGCACAGAATTAACACAAACCATACCTAGATAAAAAACCAAAGGTTATGATGCCCTTTCATGTTGGGAAAACAAAACAAAAAACCTTTGGTTGAGAAAGCCATTTTTCTTCAAACAGAAAATGTAGTGCACACATTAGGGGACAAGTTCCTGTTTTGTGAACTTTCCCTGCCCATCAGTTCAAACATCAGAGAAACGTGATACTGCAATACACTGAGATTCCATCAAAGGCCACCTAAAGCAATCACCACCAGTACTATTATCATCCTATGCAAAACTGCATCAAACTGTAGATGAAACATGCCGTGTATTCTTTAAAACAATAGTAGAAATGTTTAGTACATACCAAATTATTATTGTTCTTTCTCAAATGTTTGCTTTCTCTTATAATTGCTACTTCCCAAATCATCTGCCATAAAAAAACATCAGGTTCATGGGACAGACAAAGGGAAGATGTTACCCTAGTGTTTCTGCAGGAATGTTTTCTAGAATATTTTAAATTCTTTGTAAGTCGCTGATAGATCTGATTTGCTTATGACTATTAGGTGTGTGTATGTTGGCAGTCATGAAGTGGGCTGGCAGGAGCCTCGTGCAGGCCAACAAAGAGAAGGGCAGAGTCCTGCCCCTGGCGGGGAGCAGCCCCAGGCACCAGGGCGTGCACCCTGATGGAGAGCAGCTTGACAGAAAGGGCTTGGGGTCCTGCTGGACACTGCACTGGGCAGGAGCCAGCAACATGCCTTGTTACTAAGAAGGCTGATGGCATTCTGGGCTGAATTAGGCCAAGTATCCCTAGCAGGCTGAGAGAGCTATCCTTCCCCTCTACTCTGCACTGGTGAGGCTGCACCTGGAGCACTGGGTCCAGCTCTGGGCTCCCCAGTGCAAGACAGACCTAAACGTACTGGGAAGACTCCAACAGAGGGACACCGAGGTGATCAAGGGAAGGGAAGAGAGGCTGTGAGAGCTGAGACTGCTCAGCCTGGAGAAGGGGAGGCTCAGGGGGATCTCATCAGTGTCCTTCAATACCTGAAGGGAGGGTGGAACAGGACAGAGCCAGGCTCGTGTCAGTGGTGCCCAGGGACAGGACAAGAGGCAGCGGGCACAAACTGGAGCACAAGAGGTTCCCTCTGAATATCAGACAGCACTTTTGTGCTGTGTGGGAGCACTGGCACAGGTTGCCCAGAGAGATTGTGGGGTCTCCCTCCTTGGAGATACTCAAAAGCCTGGACATGGTCCTGAGCAACCTGCTCTAGGTGGCCCTGCTTGAGGGGGAAAGGACCAGATGACCTCCAGAGGCCCCTTCCAACCTTAAGCATTCTGTGATTCTATGAATGCTTGCAAGAGTTCAAAGTACATGTCAGGTATGTGGATATTCACTTCTTGCTGGTGTTCTCTGAACAGTGAAACACAATCATTGTGAGTCATTATCAACTGAAAGCACAAAGATGGAAACTGGCATTAAAATTTGAGCGTGGTCAACACAAAGAACACACCTTCACAACCAATAACAGATCTTGAGGCTGTATGGAAGCTTATAATTCCTGCCACATTGTCACTTGCCAGAATAATCACTGTGACAGTGTCAAAACTGGGCAAAATTCGACTCCCTCCTTCAGTATGGACCAGGCTGATTTCAATACTTTCATCATCCTCTGGCTCTGGATCATCTATAATGGGCAGCGTGACCATCATCTTTGTTTCACCTACAAGGAGAAGAACGTATACAACCGTGTGTCCACTTGGAAACCACCTTGTAAAAAGACTCAATCATCTCATTTTGAAAATAATTAAATACATAAAATATATTAAAATTGCATGAAACAAACTTATTTACCTTTCTGGAAGTCAGTGAATGTCATTATGAAATTTTATCTAATTACTATTGATCAGTCACATTAAGCCAATAAAACGATCACATCATTAAATATACTATGTAGAAATTAATTATATAGGAATTATTTCGGAGTGCCTAGAATTCTTTATTTTCATTACAAATTCTATGACTTTAAAATTTAACTTAGAAAAGGGGAATATCATTCTTGAAAAAAAAATAAATTGCCAGGTGCTAAGCTCTCCGATGAACCATTTACACAAGGGTGTACATTCAATATGAGTACATTTACTGAGCCAGGGAATGCATTGAAATGGGATGACATTTTGTTAGTTCCTTGCCTTTGGGACTATCAAAGAATAATAATGTAAGCAGCAAACACCGTTAATCTCTAGTCGCTATATATCCATTAAAATTTACAACACAATCCTGTTGTTCAGTGCGTGTGCATAACCCAGCTGTGTTTTATGATCATTAGAATATCAATTTACAGAATACATATGTATTTCCTGCTAGATTGTCTTTCAAAATACTTCAAAATCAGTTTTTACTAAACTTATAACTGGTAATGTAATTACATGTCAGCCTCACAATCATTGCCAGCAGCCATGCCTTACTATTCAGATGATTTATCAAGCTAGCACACTAGAATCTTTACTACGCACCTGGAAATTGCTTTCAAAATATCAGTTCGATTAACTCAGACTTTGAAAAAATAAAATACAGCATAAAATACAGCATGCTGCATGGTACTTAAGTAATGTCTGAGAGGGACTTGTTTGTCCTGTTTGCAATTCTTTTAAATATGTTCTGTTATGTTACGTTTAAATATGTTTTGTTATGTTACAATATGATCTCAGAATTTAAAGAGATGTCATGAAAAATTAGTACTGTAGTGACCGAGGGCTAACAAAAGACCACTTAGGCCTGATTCTCATTTCCATTATCCTTGCTGTAACAACTATCTTCGACTTTATTAATCCTTACTTATGTGGTAAAGGAAATCTTTATAGTGCAATATTTATACTGCAATATTTCTTTAATAAAAACCCTTAGGTATTTATTGTGCTTAGATATTTCATTGTGCTTTGCTACCACTGTGTGTGTTCTGCAAGATAATGCTACATGCTAATGAACAACCATACTCTTTTGCACGTGTATCCTTAGCATTCAGGAAAATTTAGCCTAAGAAGAAGATATCAGTTGTCAAAACATCCACAGTATCGTGTACTTGTCACGTTCTTTTTTCTTTTTCTTAGTTTTACAAAACAGAAGCCAAAACGAGAGCTTGTCTCACCTTCAGCAAACACCAGAGTCTCACCGACACCTATAAAATCCAAGTTTGGAGTAGCAGTCCCACCAATGACACGCCATTCCACTGTCACTTGTCCCAGGCTGCCTTCTGTTCTGTGTATCATTAGCTGCACGTTGGTCTGAGGACGTTCCTCTACTTCAACATACAGACCTTTCTCTGTTGCATTGGGACTTACACTGTAGATCTTAAACACTCCAAATGCGTCTCCATTCATCATTATGATAACTGTGGAGGTATTTGGCTGTCCTATGGTTGGTTGGTTTTTTGAGCTGGCTGAGACGTTCATCAGTTCTGCTTTCAAAAGGGTTATAGTGAATCTCTCATCCAGTTCTGGCAGGCTGTCAGGCAGTATGGTAACTGTTAGATTTGCAGACTCTTCCCCTTCCTGCATTATGGCCCACTGTCTTGTAACAGGTTCATAATCACTGCCAGCGATGGCTTGTGTGCTGAAGAGGGCGAATGCACTGGTAACGTTTTTCTTGTAGGTCCGGAACCCTGAAGTGTTGTTAGTTAATGGGCTGATATCTGACGTCAGCCAAAGGCAGAGAGGAATCCCTGAGGCACTGGAAAATGTAAAGGCTGAACATGCTTGTTCTTTTAGGCACTGAGCTGCACAGGAATACACAGGGTCACTTGCTGCTGACACATTCACTCTGGTCTTGGATGGTTTGTCAGGAATTCCTTGTACAGGAGGCTCGTAGTAGGCCAGGATATCCTGACCTTGCTCCACAGCAAGAGCTACAACGTCAGTCTCAGAAGTGCTGTAGAAAATCTGCAGCTGACCAAATCTTCCCTCACTAAAAGACATTATAATAAAATAAAGTTCTGTTAGTTGACAAAGGATGTCTAATATTCTACATGTTTCTGGGTTAATAATAGAAGTGAACAAAATCAACTGACCCTTTCTGAATTGCTGAAAAATTCCAAATAACACATCAAAATGCATTCCCTTTGAAACTAGTACCAGAATAACTGAGTTATCTTATTTTTTTGTGGATAGCAAGTTTGATTATTTATAGCTTAGGTAGTAGTCTGTTAAGAATGCATATTTGTAAACATTTGGTTCTAGGAGTTAACTTAGTCTTCTTCAGGACTTGGCAGCTCTCCTTACTTGCAAGGAAGAAAAAGCCGGTGACACCCAGACTTATCATCCTTCCTCTAGGATCACATGCATAAAACCTGTTTTCCTTCTCTTATTTTCATCCTGTAAGGGCTGGCCATTTTGTCCTCCTGTTCAAATCACAGGAACAGGCTACCATGCAGGTTTAAATGATTTGATGATTAAACGGACAAAATGAATAGTACACTGTGTACGCTGAGTTTACATTGCCAATGTAAACTCAGCGTATTCAATGTATACTACTGTATACAATGTATACAATGTATACTACATGTATACAAATGTATACAAATGTATACAAAGTATACAATGTATACTACAAAGTATTCAATGTATACTACGTTTAAGTAATTTATGTAATACACAGACATCTACTTCAAAAACAATGTGTTTGAAATGAAAATACATTGAGATGGCAGATCAAAGAATTGATGCACATATTTTTATGAGAGGAGCATGAAATTTGACATTATAGTGAAAACAAAAGTGAAGAATAAATAGTAATTACAAATAAAGCAAACATTATACAAACCTTCGCCTGACTGTTATGTTTGCCAGCAAATTTCTTTCTAGTGGCTCCTGAACTCGATATAAGGATTGATGAAAGAAAACTGTGCCATAAGGATTATCATTGGCAGGTATTATAATACTTGCCACGCCATCTAACCCAATAGCACCACCATTGGAGGCCTGAGTTAATTCTACACGGACAATCTCAAAGAGAAGAAAAGAAAAAGAAGTAATGCAGCTAGACAATTTGTGGTTTTTCTAACAATAATTACAAGCAAAGTATAACATGAAATTATAGCACCTTCCTGCCGGAACATTTCTTGTTTTCCATCATACATATTTCTAGAACAAGTCAAAATTAATACCATCTTCAAGGAAGATGTAAGTGCTTGACTTACTTCTTCTATTTCTGGAACATCATCAGCCAGGATTTCCAATAGTAGCATCTGAAAGGCTTCCCCAGGGGCAAAAGTAATATTGCCTGAGGCAACCTGCAAGTCCTCATCAGCAGGGTGTCCACCAATGGTAGCAACCCACTCAACAGTAACGTTACCAAGTGTCCCAGCATTGCGGATTACTGGCAGATTTATGGGTACTGATCCAGATTCAGGCTCCTCCACAGTAAATTCGGTCATCTGGAACACTGAAGTGCAGCACAAAGAGGTGTATTTCATTAACAGTAATATTTAAAATAAAAACACCATCCTAGTTACTGAAGTATATATTTTATTTCACTTGATTGCATTCATTTGCACAATTAAAAAAATGTTAATCAGGTTTAAACTTCAAATTGAACTTTCAGTATCATTTTATCTGCAAATAAAATTGGCATGAAAATTCAGCCCCCACCCAAGAGTTTATTCCAACGTATCCATTGTTCAAGGCTAGCCATGATCTAAGTTTTTAGAAGACGGTCAGAAGGTAATTTTTCCCAGTGAGGAAATTTTTTATCATTTTTTATGTCACGTATGGAAAAAATGTGTCAACATATTCCATCTAAATTGTTTCAAATATAAGTCTTTCTTGTATAAAATCTTTAGTTGTTAAGAATGAAGTTAATGAATTATCCATGTGGAATTATTTACTTTTGTCAATTTCCTTTACATTTTGCTGATAAAATGGAATAACTGAAATAAAGTAGGGTACTAAAGGGAGAAAGAGTAAGTCAAATAAAATGGCTGGAAAACATACACCAGAAATACTGAAATAGAAAAAATAAATAGAAAAGATAAATTTCTAAAATGTCATTAAATTTTTGAAATTACCATTTTTTTCTCAAAACCTGTGTAATGAAACTATTTTTGGAAAGTGTCCACAATCCATTTTACTGATAATGATAGAAAGAAGAAAAACTACAATAACTAACAACCAGAACATACAAGAATGCAATTTAAGTCATATTTGTACTTTCCAATTTCCCCAGATATTTAAACCTGCTTTGCCTGATTATTTTGTAAAACAATGACACTGCACTATCTAAACAGGTTTTGGCATGTAAACTTAAGCTTCAAGCTATTGCAGAAATGCAACATTTAGAATAGATAAAAAAATACAAATTAAATTAAAATCCATCCCCATTAGGAGACTCCAAAATCCACCTTCGTCTCACAAAATCTTGATATATAAGTTGACTGAATGCTTCAATTTCGCTATATAAGGGCACCATTTGCCCTTACTTACACGTTTTAATTTAGTTTATCTTATTTTGTCCTTTACTGTGTTCATCCAGACTTCCCTTTTTGTATTCTGAAAATTTTTATTCCATTGCCCAGTAATAACTCACCCACAAATCAGCAGATTGCTACTGGACAAGAGAAAATATGCAAATAAGACTCATTTACCAAAGGATCCAAACGGGTCATCAGAAGCCTCAATGGTTATGACTGCCCTCGTCAAAGATCCAAGCAAGGCTCCTCCTGTCGTTTGATTCAGCAGCTGAACATAAAAGGACTCCTCAACTTCAGGATTGATATCATTAATTATATAAATTGGCACAGCTTTACTTGTTTCTCCTTCTAGTAAGACAACATCTGATGAGGCTACACTGTAGTCCTCACCTAGATTTGTACATGAAAAAATAACAAAACAATCAAAACACAGAAGAATATTAAGGCATTCTGGTTCATTATGAAACATCACTAATGTTTATCAGCACTAATATTTATCTGTTCTTTTTGCATTCCCTTGTGTTCATATGTTGGTGTGTTTTTTTGTGTTTTTTTTTTCTTTATCTTCATACCCAGAAAATACAATTGTTTATTTCCTAGTGCCTTTTAGATATCTGGATGGATGAAAATAAATCTCATCTTGGCCAAAACAGAGTTTACACTGTCAGTCCAAGAAGCAATTACAAAAGGTCCATTATTATCTTCCATTGAGAAGATCACACAACTGTGACATTTCTATATTTGATTTCTGATAGTTGTCTGGCTTTCCAAGAGATAAAATGAAACAGAAGTACCTTTTTCAAAGGAGATTTTACTAAAGGACATAAGGTCACTCCTTCCCTCGTGGAGCTTTTCAGGGATCACCTGAGAGCTTTACCTTTCATTTGCAAAGTAAAAGTCTTCTTGAATTGTGCTTAACATTTGTCTGTTTCACAGAGGAGTCACCAGCTCTCAATTTCCCTCCAAGAAACTCAAATAAGCCATGTATGGTAGGTTGAAATATGTACAAAGGACTAAGTACTAGCTATATATACTACTACAGGATTTTTTATTTTATTTTATTTTTTTGAGAAAGTGAGTGGCCACCAGGGAAACAAACAGCCAATTCCTTTCCTTAGTTTTCTTGCTAGATTCTTCAGTGATGATATCTCTGAGTTTTTTTAAATTTGATGTAAGGTCTCTTCTATAGGACCTGAATTCCTGTCTCCTAAGTACACTCAGTAAGTATCTCACACTTTGGTATTTTTTCTACTTGTTTTACTAGACTGCATTCAATACACACTTGCTTGCTTTGGTTACTCGAAGCATACAGTATGCTCTTTCTGGTTTAACACAGAATGTGTATTTCTGCTATTTTGATTTCTTACCAGCTGTTGCAGTTATTGGCATAGCTTTGAATTTCACAGAAACATCTGCAAAAATTCCCCCAGTTCTGGTCACGTTAATGATTGGTCCAACATAATTTTCAGCAACTCGCACAGCTGAAGCTGAAAGCTGAAGTGTTCCAAAAGCATCATCATTGGCATTGATAATTACATGAGCTATAGTCTCACCCACTGATCCAAGACGAGGAGAATTTACAACTGAAATATAAAAAAAACCTCTTAGAGCAAGCCTGAAATGCCTCCTATATATGGCTATACTGTTCATATACATACACCTGAGTTTAGTGGATGGCCACTACTAGCTTTCAATAAAATTTTCATTTTAGATTTGGACAAAATATAACTACAAACTGCACAAGCATATTTTTGATGTTTGAATTATATTATGTCAGAAAATCCACATTCTTACTAACTTATTATTCTACCCTGCTGTGGAGCATACAAAACACCAGTTCTTTGAAGAGGTGAGGTACTAGCAAAATTACTTATTTATTTGTCCATAGGACAATAGAATTTTACACTAGCAATGATGAACTATAAGTAACCTTTCAGTTTCCCAGTAGAATTTTTTGTAGTGTTTCCCTTAAAAATCAAGATTAATGTGGGAGAGTCATGGGGGAGAGGGAAGGGAAATTAGGCATGCCAAGAAGCTCTTAAGCATAAATAAGGCTGTAATGACCTGAATTTATCTGATCGGGCAAACATCCTCTACGCTAAAAAGCCAGCATGAAGCTGCAATTCTACACCACTTAATGTTTAAAAGGCTTTTTTCGCTTTCAGTAAGTGCAACTAGCTTATTTCCTATCATTGTGCTTTACAGAAACAACAGGTGAGCAGGTATTAGCACACAAAACCAATACAGTAATACAGTTGGCCTAAAACACCTGGGATAAAGCAGATGCAGAAGGGAGAAAGAAATGTCCACCCCTGACAAAATTTTGTGGTAAAGGAAATATATGCTGACACACAGAATCTTCATACTTAATGTGAGATACTCTGACATATAACTTACAGGATTCTTAACTATACAGAGTTAGGCAGAGGTAAAATTTTACTGTAATTTCAATTGCTGCATTTTATCCTATTAAATATAAATATTAGCCTACATATTTAAGCTTTTGGTTTACATATGAAAGACACTTACTTGGCCGATCCTGTACTTTGTCGATCAAAACAGTATTGTTTAGCTCCACAAAAACAGATTCTGACCTCTCAGGATCATAATCATCCAAAATAGGCAAAGATATTGTGGCTTCGCTTTCATTGGCTGCGAAGATCACATAACCAGTAATGGGTATATAATCTTCTCCTTGTATTGCTCTAACAACATCAGGTGGAAGAAAGGGTGACTTTTCATCATCACCTAAAGTTCTGTATGTAACCACTACTGTACCAAGAAGACCACCAAGCCTTACTATTGTCAGGGAGATATTTTTTGTTTCTTCCTCAACTTTTATTGGTCTGTTTCTCTCAGAAAAGATGAACAGTCCATATGGATCATCATTAGCTAAAACTGTTAATGTTGCATTAGTGTGATTTCCAAGACGACCACCGGACACATTGATGATCAAAACTGAAAACACCTGATCCAGTTCAGGCACGTTGTCAGGAGAAACTTGTATGGTAATATTTGCTCTCACTTGGCCAACATCAAATGTTACATTCCCATATGCAGAGACCAGGTCTTCTGTAAGATCACAGACTATGACCCAATACAGAGTCACCTCAGACAGGGCCCCATGAGTTCTCACAACCTAAGTGGAAAACACAAAGATTTATGTATTTCTTTGTACTATAAGAAAGAAGAACATAAAAGTGTAAAATGGCATACAGCAAAGTCACAGAATCACAGAATATCCTGAGTTACAAAAGATCCACAGGGATTATCAGGTCCAACACCTGACTCCACACAGGACCACCCAAAATCAAATCGCATGTCTGACAGAGTAGTCCAAATGCTTCTTGAACTCTGGCAGCTCAGTGCTGTGACCATGTCCCTGGGGAGCCTGTCCCAGTGCCCGACCACCTCTGGGTGCAGAACCTTTCCCTAACCCCCAGCCTGACCCTCCCCTGTCCCAGCCCCATGCCGTTCCCTCGGGTCCTGTCGCTGTCCCCAGAGAGCAGAGCTCAGCGCCTGCCCCTCCGCTCCCCTCGTGAGGGAGCTGCAGGCCGCCATGAGGCCTGCCCTCGGCCTGCTCTGCTCTGGGCTGAACAAACCCAGGGACCTCAGCCGCTCCTCATACTTCTTGCCCTCTAGACCCTTCACCACCATAGTAGCCCTCCTTTGGATGCTCTCTAATAGTTTATGTCCTTCATATATTGTAGCACACACAGTGCTAGAGGTGAGGCTTCACCAGCACAGAGCAGAGCAGGACAATCCCTTCCCTTGACCATCCAGCATTGCTGTGCCTTATGCTCCAGAACACAGTTGACCATTTTGGCTGCTAAGGCACACTGCTGGTTCATATTTCTCTTGCTGTCAAGCAAAACCCCCAGATCCCTTTCCATGGGGCTGCTCTTCAGCCTCTTGTCCCCAGGCCTGTCCGTACAGCCAGCATTGCCCCTTGCCAGGTGCAGAATCCAGCACTTCCTCGTTTAACTTAATTCCAGTCAACTGTGACCTCTCCAGACTCCAAGACTATTGAAAAATTATTGAGAGAGGTCTTGCAATGACATCAGCCAGCTCTTTCTGTACTTTGGGATTAATCCCACTGGACCCCATAGACTTATATGCATCCAGCTGGAGCAGCAAATCCTGCACAAGTTCGAAGTTGGCTGGGAGTTTATCATCATCACAGTCCTGAAATTCAGAGCTTTGGGTGTCCCCGAGCCCATCATTGGTGTTAAAGACAGAGGCAAAGAAGGCATTAACCTCTGCTTTATTGGCGTACTTATTTGTGAGGTTACCAACCTCAACAAGTAATGGATCAATGTTTTCTCTGCTCCTCCTTTTGCTGTTAGCATCCTTTAAAAAAAGCACTTTTTGTTGTCCCCACAGTACTGGCCAGCTTCAACTCTGAGTGAACATCACCTCTGTAGTCCTTGTTCAACTGACCTTGCTTCCAATGCCCACAGATTTTCCTTTTTCGCCTAAATTCTAGAATAAGATCCCTGCTCAGCCAAGCTGGCCTTCTGCCCAGCTTGCTCAACTTCTGACTCTTTGGAATTGCCTGTTCCTGTGCTCTTAAGAGGTGTTACTTAACTAACCAGCACTGATGGACTCCAATACCTTCAAAAGCAGGTTCCAAGGGGACCTCACAAACTAGTTCACTGAGTAGTCTGAAGTCTGCTGTCTCCATAGCTAGGGCTGAACTTTTGCTGGCAGTTTTCCTCCTATTACCAAAGATTTTAAACTCAGCCATCTCATGGTCACTATGGCCAGGACAGCCTCCAATCACCACTTCACCCACAAGACCCTCACTGTTTACAAGCAACAAATCTGGAGGGCACCTTTCTTAGTCAGCTTCCAGAGTAACTGTACCAACAAGTTATTGTTAACGTGCCTCAGGAATTTCCAGTACCTGTTTGTATTGGCTGTATGGTATTCCCAGCTAACATCTGGGAAGTTGAAGTCACCCACAGGGACAAGGGCAGATGACCTAGAGATATCCCTTAGTTCATTATAGAATAATTTGGCAATGTTGTCCTCCTGGCTGGGTGGTCTATAGCAGACTCCCACAACAACTTCATCTTATTGTTATAACTTATTTCCATGTCCCTTAATCCTTACCCGGAGGATCTTAAGCATGTCATTGCCAACTGCAAGCTGCACACAATCCAGCCCCTCCATTATATACAGTGCAAAGTCATTGACATGATGAGTTAAAAATAAACTAATTTTAAAAACAGTGTAATCTTTATCATCTTAGCTTTGCTGTATTTGTTGTGTCATCAGCACTTACTTTAAAATATTCATACCTCAAATGTAAACAAGTAGAAGTAAATTTAAACTTATATAAAACATTTTAGTTTTAAGCTGAAAGATACACTTTAGAAAGTGAAGTATAAAATGTCAAGACAAATGTACATGATAAAGTTAAGTTAAAATGCTGTAGACCTATTATAAAAATATTGCAGAATGCTCTGTAAAATAGACATAAAAGAGGATTGCATAGCAATATGAGACCCAAAACTTTCTAACCTGCAACATAATATTGCTATCTCCATCTTCAGGCTCAGTTCCATTTACCGAGAGTGACTCAGTACTGAACTCAAAGACGCCATGAGCATCATCAGAAGCCTCAATAGTCACAACGATGTGGGATGCAATTCCCAAGCTGGCTGTAAGTGCAAGTGCCAAAATGAGTTATTTTTTTATACCATCTTTTCTTAAAAGCTAAGGAAGTTTGTTACAAAAAGCACACAGAAAAGCATAACTGGAATATTTCTGCTGTTTTGCATTTTGTGGTGTGTTTTTTTTTTGTTTTAAATGTGGAATAATTATCCACATGGATAAGGAACTCACTTTCAATAATGCAGTCCTGGCAGCCCTTCTATGGAACAACACTCCAAAGCAACATATAAAATGCAAATATTTTAAGAGAGGATCAAAAATAAAATTACTTGTCTAATTAAGGAAAATGAACTAGAATTTAGGGTAGGGGAGAGTTACGTGGTAAAACACAGTGTAAGCAGTGCAGACAGGACAAAAGCAGGTACTATTTTAACTGAAGCTGGAACAAAGAAAAAGCTAGTCCAGGAAATTCTACTACTGTAATGATCATCTTGTGTGAGATAACTTGCTGCTTAGAAAGAGAAAGAGCCTGTCATTTTAAAAAAAATCTGGAAACACAGAAGAGGAAACAACACTTCCCAGGAAGTTCCAAAAAGTGGTTAAACCACAGACTTACTCTCAGGTTCAAACTGAACTCCTTTGTATTTTCAAATAAAACAGAAAATCAGGCTGTCACTGTGGAATAAATTATTTGATTTCGATAATGGGTGCTAACACAATATTTTCAGGTCTCTAGGGTTTAATTCAAAATCCGCCATCATTAGCGTTTCCCTCATAGTAGGTGCTTTTGTTTTCATCTTATTTCTGCATATTGTATGTTTTTAATTTTCTCAAGATTAAATTATCTTTGTTTTCTGTATGTTGTGACAAAAATAGACTTCAAAAATGAAAAATAATCAAAGCATTCTTTTAGAAAAAAAAGAGCTAACACCACTTTTTATTAAGAGTATTTTTGAGATGCAGAGATCAAAGCATAAAGCAAGTGGCAAAAGAAAGTATCAAAACACACAGTCAGGTAATTTTTAAATTACCTTAAATTTAAAAAGTTTCTCTCCTCTTTGCTCTCCAGAAAATTTTACAAAATTTACAAACAAAGCTAATTTTTCTAACTACTTCTGGAATAACTACATTGTGTTCTATAAAAATACAGCTTTGAAGATAGAGAAGCTGTTATTTTCTGTGTTACGGTTAGTATTGACTGTTGTTGAAATTAAGCCTTTTTTAAAATGGGAAAGAATGTTTTGACAGGACTCTATGATATATCTCAAACCACAAGCAAAATAACACTATGATAAACTGTGTCAGTAGTGTAGTTCATGAGGGATATTACAGTTAGCATAAAGAAATAAAGATTAATCCAAAATGCTTACCATGCTGATGGACAGTTGGAAGGAAGAAATCCATGTTCCCATCACCACTACCACTGCCATCATTTCTAAAGAGCTCAGCAACTTTAAGATGACAGACATACAGATATATACACATATATACATTTATAAATCAGAGCGCAAGCAAAGAGAAATTTAAACTATTCTGGACAACAGGAAAAAAAGAGGGAAGCACTCTAGGAAGGTATCAACTTTGCTTCTGAAAGTGTACAGGAGTTCTAATAAAGACTGAAATATTTACATATGCCACCTCTTACTTAATTTATGACATTGGAAATAGCAATGGGAAGTCAGAATGAAAGAAAACACATACACATAGTTTATCTTTCCTCTCTTTCCCTCTTTGTGTCCCCATTTTGTATTTCCCCTTTCTCACTCCTAACTGAGGCTTGTCATGGAGGAATCTAAATTGAAAAAAAAAAAAAAAAAAAAGGTAGGGGAGACGATAAAGTCCCTCAAGCTCCTTATTCTAATATTTTCTCACAAAGTGAAAATGTTGGGAAAATCTGCAGAAAACTTAACT
Organism: Anser anser; assembly: GCF_964211835.1. Classification (NCBI taxonomy): domain Eukaryota; kingdom Metazoa; phylum Chordata; class Aves; order Anseriformes; family Anatidae; genus Anser; species Anser anser. The sequence goes on along the minus strand of NW_028154049.1, from coordinate 185,393 downwards.
AATGGGGACTTCATAAGCTTTGTGTTTGTGTTGGAAAGGCCAAAAAGAAGGCTCATTTTAAAAAGGCTATATAGTTACTGGATTACTAAAGTTAGTTGTAAATTTTCTGTCACAACAATTTGAAAGAGAAAAGTTTGACTCCTTTTAACAAAACAACTATTCAACCAAAAAGACAAAATACGTGAAAAGTCTCAAGACTTTACCAAAAGAATCACTGAGACCATGTTGCACCATAGACACATACAATCATAGCAGAGAGCTGGATTAATTCAAGGAAATCTGATACATCCTCCCAGAAGGGACCACACTTGCAATTTCTGAATTGTTTAAAAAAATAACATCAGTTTAAAAAAAAAAAATCAATTTATGGCTGTCAGTGTTTCTAATTACTTTTCCCTCCAACAAGCTTTACAATCTCCGTTAAAATTTTTCTCAAATGGAAAAAAAAATCTGTAAGGTATTCAGGGGTTTATGTGGCAGCACCACTATGCTTTGCCGTCCCTTCAGACTAGCCCTTCAAACCAATAATTCTTTCAAGTGTTTGTCTTGTTCTTACAGACAGTTATCTACGAGCTACCTCTGCAGCTACAGCTCAGCAAACTCCCTATGGCCCTCAACATCCACAGCCTATTACTGCTATAATCCATTTGACCTATGTATTGCAGTTCTTCTGATTTCACTCATGTGGAAGAAAAAACAAAACAAAACAAAAAAAAAACAAAACAAACAAACAAAAACACAACACTTTGACTGTTTAGCCTTAAATATTTTATAAATATTCCATATTTTTGAAATGCAACATATTGCTAATATATTTTTGCATTATTTTAGTTCTCATTACCAACCATGAAGTTATACAAAGTGAAAAGCAGCAATTGCCTTTAGATGACCTAACAGATGGCAGTGATACACTTTCCCTAATACATGGTAATAATATACTTGCTATGGGATCTGGTTGTTTCCACCAAGGATTAAGAAAAGAACTGAGGAACAGTTCTTCCCTACGAAAAAAGACAGCTGTATGGGGGTGGGGATGTAGAGGTGCTTTTTGTTTGTTTTCAGAAATAACATAGAAAATAATGCCAAGAAAGACAAGATTTTTATGAACGAGTAGAGGTCATGAAAATACAACTAAGGGCCTGATATATGTGCCTTACCTCCTCCCTCTGGGTTCAACAGCTCCACTTTAAACGTTTTTTCTAATTCAGGAATAGTATTATCAGTGATGTTAACAGTAATGTACTTGTATCTTTCTCCTGGCTGAAATTCCAGTGTACCCACAACAGCCTGCAATATAAGAGCTCTTCATATTTTTGTTCAAGTCTAATGTTTTCATCCATATAAAAAAAAGAAACAGAACCTTCATTTTGTCTTTTTCAAAACATCTACTTTTGCTCACTTAAGCTTTAAAAAAAAATCTGAAAAATCTGTTTTACAAAAGAAAAAAAAAAAGAAGAAGACATCTAAGTTGACATACTGGTGAGCATCTGCATTCATGTACATTTTTCTTATTTTTCTGCACAAATGATCAGTTGGACAAGCAAGTGCAGATACATGCAGGTTATTTTGCTAGGCATATACAAATCCCAGTATGTACAAGCATAATGTTAACCTGTACATGCACTTGAATAATATGGTCTGTAACAACAGCAAAACTCACAAATTGCTACACTGGAAACTCTGTTAAGAAAAAAAAAAAAAGTTCAAAACCAGAGGCTTTTCCTAGACAATGCAACTTACTGCAGAGAAAAGAATGGAGAAGTCACATGATGTATATTTTTAAGTGAATATTACATATCCATTTGCCACATCACCTTGTAAAGTAGTCTTTCTGTGAAAGAATCATAGCTGGGCTAGAGCAGTCAAACTGAAAGCTATCTCCACGATAAATAACTCTAATTAATTCCAAAACAATTATACCACCTTGGCAGTTGCCATACCTGATAATCTTTGGGACTGAAAGCTGTGACTGGCACTGTTCTGTATTCCACCAGAACTGTTCCAAGAAGGCCTTGTGCACGAACTACCAGTAATCTGACGTGTCCAGCTTCTTCTTTAATAGTAATATGGGGCACAGAAGAGGCTGGAAGAATCATTTTATCACCTGGCTGAGGAGGTGGCCCCACAGAGAACTGGAGCAGACCTGGAAGACAAGAATTACTACTTACATGGCTTTTCATAACAAATTTTAAAGATGATAAACAATTTAAATAAAGTGATTGATAACATATCTTGTGATGGTTCTGAAATTAAAAACCACATATACCAGTATACCCTTAAGCCTCAATCACACTATTTCCAGAGATGTGCTGTGTGCCTTACCCTCTCTCACTGATATTCTTGTCAGTCTTGATAAAAGGCACAGCACAATAATAAAACCTTCTCTTCCCAAAAGAGCCTCACAGGCCACGGTTTTGCGTATTTACTGGTACAAGACATATGGAGAAATGACTCTCATTGTCAGGAATTCTCATTTGATGAAAAACCTGGACAGGATCAACTACATGCAGAGCCTTTATTTGCCCTCACAAGAGAATCATTGCTTGTTTGGGCAGGGAAGATTTGAGGCCTTTTTGTAAAATTATAAAAGAAAACTAATTCAGTATTCATTCATGTATATAAACAATGAATTAATTCAAGTTAGATAAAGTGGAATATATGAGATTGCTTCCTCAACTATTACAACCAAGCAAAGTTTTCATCTGACTGGAAAGAACTACACAATAATCTGAAACAAAGCTGTATAATTCCCATCATTGTTACCGTATGGGTGGTCACTGGCTTTGATGCTGATATCAGTAGTTTCCTTTTCTGGATCTATACTTGCTCCACTGGTAGGAGTTGAACCTAGTTTCCCATCTCCAGACACTGCAGAGACTAATGTCACACGGAAATATTCATTTAACTCCGGAATGTCATCATCAATAACATGCAAATTTAACACCTAGAGAAGGACCAAATCATGGAGAAATCAAACCATGCAACATTCTTTGATTAGTCAGTCAGCTGTATCTGCTGTATAGTTCTGAAAGCAAAGGACACTATTTTTGCTCTCCACATAAATTCAACTAATTTCTAAGATAACATTTTATGTCTAGAATATGCTTTCCAAAAACAATGCTTCCAAGCTACTGGAAATGGAAGGCATATTTTCTGAATTGTTTCAAACTACATAAATAAGTGATAATAAATACTTGTTTGGTTGGTTTTGTATATCTTCACAAAAGCAGAGTTTAATTTCCATGTACTGAACATGAAATATCTGATAAATTTTAAAATCTTTTTGAAATTATGCTTATGAAGAGACATTACAGTGATTAATCCAATTTAGAGAGCAAATAAATTGAGCTTATTATACCACCTGACACTTTGACCTGCAGATCATACGATTTACTAACATAACCTTGCTCTAAACACGCTAACACATTCACTTCAGAAAATTCCATCTTTCTTTATGTTTCGATATGGTCGGACAAACATATAGAAAACATTTAAGTAGCTGATCATATTTAGAGGCATGGTAATGAGTAGATTACAAATGTCAGTTGAAAGTCCCTTAGGATATCCCACCTGAAGAGCAGCTTGCTACCAGCCCGTTTCTTAGAGCCATGCACATTAGCTCCTCTGTATGTATGCAGTAAATTGGACCAGTAAGCTGTGTAGCAAGAGCCTACATCAGCCATTTTCTGCCACTAGATAGAGTAATGTGGGCCTCGTCTATGTTGCCATGCTAGAAAAGCTTTGGAAATTTCTGCTATATATGATTGTATGAAATGCAGTAATATCATTTCACAGAGAAATAAAGCTGAATGAACAAACTATTATAACATGAATGAACTATTTTCAGATACCACACGCTTTTGCCAGTCATCACATTATCCAGATTCACAGTTCTAGTGAAGTCACTGGGATCCCTGCAAATGACTTCAGCGAATTTGAGTCCACATTGACTTCTGCAGCCTGATATAAGTGAAACTGAGGATGGTATTTTCTACTCACAATTCATCCTTATTATACAAACAATAATAGAAAGTGTATGTTGTTTCTACAGTACTGTGGTCCCGCACCACTTCTTCAAATAAATTTAACAATTCTGTGCTGTACATCAGGATTGAATTCATTGAAACAGATTATTTTTATTTCTATTTCTAGCACACGCTGTTTATTACCACAGAATTTTAATCATAGGACAGCCCACGTTGGATGGGACATCAAAAGATGAAGTTCAATGTTTCATGGAAAAAAAAAAAATAGATGAAATAATCCAGCACCATGTTCAACTGCATCTTAAGCACCCCTGGTGATGGGAATTCTACCATAGAACCATACATTGGTTTGGGCTGGAAGGGACCTTAAAGCCCACCCAGCGCCACCCCCTGCCATGGGCAGGGACACCTCCCCCCAGCCCAGGCTGCCCTCAGCCCCATCCAGCCTGGCCTTGGGCTCTGCCAGGGATGGGGCAGCCGCAGCTCCTCTGGGCAGCCTGGGCCTGGGCCTCACCGCCCTCTGAGGGAAGAATTTCCTCCTTCGCCCCCTCCCTCGCCCTGCTGCCCACGCTGCTGTTGGTGCAGCCCAGGGTACGGGTGGCTTTCTGGGCTGCAAGCACACATTGCCGGCTCATGTCGAGCTTCTCATCAACCACCACGCCCAGGTCCTTCCCCCCCCAAGGGGTGCTCTCAGTGCTTTCTCTGCCCAGCCTGTGTTTGTGCTTGGGATTGCCCTGGCCCAGATGCTGAGGTCGGGACAACCCGACCCTGTCCCTAAGGAAGTCGTTCCAGTAGTTGTAAAAAATTTCAAGACAAAACCTCTCCCACTCTATCTTTGTACTCTTTGCCCTCTGTCTTCTCCTGTGGTTTCTTGAGAAGAGAGAGCCTCTGTCAACTCTGGAGCTGCCCTTTAGGTACTGTAATAATGGGATCAAAGTCCCCTTCTAAAGGGTGAAAAGATCTAACCCCTTGAGTCTTTCCTTAGAGGACAGGTTCTCCAGCTCTTTGATCATCTTTCTGGCCCTCTTTTGGACCTCCAGTCTGCCCACATAATTTTTTAATTGTGGGCCTCTGTAGCTTTGAATTCCTACTCTTCAGTGTATCCTGGTATCCTGGTATTTCTTTTTTCTTTTTCTTTTTTTTTTAAACTAATTCAGATAAGGAATTTCGTAAGACTTTTAGAAAGCTTTCTCAGAAGCAGCTAAAGCTTCCCTTATGTATCATTTCTCTTTCTCTCCCCCAACTCAGAGATGCAATTCTGATTACCAATTTCAGGTGTCTCTAAGGCCAGAATATTGAATAATTTCCTTATGTTCCAGTTGCTCGCACACTTTATGCAGAGGAATAGATTAAAGCAGACAGTAATCATTTCAGGGAGACTCAAAAACAGCTATTGTTACAAGAACACCTTTAATCTCCTGTTTCTGATTTTGAATTTAAAAGGAGACAGAACCTGGATAGCCTTGAGTGCAAGAACAGCAATGAATCTTACTATTGCCTATTTAATTGTTGTGGACATAAATTTGAGTTACAACACTCAGATCAAACCTGATCATTTTCCAATTTCGAAAGTACATGGACTATCTACACTTTTTAAAGTATATGTACACATACACATAAATACAGTTAATATTTTTTATGTATATGTACATATATCTAATATGTACATGCACACATGGTGACTTTTGAACTGACATATACACAGAGCTACAAATAACACTTTCTTGTTGTCAGGGATGGAAAAAAAGAAAGAAAGAAAATATATATATAACAAAAAAATAACAACATAAAATAACAAAATAAAAAATAATAAGAAGAAAAGCCATGTGAAGTAAACACTCTCTAGTATGCAAACCAGCCAAGCACCCTCAGAAGGTATTTTCCAGGAGGTTTGTAAAGGACAGGATGAATTGTTAATAGGAAGGTAGGGTTTACCTCTGATCTCTGCCAAGGAACGAATGTGATAGTGCCACTGCTATTAGAAAAATCGGTAACAGAGTAATTAATGCCAGTGGAATCAACCTGTGAGATAATGTACTTTATATACACATAGTCTAGGGCTCCCCTTGTACGCTCCACAACACAGGATATAGTGGAACCTTCATCAGCAGTCTGGAAGAAAGCAAAAATTTGGAACGTTTATTACTGTCAAAGTAAATCAAGGCAATTTCATTAAATAACATGAAAATATTTAATGCCAGACAAATGTTCAAGTAAAAAATTGCTGTCATGTTACTTTCAGCTCTTTTGGAGTGTTAGGAAGCTGAAACTGACCTTGATGCCAATCAGAACAATCCTAGTGGAATCTGCAAAAGTCTGATGCCTCCCTGAGGACTATTAAGGTAACAAATAACAATACACTGCAGTTCGTCCTGGACACAACCCCTTTCCTAAAACTATGCGTCAGAGACAGAATCAATATGCTTGAAATGTACCTGTCGAAAGCAAATGAAACTATTGCTTTATAATAACGTCAATATTGTAATTTTCCTTAGCAATAATTTAAAGAAAGATTTGGATCAGCACTTTCTCTAACCAGACACACTATGGATAGAAATAAACTATACCATCATCATTCAGAAAAACAGATTTTTCTCTTCTACTGTCCTCCTTACAATTCTGTATCTTCACAGATAACATGACTTCTGCAGCGACAACTTCACGTCTCTGGAATGAAGCTTTAATTGGTACTGACCTTCTATTTTAGAAAATAACGTTCATAAAATTAACATAGAAAATAATTTTATCTGAAAGTTATTGGAAAGGTTAAAGCTATCTTATGCATTAGATAAATTTCAGGGCTGCTTTGTAAGAAAGCATAGATACTGTGTGTGACTTCAGCTGCCTAGTAGACAGATATGCACAGTTAAACTACTGGTAAAAAAATGCTGTGTTCCTGCATCACCACTAAGAGCTCTAATACTTCCCTGGTGAAATGGACATATGATAGGTGCAAAACAATTACCGTGCCATATAATTATTTTTTTTCTTCATGGTTGGCTGATGATCTGTGGCATCACAGCGTATCAGAGGTACTTGAACCTGAAGGAATCTATTATCATAGCATATGGTAGGCACACAATAAGCAAACTGAACCAAACTGAAAACTAGTATCACTCAGGCAAGACAGTTATTTTAAAAACATCATAAGCACTTTGATTAAAAAAGAATGTAATTAAAGCTCATAAGAGTTCCCAAATGAAAACTATATTAAATTTTTTTTTCCACAAAATAATCCAATACCAGTAGAGATAGCTATCATGTTATTCCCCCTTATAATTGATTAAAGAAGTAAAGAATGATTTATGTTTATTTCAAGCCTCCTCAAAAAGTAGCAAGTTTACACTCTGCATATAGAATGGATACCACTGAAAAAAGATTTCATCTGTTAAAACTAAAACAACAAAAAAAACCACTACTAAATCAACCAACTGACATCAAACATATGCAAATTATAACTTAGTTTATGACAGCAAATGAAGGTGGAAAAATCCATAACACTTTGTCATTGCATGATCTCTAGTAAAATTATCTCAAACACATCATGTGACACAGAAAACTAAAATAAAAATCTTTGCAATAATCCATTCTCAAAAAAAAACCAGAGAATTAAATCTTACATTTTAACTGGTAACTCAAATGTAACAGAAGTGAAGGTAAAATATTTTTCTAGAAAAAAAAAATTAAGCCTTAGTCTTCAGTTTATATAGTAAACTAAATTTTCTTAACCATTTTTTTCTTTAGTTTTTTAAAATTATATAGTAAATCCCAGTGGAACTGAGGTTGTATTAACAGAACATATGCATCTCCAAATCCTAGGAAAACTTTGCTTAACCACAAAAGCAAACACTGCAAAATCTAGGGTTTGTTCAGGTCACTTGGTCCTGCCATTTAGCTTTCTGTGCCTGAAATATCACCTACAATTTCCATTATGACCACCTTACCTCAGGGATACATGCTCCAGTGAAGCCAAATAAACCATTAGCATTATCACTTTTCTGTATTCTTAATCTTGCTGTGGTGTTTTCTTGTGAAATTCGAGCTCCACCACGCACAGAAATGAGCTTTAGTATGAATAATTCTTCTCCTTCTTCCTCTTTGTCATCCTTTGCAGACACGATGAATGATTTATTGGTCTCTCCTTGCCAATACTCCAAATACCCAGAGACAGGGTGGACATCACTTTTTGCAGGAGTTGCATGAAGTTCATAGATCTCTGCTCGTGTCAACTTACGCTCATAAAGCCTTACATCCTGCATTAACCCTGTGTACCTACTGCTGCCGTTGATTCCTGCTCCAATTCTTACTATTCCTGGACCTGAGAAGGAAATTATAATTTTTTCTCATGTTATTGTATTTGTATGAAACAGTCAGCAACTGACTACCTGTTTTTCTTAAAAACCAATGGTAAACTGTTCATTGCCCCTGGATGAGGAATCATATTGATCTTGAGATCCAAAATCAGGAGGTTCCTTGAGCCTCATCTCAATGTTACAGGTAAGTCCTCACAGGCCAAACAATTCCATCCTATGCTGTCCAAGTTTTTCATCCTATTAGTTCTAGCAGCACATTATCATCATCCCTCATTTTTATAAGTCTTAGAGACTTGAGGCTCCCTCTTTCCTCCACAGATTTTCAGAGCAGAACTGCAACCCCTTTTAGCCCTTGTTTTGCTGAACAAATCCTACTTTGTTTCCCTCTGCTAGGGCAGCTGATCCATTCTGATGATACTCATGATTACTGCATTAACCCTTCTGGACATCCATTTCATCCACCACACTGTAATTCCATGCAAATTCCAAACTCTTTTTACAACAGCATTTATATTTCTCTGTCTCCAAACTATAGGATCACAGCTGCCTCATATTCATTCCTACTCTATCCTACTCTGTGCCATGCTATGCTCTTGTGCTAAAACACACACATCAGCTGTTTTCAGTTGCCTTTCAGAAAACGAAAGAAAACAAACAAACAAAAAAAGCTGTGCTCTTCAGTGTATTGTCATACATATGACACTGAGTGGCAGTTGTAGAGATGAGCAACCACAGGAACTGATAAAAGTCCCAGGGCACAAAGTGGAGGATGCTGAGAAAAACTGGGCTGCTATGCACACCACTGTGTATTACCCAACATTCAACGGAGAGAGATGACATACTTGCCTTACTATTGCATTATCCCCAGACACACGCCATCCCCACTAATAAAGAAAATTTACAGCACAGACATATCCTTCTAGCAATAAAAGCATAATTGCATTTCACATATATTTGTTCTAGAAACCGAGGGAGGGAAAAAAAAAAACCTCTCAGCCTCTCAGCTTAGCTACAGTACTGCAAGTGTGATGGAAATTACTAATTGCAGAAGTACTATTCTTTTTACAAATGGAAAATTTGATTTCTTAAACTTCAACCTGGAATTTTAAAAGCAGAAATAAAATAGTACACCATACAATTAATAGTCCTCTACTCTCACTCAACATCGCAGCAGTTTGAATTTTTTAGAACATTCACACAATTTCCATAGGCTTTCTGAAAATCCTCAAAGAATTCTTATCCATTCCTTTCAATTAACTTAACAGATATAATCATTTCAGTGTATTTCTTCCACCTTTGAAGTGGCTAGACTATGCATTTCAGAGCTTTATATATGGAGAAAAATAGCAAAGGCTCACCATCAAGAATTGCTTCTCCTTTTAGACTCTTCATTCCTCCCAGAACTAGAATTCCATCAACGTAAAATTCAATTATACTTTCATCCAGAGTAATCAGAACGTGAAGCCAAGTATTCTCATCCAGGTATTTCATGACTGATGTTTTAGCCATGTATGTCATATTGGACCCTAATGCTGTATAATGAAGCACTACAGAAACATGAGAATCATTTGTCTGAATTTTCACACCATAATATAAAGTCCCATTATCGTTATCCTTTTCAACTATATAGCCATCTGTACTGACATTAGGAATTAACCAAGCTGAAAATGTAAAATTGGTTACTGCATTATTTCCATTGTTATGGGTATTCAGGACCGATAATGCCAAATGCATCCTCTTTTCCACTGAAATACAGAGCGTCTGTTCCACTGTGATGGCGCCTCATGTGGGGCTGTGATTGTACTGAGCTTGGGAATGATCCAAGCAACAAGAAATCTACCATTGACGGCAGTCCAGCTTGGAAGGTACTAGACAGTATTTCCCAACCTAGTCGGACAACACCAAAGGTGCCTTGCTGTCTCCAGATGGTGAAGTCCGTAATATAGGAAAGGTCATCTTCAGAAAGAGTATCTTCCACTATCTCTCTGTCCTGGCTCTCTGGATCTATAACAAACACTCCAAAAGGGTCATCATTGAAAGGGATCATGACAGTTACAGTAGGACTGGTTTCAGATAACTGACCACCAGGACCAGGAGACCCACCTGCGTAATAGAAGTTAGAGTAAAAGTTAATGATTAAACAACACACTCAGAAAAAAGTTTCAAAGTACTTTTTTTTTTTTTTAATAAAACAAGTTTCTAAAAAAACCTCAAACCCTCCTTTAAGATCCTCTGGACTTATAGCAAATGATCTAACTTGAAAATTACATAGGTTAATTGTATTATTCTTAAAACACTGTGCTGATGTAATTTCAGTAGAAAACAAACCCACATGCTATTTTTCAGCTGTAAAACACACAGATGTCTTTCAGGTGAAACATGACAAGGTCCATCTTTTCTTAATTAGCCAATAAGGTAGGTTACCTTTGATTCGTTTGATAAGCATGGGGGCCAAATTCAATTCTTGTATTGCTCAAAGACTTACAGGAATAGAGAATGGCAAAATCTTGCCTGTTGCCTCTGATACAGAAGTACATACACCTTGCAGAAACAGTAACCAGTTGTGTGTTAAAACTGCTGCCCAGTCCTGGTGTTAGTCATCTATCTTTGCACAGTAAGAATTCATGATATGAAGATCATGTTGTGAATGGAGAATCTCCGTGTTCAAAGTGTACAGTGATCTACCTGTTATAAGCAGGAAATCTTTTGTACATCCGTATGGACTTCACTTACAGGAAAGGCCAACACACATTTTCACTTGTATCAGAGCACAGAAGACCATGAATAGTACTAAAGTGGAATTAATCCAGATTAGGAAATGTGTCCAGTAGCAATTTAAAGTTGTAATTTAAGTCATGTGAAGTGGTAACTACAAGTATTTTACCTCCTCTAGGGAAACAAACAAACAAAAAAGCAACCTCTATTATGGTAGACACACATAACCTTTAATACCTTTGTTATTTCTTTGTTAGTATCTTTGTTTTATATTTTGTGCATGGAGATCTATGTATCTGAAATTCAGAACTCTTGGTTTTTGAAATGAAACTTCTGAACTTTAAGAAGTTTAATTTCAAAAACCAAGAGGCATCCCTTTTAAAGTTCAGATCACCAAAATGTGTTTAACAGTAATTCGGGAACTGAGTAACTCTCTATATATGGAAATCAAGATTAAATGAAAAATAAGACCTAAAACCTTACCAGAAAAGCATAGGATATCAAGACATGATTCAAAGCAATGCTCTTTCTAGTGTTGGTTTCTTTTTGATTGATTAAACATAACTCTTTTCTACCAGATATGAAGGAAATGGTGATATGGAAGACAATACCTGAAGCATTCACCAACTTTAGAATGTAAAATTCATTGAATTCAGGAATTCTATCTGAAATGGCACGTAGTGTTATTGACTTCGACCTTTCACCATCCATGAAGCACACAGTCCCATAAGTTTCATAGAATTCTTCTCCTGGCTTCAGTGCAGAGTTATTATCAAACAACTGCCAGGTCAAAGAAACATTGCCGAAGTGTCCTCTGTGTCTCAAAATCCTGTTCAGTGATACAGAAAGAATGAGAGTCCTGGCAGGCATGCATCAGCGTTGAGTAGAAAAGGAAAATGTGGAGACTCCTTTTACTGTAATCTTCCTTACAGTAAGAAGTAATATACTATGTAATATAAAGTAAAATGCTAATATACTACAACTGTTCCATGAAGCCTTCCTTTTAAAGGCAACCACTTTTGCAGTACAATTCTACTCCCGGAATACGTACTTTAGAAAACAGAAGTAGCATACGCAGGTCCATGCAGAATACTACTGTGAAGCTACACATCACTGTGTCTTGTAATTCCAATTTATAATAATAAATATGAATGCATAATAGTTCAGAAAGTTAACATTAAAAATTAATATACTTGGACACTCTTAGACAGGAAAGAGAATCATCTACATTTAACCACAAACGTTTCTCCTTTCAGTCATCAAGTCTACTTAAACTTTTTCTTACACTTGTATTAAATTAGAATTACATTCTACGGCTTTCAGAAATCTACTGTTATTTGTGATTAAGAACGTAGTAAATGAAAAGATTTTTTTTTTTTTGGTAACTATCTGCTAACACAATTACACTAATTTCAAAAAGGCACTACAAATAAAAAGTGACCCATACAGTGCCTTTATTAAGAGTGCGCTTACATACAGGAAGTTTGCTTCTGTCGGTTTGCACGGTGACATAAAATGCCTTATAAATAGATTATATCAGGTTGAAGAATTAGTTCAGCTAAACTAGTCCAGCCACAGCAACACATTTATGTTGTTTCTGCTTCCAAAGGTTTTTCTTCTGTGGCGTTAACCAGGGTGCTCTATCCCAGCTGTGTAGCGCTGCTGCACTAACTCCAATTACCTCATTAAAACCTCTGTGTTTTCGGTGGTTTGGTTACATGCTACTTTGACCACTTTTTTATATGCTACACAACTGTCAAAGTAGTGACAGTATGGAAGAGACAGATCCCTAGTAAATATATTTTATCAATGATGACTGAGCAGGTTCCTCAGATGTTGGAGATCTTGGTATCCTATAATTCCATAAAGCACCTGTATATAAGCATGTTTACATCAAAACAATATTCTTAACACCACCAAATCCACAAAAATTATCCTGCAGATTAGACTATAAAGGACAAAAAAACAACAAAGCCCAAAACAGTGAACAGCACAACAACAAACACACAATGAACTTAATATCCTCTTTTCTTGAGACTATTCATATTTCAGATGTATTGACACAAGCATAAAGAACCAATTCACAGCCATAAGCATCTGCTTCAAGGCTTTAAAACAAACAGACAAAAAAAAAAGGATGATTTTTTAAATGCAAGAAGAACCTCTTCCCTAACTATTTGCACTATCGCATTTATTGTGACCTAACTTCTCTTTACAGCCTGTCTCAAGATTTCTTAACGAAAAATCATTTTTTCATCCAATTAAAACCCCATAGTAAATTTATGAAATGAATGTAACAAGGCGAGATGCCAAGTGCATTCAATTTTTAACCCTGCTAATTCTTCAATATATCATGGTGGCACAAAGGAAAATACTTTCAAAGGTCAGACTAATGAAGAGTGTCACATCCGGACTTTAAGTATAGATTTCAATCTGTAATTAACAGATAAAAGAAAAAAAAAATACAAAAACAGAAAGAAAGAATACAGTAGTTTGCAGTTGAAAATTTCAAAGATGGGTACAAAAAGCCACCTAGTGCCACACAGTTTTATTTAGCTATTTGTTGAGTGGTTTTTTTTCTTTTTCTGTCAGCCTAGGTTATATTGTGCTCAATCATTCAGATTTTTCTGTATCTACAGGTTCCTGAGATTATAACAGAACATCAATGCTGAAGTCTTATTTAGTTACATTTCAACATGAGCTTCTGTGCACTTTTTAATATTTACTGTGTACTCCATAGTATTACAGGTGATGTCTTCAACACATTACAAATCATTTAATCCAAAATTTTGTAAAACTGTTTTTCTATAGTGCACTTCTATCAATGCACACTTGTGCATTTGATTTAATCAAAGTGCTATTTATAAAGTACCACATACACCAGTTCCAAAAGAGTGCAAAGATATTCTTTAAACGTTACTTACCAAAAAATGTTACTTTTGCCTTCTTCAACTGGCTTCTCTAAAGGTTCCAAAGAGAAAATTCCATTAGGATCATCATTTGCTTCAATAATAACTGTTGCCATTCCAGCCTTAAAGATAACTGTATCTCCTAAAAAAGAGGACAATTATTATTATTAAAATTGGAATCAGAAATGTAGGTAACTCTAAATCCAATTATGTTTTCTACTCACTACAATTGCTTTTATACAAAGAAAAGGACAATTATAAAAGTCAGTGAAAAACAGAATTTGAGGTATTCAGCAGCAGGCAAATCAGAGTAAAAGTATTTAAGTAGTGTACCATCCAGAGAGCAAGACGTAAGATTTTCAGGAAAAATGACATGAACTGAGAAGATGTGATTCTTACTACACAGTATCCTTGCATGTAGTTGTTATGTGAGGTAACATTTTCTGTTTGATCATCTGGACAAGTCAAAAGAATAAGATATTCAGAGGTACAGAATAAAAGAGTAAGGTATTCAGAGAGCCCCGACCTTCTTTAGACCTAGAAGAAAAGTATTGCATTTAAACTAAATACAAGCTATGAGCAATGTCTAAGAGTTTATTCACTCCCATATCAAAGAATATCTAAAAGGAAGAAACATAAGATTCTTATTATGTAGATGGGAAGCTAGCAGGCTTTCAGTGTGCATATTAGTACAGGTAAATATTAAGGGATGTTAATTCTAACTCCATTGCATTGTCCATAGATGAACATAATGTGTCCACACCCACCCCATTTTTTGTCTTCTTTGAAAGTGTCCGACTAAATTTTGTTCCACGTTAAACAATGTGCTTATTCCTCTAACTTCATATACCTCTATTTGTATTTTCTCTCAGGAACAACAGTCCCCAAAAAAATTTCAGAACAGTCAAGGCCACTGTATGTAACCAATCATAGAAAGAAAACCAACTTTTGCTTTCAGGAATATGTATAGAAATATTCTTTATTCTTAGTGATTCTAGAATGGCTGTAAAACTATATGATGCTCATTTTAGAGGAAAAAGGAGGCTATGGATACCCATTCCCCATGTGCTAGGAGAAAAGCCATGATATGTTCCCAATGGGGTAGTATTGGGAGCTACCAGTAGATCCTGAAGAAAGTTATTAAAGTAGAAAGAGACAACAAAAGAGAAAACTTATGAAGGAAGAAGAATGGTTTTGTCTAATCCTTTCCCTAGTCTGATATTTTATAAGAGACCTGGGTACTACAGTGAATACCAGCCGACCTTGGGAAATAGCTTAGCTGCCTTATACTCAAATTACTGCTTTCCCTGTCAACCTCTGGCTGCCTGCTACCAATGTTCAGGGAAGGATTCAACTCAAGATCAATGCTGCCTTGTGAGAAACTCACAGGCCAGCCGCAGGGTGTCCACTGTAGCATGACCTCAATCACTTCAGTCTTATCGACTGCTAAAGACTAAGACCATCAGAGACTGTAATGAGAACTAAGATGCTTAGCGTGCTTACAGATGAAGAAATCTAATTTTAGGTTTCCTAATCTTGAATTGAATACCTGGTAGGTATTTTACTTTGAGAACGTGTCACACAATCTGAAGGTATAGTCTGATGGTTAATTGCCATCATCTTTCTTTGCTTTATTAAATTACAGCCCCTCAGGTTTCAATGGCTGATTCAATACAGCTTTGCTTTGCATTGCAAAGATTTGCAGCAGATTCAGAGCCTGTTATTACCTCTCAACTAGAGAACAGTAAAAAATGAAGGGCAGTAAATTAAAATTTGATAACACAATTGCAAATGACTCTCCCACAACACCATGAGTTTTGTTGGAGCTAGGTGTGGGGAGGGTCTTTATTAAATACTTAGGGCTCTGGAAAAATTATGAATTTCTTATACTTCACTTTTATTTTCTCATGTATATTACATAACAGTGATAATTTATTCTAAAAGATATGTATTTCAAAAACGTGAGGAATGGGCTGAATAATTTTGGTCATTCCTTTTTAAGTGTAAACTTTGAAAAATAAATAAATAAACAAAAATACGTTATTTCTAAGGTAATAAATCCTTTCTTTAGAGGTGGTCCCCTGGGTAAATTGTGACATATATTTTTCTGCAAATTAAGCCTTTTAAAACTATAGTCTCAGAGTGAAAAAAATGTATGCATACTTTTCGCTACTAATAAAATAGAGCAATTACATACCCTTCCTCCAAAATATGGCAGTTCTGTTTGTTTTTACAAAAATCATGTAGTTTTGTAATACACTCTGGAGCATGAAAAAAATAACTAAAAGAATACCTCTTTTCCTAAGACTGTTGGGTACTAAATTTTGTTTTTTTTTTTTTTGCTTTGTGTTTTTGTATTGAAGTCCATCTAATTTGGAGCATTTATATTTGAAAAGGGACTTTCACTCCAGTTGTTTTTGCAGGCAAAGTATCAACTCTATCATTTGATTTTTGTTTCCAATAAAATAATTAAGGATGAAAATTCAAACACAGTATGCATTTATTGTATAAAAATCTTGAAGCAAACATTATTCGTATAATTCTTGGCATTTAAATATTGCTTTATGATAAGACCAAGATACTAAGAAATTGCCAGCAAAAAAAAAAAAAAAAAAAAGGAAGACTTACCTGTAGAATTGAAAAGGATAATATAAAATGTTTCATCAGTTTCAGGGGTATCATCATCGTTGATATACACAGATAAATTCTGCTCCCTTTCTCCAACATCAAACAAAATGACACTGTTCTTTCCACTGGGAACAAAGTCTCCCTCTTCAGCTGTTGCATCTCCATTAACAGTAATATACTGGACAACAACAGCGACATCAGCAGATCCATTCCTTAGGACTGTAAAGTTTGCAACACTTCCTTCTTGAACACTCACTGTCACAGGTTCTGAAAATACAAAAGCAACAAATCTGTCTGAGTTCAAGCCTGAGTTGCTTGCATTTGCTCTGTTTTCTTAATTCTCTCTAGTAGGATCTTCCTCTTCAATGAAACAATAAGATGTATGTGATAAAGGTAGGAAATAATTCAGGTACGAGAGAATATTTTGTACCTTGCCTCCTAACTGATCTCAACATCAACAAAGAGAAAAATGACACACACAAAAAAATGGGAAGGTTCTGAAGGAAACAAATATAAATTAAATACAAAAAAAAAAAAAAGTTTGGGGAGCTTTTCCACTTGCTCTTTTGGGATTACGATTTCGCAATGATCTGGTTTGTGAAAAAAATCCGTTTTAGGTAGTGTATGTATTCCACATTTATAAACAATAATATCTAACCTGCAAAATAAATGGGATCATCATTCTTTGTTATTTGTAAAATTGCAGTGGTTACATTGCCCAGCCTGGCTCCACCGGTAGCATTGAATAAACTGATGGTGAATACTTCCTCCTCTTCAGGCACCTGAAAGTATTAAGACATTAATTTCTAGCATACAAAACACTGAAGAATTTAAAATGAAAAGTTAGGGGGATTAATAAGCCAGAGATTTCTGAGTGTTGTTTTTATTTGTCAGTCCTTATGTGTCTCAAGAGGGATGATAATTCATACAGTTATACAGAAATTATCATCCATCTACAGTTTTTGTAAGTAAGTCCCTTCCTCTTTATCTTGCACAGATGACCCAAAAGTTACCTTCCAGTTTTATGTTTCTGATACATGTAGTTTTTTTTACAGCTTTATTTATTTATCATTAGGTGTAATCTTTCTTATATTACTTCAAATTTATCAGCATATAGGATTAGGATTGAAATTAGGATTCCAGTTATCAAGATACGAGTTTCAGTCAAACTTTCCTATAACTTTACCACAGTACAATTACTCTCAGCTTCTACCTTTTTTGTTTAGAGGTATGCACAGCTTCTGAAATTTCTCTATGATTTGCAGACATTATCTCAGTTCTACCCAAGTATTTTGATATTTCCTACAAGTTATTAGGCTCTTGAGAAACACACATTCCTTTTTTCTCCTTATACTCTAATGTTTTAGTACTTACTCTTTGTCCCATATTCTCACCCCAAAACACTGTAAAAGTGTTTACCTCATCTGGCAGTGAGTAAATGGTGATATTTTTTGAAAACTCCAGATTATCAAATAAAATAGTCCCTTGCTCTGGATAGACGTCATTGGTACATGCTGGATCAACAACCCAAGACACACTAACATTTCCATAGTTTCCTTGATTTCTTACAACTCTGTAAACAGCTAAAAAACATAAACAGAGTCAGTGTGCATATTCAGAGCAACAGAAATCAAAAAGGAACATCTGAAACATCTGAAACTGAGAAAAAGGAAATACAATAATAACCAATTTCACTTCTTATGAAACCAGTAACATGTTGGAGTGCTACAGAAAAGGACACACAAAGACAGATTACTAAAGCAGTGCAAACTGCTTTAATTTCACATGTTAATTCTTGCCTGTAAAAGTAATTGATAACTGAATAGATCAATTAAAATCACCCATAGGAAGATTTAACTCTATGTTTCTCTTATATAACACCCCATTCTTCATTCTCCACAAACAGAGCTACTACCTCCACGTTGCACTTTGCACATACATCAGTACTCCATCCCTCCTGTCTGGAAAATTCTCTAGCAATCCTTTTTACTCAGTTAATCCCTCTGTTTTTCCACACCCATACTTCTCCACTTCACTCTCCGCTGCTCATCTTGCTTGGCATTGTACCAATCTGTAAAGTCCTGAGTGGAGATTTTAGTAAGAAGTCTCCTAGACTTCTGTTATCCTAGAACAGGGAAAATAAGACTTGCAGAAGCAGACAGCAGATAAAGAAGTAACTCTAATAAAAAGGAATTACCGGTATGGATGACTTCTCCTTTGCTTTCACTTATTGTTACTGTTAGTTCGTAAGGTAGAAACTGAATGATACCATGCGGATCATCATTCTTCAAAATGGTTATATTGACCATTGTGGCATTCCCCAACTTGCCTGGCATTTCACTGTAGCCACTAAGTACCACAGAATATAGCTCATCCAGCTAGAAGAGGGAAACTCAGTCAGAACAAAAATACATATTCAACATCCACATCAAAAACAAAATGGTCTATAGTCCACAGTCCCCCATCAGGCAGAAAGGGATACAAACTTAAAATGAAATCACACACATTCTACATGCAATAAACGTTTGTATAATGCTATCAAATAAAGGAAATTGTTAGAACTTTCTATCTCTAAAAGCATCAGTTTCTCCAAAAGTCTATTATTATTATAAGCAAGGACTTATTTTGTGTACTTAATTTAGAATCGCATAATTTCACAAGTAATGTTTGTAACACACTCTGAAATGTAAATTTTCTTTCCTCCAAGACTTCTTAAGATTCCTGGCTTTGTAACAGGTAAAGCAAAGATTTTTAAACCATGGACAGCATGCTAATTTAGAAAGAATTGATCAACTGGCTTTATTAATCTAATGGGACATGGTACTTTCAAAAAAGTATCAGAGAACATTAGAAAAAAATATTGCATTTATCTATCTAGAAAACAGCATTACTCTACACTGGGGAGAACTCAGTGAAACTGGCTGGTGGTTAGCAGTAAAGAAACACACATGAACTGGTTCTTCACATACAATTCAATTAAACAATGGTGTTCAGTACTACAGAATGTCATGGATGCTAAAACCTTACCTGCGTTCAAAGCGTAACTGCTTCAATTAACAGAAAGAAAATCTGAAGGCACCCAAAGATACCATCCATTACTCCAGACATCCTTGGACTGCCCACCATTGGAGGCTGGGATGGCATTCTGGAGGAAAGTGATTATATATGTCCTGCTCATGTATGTGGCTTTTGGCCACTCTTGGAGATAGAAGAGTATAAAAGGACCTCCTTATTTTTTAGTCCTGACACTACAATTCGTATGTTTTTGCCTGAGCATTTCAGCAGGATGACTTACCTAGTCTAATAATACTGCTGTAAGCAGGGAAATACTTTTATCTCAGCCTGCTGATGAACTAGTAAAAACTGGGAATGGAACTATTAAATAACCCGCTGTTTTAGTGCCTAAGTTTTACTAGATTAACTTATGTTCCTGGCTTCTGTAGTGGAGTTCAGACTTCTTATGTCTCCTTTCTTTGGAGTATGTAGGGAAAAGAAACCTGAATTTCTACAGCAGCCTATGCAATTGAAGTTGGAGTTGCTGTGATCCCCTGATTTCCTCATCATATGGTCCTCCATCCCTCCTTCAATCCATGACTGATGACCACCTGGCCCTACAAAAAGATTATTAACCTTCCTAAAACCTTTATGTTTTGTAAAGCTGGCTTTCTGACATCTTACTCCTAGATCAGCTCATTAGCAGGATCAGACAAACACAACTAACTGCTTATGCAAAATACAGCATAGGAATGTGCATGTAAAGGCAGCAAAAAATGCTGAATCACAGCAGCTAAAATTTATGTTAACATAAATGTGGTAAAATCAAACCCTTGCAAACTTCCTGATGGAATCCAGGATGGCTGATGCACAGGAAAGGGAACAAGCTACAGAAAAGCAGAAAGCAAAGAGAAAAGCAACAGACACATGCCTCAAATTGTGCAGATTTCTGGGATTACAAAACAATAGAGATATCAGAGAAATGAATATTCAGGCAAGACTGACAAGACCTGATTTGTATTGATATAAAGTGCTTTCATATGGTGCTTGACTATCTTATAGGCCTTTCAGTCACTCCTCCTCTATCTATTTCTCACACTTAAGAAAAAGAAAGCCTTCAAATGTTACAGAAAAATTGCTGGTATTTACAGGTGAAACCATCTATATTTTAGTAAGTGACAAACAAATATGTATGTGAATGCAATTTAAAGAGAGAAAAATATTAATTCTTACCTCTGGAATCCCATCCATCCTTGTCAGTAGAGTAATTATGATCTCTCTTTCACCAGGCTTAAACTCCAGAATTCCTGTGCTTCCATAAAACTCATTATTATCTCTTGGTTCTACAGTGTAGCGCAGAAACTGTCTGATGAGGCTTCCTCTAGTGCGAACAATCTGCAGCTCAACAGACTCCCCTTCCTGCAAAAAAATAAAATTAATCTTTTTCTAGCACTCTGTTAGAACTAAGTCGTCTGTAATGTTTAAGTGACGTTACTCGGATAGCTACCTTGATGCTGTAGGGACCTCTGGAAGAGGAAGAAAATTCGAACACTCCTCCAGGATCATCGTTTTCCAAAATTGTAATTTCACAAGTAGTAAACCCGTATTTCAGTATCTGATTTTCCACACTGACCCTGAGAAAGGAAGGTAAGAGGTTTTTTTCAAGTTGCAACTCTGTTTAGCAAATCCATACAGAGGAGATCAGGATATTGACAAATTTTATGAATAAATTATGAAAGCCAACAGTTACCTACAAGGATTAAAACAAGTTAAGAATGATACAACATCAGAATGTTTTATCCATTCGTAAAAAATAAATAAATAAATAAATAAAATAAATAATTGCCTCTGAAGTAACTTTTTGTTTGTTTGTTTCTGATTAGCTTTTTATAGCTAGTAACTCTGTTGTTTGTTTGTCTGTTTTTGATAACACATGCACACAACACACAGGAAAAGAAACAGAATAGTGCCAGGAAAAAAAAAAAAAAAAAGTTAGTTAAATTCAGAACTACTTTGTACTTGGATCAAGGTATAAAGGAAATTCCAAAATCACCTATGCTGAGATTACACTGAAAAGCATAAATTTCCATTATTGCTTTGTTTGTCAAAGTTTACTACTGACATAAAGAGGCAGAAATTTGACCCTCGATACCATGGATTTCATCCTCAGCTCTGTGTTAGCCTGCCTTCTGTAGATGTGGAGACTACCTGTAGGATCCCTGTCTGACTCTACAAAATGTTGGACCTGCTCTCAGTAGCTCAGACTCATTCCCCTTTCTCATTACTCCTTTAAAGCACATGCTGAATGGTGCAAGAATGAAGTACGTTGACCAAATACGCATACTTCAGATTCCTCTCAGTAAAGGATTTCTCTCTCTGGGCTTCTCCTACACCATCTTGATCGTACTCTGTGACAGGAATGGGCAGTATCTGATAACAGTAATGAACCTTGCATATTACTTGCTTGCCTTTCCTCAGAAGCAGTAATTTTCATCATTTTAAATTTCTTATATTAAAAATTCCAGAGAAGCACTATTGCAGGATGCATCAAGAATACACCTTCAGATTGATGGTCTGCATATGATTTATTACATGTAGTTTTAGGTACTTAGATTCCTTTGCATCTTTCACGTTTCCTGTCAGTATTGTATTTTTCAATGAAATCGTGGTCCTGCATACTGTACATATTTTTGTGCTTTCACTGTGCTACAACCTAGACTTTATCAAACACTATTTCATGAAGAAATGTGATCTATTATATCCAGTTTTTGAAATCAGGCCCAGAACTGTGTCCAGAAGCACGTTTTAAGTAACTGGAACCTACACACACAAAAACAACTTAGCATTGTTGTAGCACAGTCTACAGGACAGGGTACAGGATGCAAAATAGGTAATACCTATTTAATAGAGTAACGTGCTCATGTTTGTTACATGTTTAAAAAAAAAAAAAGTCGGTAGAAAAAATAACCTGTGTTATATAAATTATATGCATGTTAGTCTAAATCAAGATAACTTTCCTTGTCTTTGACTAGAGAAAATTACTCTGTAACTCTAATCAGTTCAGCCATTTAGTTGGGGCAAACTGTATTTGTAGCAGTTTAAAACAATTAATTCATTATTCCATGAAACACTCAAATATCAAACACTGAGCCATGCATTCATAACTTTCATCATTCACAGATCCTACATAAAGAAATGCCTTCAAGCAAGAACCCCATGCCATCAAACGAAACACCAAAGGGGAAGCATGCGTTGTCTGAAGAGATGCAGAGACGTGATTCTTGGGGGGGAAAGAAATGATAAAGACAGTTTCTGTCCAAACCAACCACTTCTAAAACAAAGCATTGATTCACTGAGGACAGAAAACAGTTCACCGCACTTACCCAAAGAACACGACAAACCTTTCTGTCTCTACCCTGTCAACACAGAGGAAAAAAAAAAAAAAAAAAGAGGATGTAGAAAGTAATGAAAGTGCCACTTACTAAAATTTCAATACTACCCATCTTATAAAAGAACAAAAAACTAACAAAAGGGACAAAAAAAAAAAAAGAAAAAGAAAAAAAAGAAGGCTTTCTTTTTACTTTCCAAAAGTTTATAATGTTCTTTTTATGGGAACCCTGCTTGCTTGGCATTTTCCTGTTGACAAAGGCCAGCAAGTGGGCAGTTCCCACTTAGGAGGAGTGACCCCATGACCAATTCAGCATGTCAAGAGCCACTCAAGGTGTTCCCTACCAAGCCCTCCTCAAAGAGCTTGATTACTGACTGCGTGATCACAACTGCAGCAGCCATCCACGATTATAACCCTTTATTAGGGAAATACATCTACGTGCCTCTGTGATATGGTGTTTCATCAGTCTGACAAAGTAATGATAAAAACAGATAAGCACAGAAAGAGTACTGATGGGTACACAAGGAAAAGTAATTAGGCACAAAATCACAGCAAACCTCATTTACAACAATTTTTTAGTTAATCAGATTACCAAAGTAGTATATATACATGTATAACATAAATACAAATATAAGAAAGAGAAGCAGAAGGAGAAAAAGGGGAAAAAGAGGGGACAAGGAAATAAAGGGACAAAAAAAAGAAAAGAAAAAGGGGAAAGGAAAAGGTATTTGCTAATCAAAAGGTTAAAAAATTAAATCAAGTTTCAACCAAGCATTTATAACAAAACTGCCACATGAAGTCAGTCAAAAGGGCAGCATTATTCTGCAATAGTAATCATGTATTTTGGCTTTCTTAATCAAAAATACATTAAATACAAAAACTGTATCGTCTATCAAAGCACCAAAAACAGATTAAAACAGTGTTTGTAAGGTGATAATTGGGCTCCACTAATCTCAAAAATAATTTAAATTTGGAATTCAATACAGACAAGAGTTCACTCTAAATTCTGAGAAGTAAATACATTCACAGACGTTCTTTCGAATAGGAAGTCTGAATTAATTGAAATTTGTTATTGATATTCACTGAAGCTAGGTATATATTGAGACATTCTCCCTTCCCTCAGAAACATGCAAAAGCATTCAAAAAACAGCAAAATATTAACACAATGAAAAGATCAAGGAGAAGATTCCAGAGTTGGTAATGCTAAAATTTAATTATAGCGCTAAGCTGTTAGTAAAATAATTTACAACAGAAAATAAAAATGAATCACTATATCAAGTGAGCTTTTGATATGTATTAAACCTAGACAGCTTTCAGGTCAGGAAGCAACCAGTAAAATTCAGTCCATCAACTGGTAAAAAAGAACATTGTTCAGGTGGTTTCTCCATACAAACCCCATCTTGAACACCTGGATCCTTTTATTTATTTACTTATTTGTTTGTTTGTTTGTTTATTTATTTATTATCTGGTCATTTTTTTTCTCTGGCTGATATCATGAGTGGTCAGACCGCTATCACTGCCCTGGCACAGTAATGTTAGTTACTTCTCCAAAAAGTCATAAAACATCCTATGCAGAAACTTAATAGAAGCAGCTAGGTTTAGGTTTCCAGCTCCAAGATGCTGTTAAGCAAACAATGAATGAACGAAGCTGTGGCTGCCCCATCCCTGGAGGTATTCAAGACCAGGTTGGATGAGGCTGTGGCCAACCTGATCTAGTAGGTGCCATCCCTGCCCATGGCAGAGGGGTTGGAAGTGGATGATCTTTAAGGTCCCTTCCAACCTGAGCCATTCTGTGATTCGAAGAATGGTGCACTCAGTAGTATTCTTTATATCTATACTCTAAGGCATATACATGTAACTTTTCATAACATAGAATGCATATCCCTAACAAGAAATTTTTAAAAAATAGTATTGAAAAAAAAAAGAAGAATTAAGAGAACAAAGATAAATTAGGAAAGTACATTTTAAATTTAAATCCAAAATGTTTGTTGTAAAGTATTCTCACAGGTTTACTTTTTTCTAGGAATAATAAAAAAAAAAAATCCCAATTCTATTGTTTTGAACAATTACATTGTAATGCAATTATCATACTCACATCCTGCAAACTTTTATCCTTTTAATCCAAATGCTTGCTTTTCGGTTCAGTGTACTCTTCATGTGCTAAACCTAAGTCCATACAGGGCTAAACCAGGCAAGGTGAAGCGTTCAGCAAATAGCTGCATAATACTTCCAGCAGCCAGCTCAGATCGACCCGGAGGAGCTACGGGGCTGGACACAGGGTCCGTGCCACCAGAGAGCTGCCAGGACACCAGCCCCATCCCCTGCCACGTGCACTTCCAACCTCGAAGAACAGAGGGGCGTTCATATACCACCCTTACACCACGGAGGAGATGCTCCCAGACTGCCTGACACTACACGGGTCCAGTTCAGTCCCGTTTCACTCCTCGTGGTATGTGAAACCAGCTCTTTAGGTGTTCCTCTGACAGCAGTATGGAAACAGGACAAAGAGGGCTATTCAGAAGCAGCAATAAAAGTTAAAACAGCTGCTTTGACATGGTGGCTTAACCGTGGCCAGCAGCTCCTCCAGCTAGTGAAAAGAACTCTTGACCAGGAATAAGGTGATACCAATCACTGGGAAAGCCACTTCCCTGTTTTTATCCTCAGCTTATTTTTTCCTGTAAAATGGCTATGTATGGACATGAAGTTTCATATCGTCACAGACAGTAAACCCTGGCAATGCTTATGATGCTGCCAAAAGAAATACAACCTCAAAGTGTGTAAAGCATTTCTTATACAACAAGACTAATGTGAAATGACTGATCATTAGGGAAATTCTTTCAGTAAAAAAAATCATAATTATTATGTAGCAAGAACTACAGATGAATTAGGACAACTGACAGGAGCTTCAAAATGTTTCTTACACTTTTTTAAACATGCAGTACAAGAAAATAGGAGAAATTAGAGTTTTGACTAAGTTTAAGGTACCATGAGAATTTCAATGTTAAGAACTAACTAGAACCACAAAATAATTAAATAAATAAATGAAAAATAGCTTTGAAGTTAATAACTTTTGACAAAATCTGGAATTTCTGCAGAACCTGAGTGTTCTGAAAGACACATGAGAAACTTAATTTCCACTGTGAATCTACACGGCTGTCATTATTAAACCACACTTCTCTAAAAGACTTTCTTTTCTATCAGGGTATCTCAAAAAGGGGGAAGTGAAATTGCTTGTGGAACATTACTCAATTTGCTTGCATTCAGTGTTCACCCCCTCTTCAATTTTTTCAGGATTATCTACTGATTTAATTAGAGGCAGGCTCTAGCTCTAAAGAACTGCATTAAAGTAGGATTTGCCACATTAGACTTTCCATAGTGCCTCTCATCAGAGGAAACACCTTCTCTCCAGGTTTAATCCATCATTTATTTGATTTTTGAGGCTATTTTAATTTTTCTGAGTCATAGCAGGAGAGATATGTTGTTATTTTGAGAAGTAATGAAAACAAGCAGTAGGTGTCCAGCGCACTCATTTCAACATTCTACTATTTTCAAATGACTTTTTCCCCGTTAAAACGCAGTCTGATCAAACCCTTGAGGCATCCCTGGAGGTTTTCAAGGCCAGGTTGGACTAGGCTGTGGGCCGACCTGATCTAATGGGTGGCATCCCTGCCCATGGCACTGGGGTTGGAAACTGATGATCTTTAAGGTCCCTTCCAACCCAAGCTATTCTGTGATTCTATGAAAATTTACATAAGTAAGATAGATATGGTTTTGAAACAGACACTAACCAAAGGGAATTACCAAGTAAGGAGAAAATCCTAGCTCCATTAAGCAGTATGGCAGTGAGTAACCCACAACACATAAACCCTTAAGCCCTGTCCATCAACACTACACAGTGATTTAAATGGCCCTCCTATGCTTTTCTAACTTTTTGACATGTAGCAACCTCTAAAACCCAAAAATGTTTAAAAACTGCCAGATATTTCACAGTGAAATAGTCAAGTCTGTATTTTACATTTGTAATTTTCAAAAAATTACTTCATAACTCATAGGTCTAATCATTTTCCACATAAACTGATGACAGAATGTCAGCCTATGGAAATCTGTATCCCATCACAGAAATCACTAGAACAATAAAAATCTTCAAATAACGTTGCTTCAGTTTATTATATATAGTAAATGAGATTTATGTCGTAACATATGCATATGGATCTGTTCTGGCATCCTAACTTCCATGAGTTAAGACTCAAAAAATGCTGGAGCATAAGGACTGCCTAAACAGTTGTCTGTTTGTTGATTATCACTTCCACAAAATAAAAGTGATTTATCCCCAGATCCCAAAGTCTCCAAGTTCTCAGTCTCACCACCACTCACTCATGAGCACAAACACAGGCCACGTCCCCAGCCCACATACCCTGCAGGTTCTGGCCCTCTGGTTGTGCCAGGTGCCAAACTGATAGCTGTCTGCACCTTAACTGGGGGGCTGATAACTGCCAGTGAGAGATTACGTTGTGTAGAAGGAAAAAACAGCAATCAGATTTAAAAAAAACTGATTTCTGTTTGTGCTTACCAGGTAAAATGAACAGCCCTAGTATGCATATATGCTCTCACAAAGCACACACACAATTTCCATGGCCTGTTCCACCTACATTCATCAAGAAGACCAAGGTCTTTCCTTTCTCACATAGATTTCACTACAGACATCTGGTTTTATTTATGCTTGGTCTCAATTCAGGCCTATTCAGATAGGGCAGGCATTCAACCTGAATCTGCTCCTAAAAAAAGAAAATATAGAGAAGCTTCAGCAGATACAAGACTCTCTTGCTCCTTCATTACTCATCATTACTCATCTGTGTTCTTTGGAATCATATTTTTCATGTTATACATTTTCCTCCAGTTTGTGGACAAAATTCAGAGCTAGTTTTAATATCTGTGGTCTAAGTATAGAGAGCATAAAGCAAGAAAGGATAACATTGTTTTTAATGGCTTGGAAAAAATATAGTTATGGATGCACTTAAAGCTTATTTAAAATTGAACTGCCTTGACAATACCACTAAGCCGTAAATAATACATCCTTGTTAGAACTAATTATTTTGATTATTTTACCCGTGCTATTAATAATTGCAATACATTGAATGCTTATGAACATATGTCTATGTCTGTAGTTTCATTAAAGTTCTTACATGCTTTCTTTTCTCGCTGACTTATGCTACAATTTACGGAACAGTACAAGCACATCTACAGCACAGTGCATCTTTGTTTTCATGCTCATTCACTACTGCTGTGAGGTGCTGGCTGCCAGCCTCGGAAACTGAAATCTTCTATTTGTCCACAAAATACCAACCAGGCTGAAAGCAATAGCACGGGCGTACACGTAACCCTGCCAGTATCCTTCAACCCTAATTTGAAGAGTCATGTCTAGTACTGAAAGGATGATCTCTGCAGTCATTTCATTCTTGGCTTCTGCTAATTAGTTGAAGTGAGGGATGCTACCAAGGTCTAGAGAAAAGTTCAGATTCTATCTCCTCCTTGCTTACTTCTTTTTCCAGGACAGACCACCTGTTCCTCGGTTCACTCTCTGACCCTGCCAAGTGTGGGAAAGCTGCTTACTGTTGGCACACTTTTCACCATCCACTTCATGATCAACAGAGCCTACGGCTTGCACCATACACAGCAAAAGCAGAACACTGGTTGTATTTGTTCAGCTGCCAGTTCAATCCCTGTTGCAGCCACCATTTTCAAGGTATAGCCTACAGTTGTAACTCAGGATAAATGGCAGAAAACTGTACTTTCACACACGTGAATCAAAAAAGTTACCCTTTCATGCTGCTTACTTCTATCTACTTACTTGTTTACCTCAATACCACTCTGCATTCTTGGCCACCTTACACTCAAAACTTGAACCATCATTTCTAATCCTAGTTTCCCCCTTTGTGCCAGAGACTCTAAAAAAATTCCTTGAGACAAACCAGTTTCTCCCACAGAAAGAAAGCGGAGAACTGCTTGCAATAGTCTCTGTTTTTATTCTGAAAAGGATTGCCTTTTTAATGTAATGAGTAGCCAAGGTAGAATAAAATAACTAGTTCTGAACTACATGCATTAACCAGCCACCTTTTAATCAAGCAAGCCAATCCCGCAAAGGAATAACATCTTCCCTGTGTGCCATAAAGATGTTCGAAAACCATGTTTTCTGAAATGGGATCTTCTAGTGATCAACAACAGCGTGAGGAGCTTCTTGCCTATTGTTTGCTAATGTGGAATCACTGTGGATATCTGTTGTGGATATCTAAGAGCTAGCCTACGCTTCCTGTACAGAATAAAAATACTTCTTCTGCATAAGGTAAGGACTATGTAAGTAGTAGATGTTCAGTGTGGAAGCTGGTGCTGGCAGACCACTGTAGTATGTTTTCAGTAAAAGTGGAAAATGTACCTTAGACAAATAGGAGGTAATACAAGAGCACGTGTGGTGGTATTTCTGTATTTACTTATGTAACTGAGCTGTGGGAAGCAGGACAGACGATATAGCCAAGACACTCTTGTTAGTAACTCAAAGAGGGAAAAGACTCCTGATTATAAACTAATTTAAGTTTTCTGAACAGTGTTCACATGCAGATAATAGTATCACCTGAGGGCCCTTACAGCCTGTTATCCTAAAATCCTCCACTAGATGAGAAGGGAGACCAGAACACTGTGCTTCAGAAACCCCACTGCATTCTCATTAGCAGAAGACTGCAATAATAGTCACACTGGGATATTCTGGGGGCTATGAGCTGACAGAAGTATCTAATTATCAAGGAATATTGAACATGCAGATCAAACAAATAAACTGCAAGTCTAATTCTACAGTGACACCCAAGTTATAAATGTTTTTTCTGACAGAAAAAGTTCTGCATTGCTTTTTAGTTCTCACTTTAGTTTTTCCCATTATCTTACTAAATATTATTTTTCCGAAAAAAAAAAAGTGTTAAAACCAAGAGCTATAAAAAAGATCAAAACTGAAAGAACTTTCTAAATAGCATACAGAATTTTCATGAAAATATAAACAGTTAAGTCATTAGATAATAAATGCAAAATGGTTTCTTACATTGATCTCCAGTCAAAGAACCCATACACAGTCTGAAACAAGGGCCCACTATTTCTTCAGACACATATCAACACAATGCAAGCAATACCATGTAATTAACACTGTGCTAATCTGTTATGCATAAATTGAGTACTGCAGCTGATACATATGAATAGAGAATAGGGTACAATACCTGTCCAAAGTTAATAACACAGTTTCGTTCATTTCAGGTACATCATCAGCTTTAATGGTGATGTTAATTGTGGTATCACTTTGTCCAGATAAGAAAACCACGGAGCCGTTAAAAGGACTTATATCATCCTGTGTTACCGCCTTTTGATTGGGACCAGAGGGTTTCAAACTCCAGAACACAGTTGCTTGACCATCAGTCCCATCTCGATGCAATGCAATGGAAACCTGTGAAACACATTAATTTGTTGTGACTTGCAAAAGTAGATGCAAAACCGATTACTCCCTTGCAAATTACTATTTGAATAAATAATAATAAAAACAAAAGTTTGGCCAGTTCTAATTTGAGAATGGGAAATGATCTATCTTATTCAGGATTTGTCTCAGTCCTACTTTACATGACTATGCTCGCAATTGGTGAGAGAGACTAACTGCAGTATCTTTTGCTCTGTGTGAGCATCAAGGGCTAACTGGTTTTAGATACTTACACAGAAAGCAAAGACCAATCTCAGTTCTCTGGAAATCAGTAACAGATTATTTCAGAGCATTTTTTTTTTTTTTAAAGAAGAGAATATTTAGGATAAGACAGAACTTACAGGAAGGCTTTTCCTCACATTAATTGTCAAATGCTACACTGAATACAGCAAACTCCACCTTCTCCAAATAAGTTTTCCATAGCAAAAGACAATATAAAAAGGCTTACTTACCAGCGTAGCAGGGGAATCTTCTGGTTCAGAAAGAATAATCGGTAGATTGCTAATAAAGCCTATTTCTCCATTTGCAATATCTGGAGTAATCCTCAAAGAAATATTTCGAATTTCGCCTAATCTAGGACTCACAGATGGGACTAGAGGAATTCTATTCACCAGTTCAACTCCTTCCAGCTGTAGGAAAAAGTAAAAGAAAAGTGAGAAATAAGAAGCCTCAGCACCAAGTCAGAACAGTTCTGACATTTCAGAGTAATTTTCATATAAAGGAAGTATACATCTCCAGAGCAAATTCTTCCTACTGATAGCACTGCTGTTATAAAAATTTGTAAGTAGACATGTCAAAGAAATTAAGTGGATATTGTTGAGCTGTCAGCAGAATGGTACACCTCCCAGACAAATCATGTTAGTGTATGTAATTAAACACAGATCAAGCCAGAGAGAGAGACTCTGTTCCAGATCAGCTGATACATTACTAGAGCTATTAACAACAGTCATTGATGAGCAGCATAGGCAATTGTCTAACATCATTTTTTGTGGCTTGCATTGATAAAAATCTAGGGAAATCACTGAAGTCATAATAATTTACAGCCCTTGATCAAACAGCCAAATAATAATCCACTTTTCTTTCCTCTCCACAAAATTTTAAGGAATTCTCTATCTAAGAACTACCAGAGCCACATTAAGAATTTAAATTCAGTACAGTATTTCAAAACTGTATTTTACTTGTCACTGCATTTCTGATAGATTATAGATACTAAGAGGAAATAGATTTTTTTTCATCCTTTTCTTTAAAAGGGAAGCATCACTCGCTAAGCCCAGCACCAGTAGTGACACACCAAGGAAAGCAGAACTTGCCTGTTTAATTATTTCCTTTAAATATTATTTATTCCATGTGATTCTGTCTACATGCATCATTACAATAAATGTTTCCATAACAGATTTGCATATATTTCTGTGAACATTTCACTGGGGCATAAACTCCCACTGACATTTTTTCTTGGAGTTATCAGGTGTTATCATAGAGTAAAGCTTTATTTTTTGGGGATAAAATAGTGGCCTTTCTTAAATTCATATAGTAATCATGGTTCACCATTTCAAAAGATGATTTTTAAAGTCTTACAGTTCTTGAAACCAAACTCTATAAATATGTGGGCTGTATCATATTTTGTTCCACAACTGCTTGAGTAACACCCAGAAATATGCATGAACATTTATCTGATGATAGATGGAAATGTTTTACAAATACTGTATTTAGTAACTGATTCTCAACCATTCCAACTTGTTATCAAAAGTCTGAAGAACAGATGATGGCACTGTTTGTTTCTCCTCTTTTCTGAGCTTTCTCCTAGCATAGGCCCCGATTCTGCAATTAACAGGATGAAAGTGCACCATTGTGCGGTTATTAGCTCAGTAAACTTTCTGAAATACTACACAGCCAAAACAATTTGCTCTATTTAAAGTGTATGCTGTATTTGGATCCTGTATGGTACCTTTGGAATAAAGTAATAATCAATAAAGAACAGAGATTTTACTCTTTCTGCAATGTTTCCTTTAGTACCTTTTAAAGGAAACCAGTACAAAGAGAAAAAAATATATAGTTATTTGAACAATAACAATTAGTTTATGAGCTTAATTTTCAGAGTTAATCTTCCTAGCTATACCAAAAACCGCATCTCTGATTACAGCACGTTATTTAATTGAAGGTGTCACTAAGGAATATATCTCACATTAACATTATCTCCTGTACCTTTATTCATCCTACAGTTTCATTTGCTTCTCTGCTGATTCCTGAGTCAATTCTTTATTTTGCCTAAGTACAACTCATTCTAAACATGTTCACTGAGATTATCATTTATTCACGATGCAGAAGGATTGTCACAGTGATAAATAGTGGTGTTTTCCTTCTCTATGAGTTTCTAAATTAATTATTTGAGCTGGAAAGCTCCTCTGATTTAATTTCTTCAAACAAAGATTTTATTTATAGTTCATGGAGAAAGTACAGAAAAAAAAAAAAACAGATTGGAATCTACAGTTTGAAAATCCAGGCAAAGTGCTTGGAATGACTGAACATTCTGAAATATTTATCAGATGTGTGTCTTGACTACAGTCAAAGGACAAAAAAAAAAAAAAAAAAAAAAACATTGAATACATGGAATTAGACATTTAAGAATTTTGTGGATCTCTCAAACCTCTTGCAATCATAAAACATACTAACGTGTTCTAGTATTTCAGAAGGCAATTCCTAATCTAACTGTGAATGCCATAAATAAATAAATAAATAAAATTGCATATTAGATAAACAATATAATTCTGGCAAAACTTTTTGTTCTCATTATTCCTCCTGTAAGAGAATGTAGGGAGAAGGATGTGGAGGGAGGAAATCTTTCAAAGGTCTTAGAAGTGATTACAACGTCTTTGGTAGACTATAAGGAAAATATAAAACCTGGCAAATTTGAAATTCATGGATATAACATCAACACCTTCAACGATGATAAAAGTTATCTTTTACAAATTGAGATAGAAAAAAAAAAAGGAAAGAAAAAAGTGAAGAAAACTATACAGGGAAAAAAAAAAGTAAGTTCTCCTAACAAATTTATATATAAATGCAATATAATATACATATAATATATAATGTATATTTGACCCTTTTTAATTTAGAATAGTTCAGCTGGAAGAGCAAAGATCACAGTATCACAGAATTGTAGGGGTTGGAAGGGACCTGGTCAGGCTGGAGAGTTGGGCAGGAAGAAACCAGATGAGGTTTAACAAGAGCAAGTGTAGAGTCCTGCATTTGGGAAGGAACAACCGCAAGTATCAGTACAGGCTGGGGGATGACCTGCTGGAGAAGGACCTGTATCAAGCCCAAGATACATTTACTTGCATGTCATTTCTGAAATTTTTCCTGCTTCAGTAATTTAATTTTAAGAACCTTATTTTTTTCACGTTCCAAGTCAGAGGCCAAGCAGAAACATGCTTCAAGGGGCAAGCAACAGACAACGCTGATCTCATTTTGATAAATTCCATGATTAGTACCTGAATCCTCTTTAGTTTTAAAATTTGTTTAATTACTAATGATTAGGGATAGAAAACTTTATAGCATAGTTATGAAAGATGTCTTTTTAAATAAGAAAATCTTTGCTTCAGAGCTAAGCACTTTTTTTTTTTTTACAGGAATGGTCATTTAAATTACAGTCAAGGGGAAGGATCAATTATTGAATCATATTCCTCATATTAAATAAGCTAAAAAACAAAAACAAAAAAAAAACAGCTGAGATACCTGTATGAGGAAATGAGCACCATTTTGAAGAAATGCATCTTTTCTTATTGGTATACTCAAAGTATGATGTGTTTTTCCTTCTGGAAACAGGAGGATGCTGTTTCTAGACATATTTAGAATGCCATCTTTTGCTCTCTCAGGATCCAGAGCTCCAGCTGGAATATACAGTGCAGTATAAACTAACTGCACATTTCCAACTGTTCCTTTCTCCCTTACAAAACTCAAGGATAAAAAGCGTCCTGTTGGATTACTTTCAATCTTCTGATTCTCCAAAGGATAAAACTTTATTACGCCATAAACATCATCGCTGTCCTGAATGTAAAACAAAAGCTGCAAAACAGAAAACAGCATCACTTACTCAATGCTACAATTAATATACACCACAGTTTTCACGTTTTCATGAAAGTATGTCCTGACTGTCATCATACATTTTTATCGTTAGTGAATTGGCACTCAAGAAAGAAATCAGATTGACAGCCCCAAAGTGTTGCTTGTGCACAAGCAGCACACCACTGATAGCAGCAACTTTCCTGCTATGCCTCATCTATGTCAGAATGAGCTTTGAATAACTGATTTTTGGTTCAGCAGCCAAAGTGAATAATTTGAATATATTTCAGACTGTGAAAAAATCATTTAATTCACCAAATTCATTCCAATCATATGTTCAAAAAGCAAAGTAGGGACCTGAGTCACAGAATTGTCAGTAATGCTAATTACCCCTTATTTAAAAGTTCAGAGGTTAGTCTTAATCACTAAGCCATCCTCTTGAAGCTGTTACTCTGTGTAAAACATTCCAGTACCTACAGCAAATAAGCAAGTGAAAATAAATGCTCAACCTTCTCTTAGCAAGCAACCAATCAAGATAGCAGTTATGCAATGATATTTATGATGGGAATATTCTAAGCTAAATGCTACTGCATTAAATAGGTCTGGCCTTATAAAATATGTTAAGCCAAAGACTTTGGATGTGGCTCTTTATACTGAGAATACATCAGCTTGCTTCACTTAAACTCAAGCACAACTACTTCAATTTAGCCAATCCACCAAAACTGGTGGATCCTAATCCTAATCCTACTCCCTAATTATTATCTATCACCTCCTCAAAACAAGTTCTGAAATCAAACTTACCTCAGATGGTTCGCTGACTTCTGCGCCTCCCTGTATTGTATGAGCTAAGAGCTTCAGAAGATAGGGCTCTGCTTCTTCTGGTATGTTATCATCAATAATGGTCAGTGAAAGTGTGACCAGCATCTGTCCTTGATCAAAATGTATCTCCCCGGTCTCTGGAACAAGGTCTGCAGTCACAGGTGACAGATCACTGCTATTTCGAGTTATGACCCAGGTCACAGAAACATTTCCATGTGTTCCACCATTTCTTACGATCGTGATCCCTTCAAACCTGTGGTTTTGAATGAAAATAAAAATCTGTAACATGCAATTATAATTAATATCGGTTTACTTAGCTATCTGTTCCCTGGCAGATTTATACTGACTTCAGTGGAATCGATATTAACTGCTGCTACTGACATTTGAGTCAGGACTTAAAATTTGTGAAATCATACCACAGAAGTAGACTTTTCTCAGGTTGCTTATTCATGAGATAATATACATAAAGACATGAGTAATATATCTAAAGACATTAGTTAAAATTTATTTTGTTTACAGTAAGAAAGATACTGAGAAGAGGAAAGTTGGCATGTTTATATTTTTTCTCAGGAAAGATGTTAAATTTCAGAAAACTTTTTCTCAACTAAATTTCTACACTGTTTTATGGACTATATCAAAATACAATTGTCAGGCATGAGTGTTTAAATAATGATTTTATTTAAAATAAAGTGACTCAACTATTTGCCTATGCACTGAAATATAATTTATCAATATTTGTGATTATGGAAATGTCACGTTTCCTGTATCTGTGTATAAGAAAGAAAAAAAAAAAAAGTGAATATTGAAGTGCTGGGCTCTACATACTAGAAATTGTTCATAAAATCATAGGTTGATACATTACCTCTTTCTCTGGGGATGAACCACCATCACTAGCTAGCAGTGGACATTTTTACTAAAACTGGCAATATTGTATAGATATTAGTTCTGCTTGTAAAGATTTGTGTGGAGATTTGTTTTTAATTTATCTGTAAAATTACATGTATTTAACTTTTTTGGAAGTCTATGGGTATTCAGTACTTCACAGAAGACACTCACCACCATTTTTTAACCAGAGACTGACTTTAAATACAGTATAGACAAAGATTTACTGGGAAAGGAAGCCTGAAATATATTTTCCACTTGTATGAATGGGTGTGTGGCCGCATCACAACTTCACTGATCCATCTTTTAGATTAAGGGTTTTTCAGTATTTTGATAATGTCATTAAATATTTACAGTTCTCATATATAGTTCATAAATATTAAAATACTTCTGCATAATTAGACATTTTCTCCCTTGAAAATTCTATATCGTTTATAATAATTACACAGTAGGTGATTTCTATATTAATTTTTCACTACTGATTTTATAATTACTGTCAGTGAAATCCTAAGGATGCTTTACAGTGCCAAACAAATCCCTTAACATGACGAGATACTGTTTGAAGATCTGTAGTACCTTGAAATTTGGTCTTCATCAATGATAACAGTTTGAGTAAACAGGATACTGTTGATTGAAAGCACTCCATAGGGTTTATCATTTGGTTGGATGGTGACGTGAACAACAGATGGATTAACCAAAACAGCATCTCCCTGTAACGTGTCCTTAAGGAGCATAATTTGGAAGGTCTCAGCAATTTCTGGTATGGCATCATCAAGGATCTTGAATTTCATATATACTTCATGAACTAGAGGTGTGAAGACAATAGTTGTATTTGGCTGAAGATCTAGGAAGTCTAAATTGAGCTGCGCATGTGCTGTTGAATTCCCAGTTATGATGGTGTAACTGACGGAGACTTCACATTCATCAGGTCCAATTAATTTTCCACTGTCATCCTTACCACGAATCACTTGAATTGTGAGCATTTCGACTTCCTCAGGCACCATGTAAGTGCTCTGAGCAAATCGCACAGGGCTGTCATTTTTCTTAATATTAATCTGAACAGAATTCCTTGTGGTGTTGATTTCAGCCCCTCCCTCCACACTCCTGAGATGAACAACAAACAATTCATCATTTTCAGGTATCTGGAAAAATAATAGTAGCAACAGGGTGTAAGTCCCATTTCAAATATATGCAGAACACTTACTTAGAAATATGTTATGTATATTTAGCAATAAAGGGAAATAATACAAACATTACAACCCTTTTCACATTAAAATAAACAGGCAAAAAGAAACTCGCTTGCAACTTTGAAAATCCCTTCTCAAAATTGAATGTTTCCATTTTCTAAGACATACTTCTATGCTATGGAAATATGAAAAAGTGGGAAAAGACAAAAAAAAAAAAAGGGCAAACAAAAACTAGGCAAGAATCAGATGAAGCTCTCTCTTTCCAACTAGAGAGTGTGAGGAGATCCAAACTCAACTTGTGGAAGTTGCTCTGCTTGGACACAAGTGTTCCTGACAGTTATTTAGTCTGACATCTTTATTTGCTGATGTTAACACCATTTTACATCTATGCATGCCTGAAAGAACAGAGGAACAACATATGAACACAACCTACCTTGGCCCTTTTGTTCCTATTCAACGGGAAAAAGAACAGTTCCTACTTTCAGACAGACTCACATTCCCAGCACAGCTTCAGTCACAGCTCTGAGAATGTGCTTGCTGATGCTTATCTATTAATTAGACTTTGGCATTTCTACATGTGGTTTGTTTAGAACTGCACTTTAGTTTTAGCTCTTTAGTCTCTAATAACTGATGCAGCAGACAAAAAAGAAGGGTTTATAAGCCTTGAATTGGCCGAGCCGCTTTCCATCATTTATCGGCAGTCCTGGCTATCGGGGGAGGTCCCGGTTGACTGGCGGCTAGCCAATGTGACGCCTATCTATAAAAAGGGCCGCAGGGCAGACCCGGGGAACTATAGGCCTGTCAGTTTGACCTCAGTGCCGGGGAAGCTCATGGAGCAGATTATCTTGAGGGTCATCACGCGGCACTTGCAGGGCAAGCAGGCGATCAGGCCCAGTCAGCATGGGTTTATGAAAGGCAGGTCCTGCTTGACGAACCTGATCTCCTTCTATGACCAAGTGACGCGCTTGGTGGATGAGGGAAAGGCTGTGGACGTGGTCTACCTTGACCTCAGTAAGGCTTTTGACACCGTTCCCCACAACATTCTCCTCAAGAAACTGGCTGCTCGGGGCTTGGACTGGCGTACGCTTCGCTGGGTTAGAAACTGGCTGGATGGCCGGGCCCAGAGAGTTGTGGTGAATGGAGTCAAATCTGGCTGGAGGCCGGTCACTAGTGGAGTCCCCCAGGGCTCGGTACTGGGGCCGGTCCTCTTTAATATCTTTATTGATGATCTGGATGAGGGCGTCCAGTGCACCCTCAGTAAGTTTGCAGATGACACCAAGCTAAGTGCGTGTGTCGATCTGCTCGAGGGCAGGAAGGCTCTGCAGGAGGATCTGCATAGGCTGGAGCGATGGGCTGAGGTCAACTGCATGAAGTTCAACAAGGCCAAGTGCCGGGTCCTGCACCTGGGCTGCAACAACCCCAAGCAGAGCTACAGGCTGGGAGATGAGTGGCTGGAAAGCTGCCTGGCCGAGAAGGACCTGGGAGTATTGGTGGATAGTCGGCTGAATATGAGCCAGCAGTGTGCCCAGGTGGCCAAGAAGGCCAACGGCATCCTGGCCTGTATAAGAAGCAGCGTGGCCAGCAGGTCGAGGGAAGTGATTGTGCCCCTGTACTCGGCTCTGGTGAGGCCGCACCTCGAGTACTGTGTTCAGTTTTGGGCCCCTCGCTACAGGAAGGACATGGACGTGCTCGAGCGAGTCCAGAGAAGGGCGACCAAGCTGGTGAGGGGTCTGGAGAACAAGTCTTACGAGGAGCGGCTGAGGGAGCTGGGCTTGTTCAGCCTGGAGAAGAGGAGGCTCAGGGGCGACCTCATCGCTCTCTACAGTTACCTGAAAGGAGGCTGTAGAGAGGTGGGGGTTGGTCTATTCTCCCACGTGCCTGGTGACAGGACGAGGGGGAATGGGCTAAAGTTGCGACAGGGGAGTTTTAGGTTGGATGTTAGGAAGTACTTCTTTACCGAAAGGGTTATTAAGCATTGGAACGGGCTGCCCAGGGAGGTGGTGGAGTCACCATCCCTGGAGGTCTTTAAAAGACGTTTAGATGTAGAGCTTGGGGATATGGTTTAGTGGAGTACTTAGTGTTAGGTCGGAGGTTGGACTCGATGATCTTGAGGTCTCTTCCAACCTAGAAAAATCTGTGAATCTGTGAATTGCAGAATTTAATATTTTTTACTTTATATTATTACATTTTATTCCCCAGTCTTGATAGGCTAAGTCTGTTTAACTGGAAAATATCATTATTTTATTAATACAGAGAGATTAGAAGGAAATATTTAAATATTACATAAGATCCTCACATCTCATTCTTGTTGTGGACTCTCAGAAAAAACAGTATTATTTGCTTCTGAGATAAATTCCACAACAAAATTGCTTATGTGTTACTAATGGCATTGCTTTGTTATAGGGCTGATGAATCCTTTCCATGTAGTTCTGTTTACTGAGCAAAAAAAGTTCAGAATTCCTTGTGGTCCAATATTTCTTCTCTTTTTACACATTTGTTAATTGGCCACCCTTAGATCCTGTTTCAGGGCACAAAGGGTATGCACGCCGCTGTCTTTGTAGCTGAGGCCAATTTTGTCCCTTGTTTGACTTGTGGCACTTAAACTTGCATAATATTATTGACTGATGCAGGTTGTTTGTTTTTTTTTCCAGCGTGAGATTTGCAAGCTCTCTGTCACCTCTCTCCTACACTACTATTTCCTATTTTATCTTATTAAAATTGATGTTAACTTACGCTTGTTTTAGTTCACTAGTTCATATACTGTCTTGCAGTACAAAAATACGCATTTGACAGTCAGAACGTACATGCCATTTTAGTTGCAGATAAAATCTTAGTATCCTACATAAATAAGGCATTGTGGAGCTTTCAATTACATCATGATTGACCAATAAATACATGAGTCAAACTTCGAATATAATAGTATAAATGATTTCCAGTGCTGCCTTGCCTCTTTAATTTTCTCTTAAAGTTGCAATTATACTTAAAAAGGAAACCTGCACAGGAAAAGTACTATAAATGCAGAGCTGTGGAAATCAGAACTGCAGTCCCCTACCTTCTGTAAGGCTGCACAATTCAGAAAAATACTTGTTTCATTGATTTCCCTAACTCAGATCCTAAAAGCTCAAATTAAGTTCTGACAGTAGTGTTACTGGATTCTTGTGAACTCTATCATCATCATCATCAATAAAGGTTTTTGTGCAAAATTCATCTTTCACATACACTTGTGAAAGACTTTCAAAGAGTGGAAAGACGTTGACTAGACACACCAAATACAGATCAAACTTTTAGAAACAGAAGTTTGAGAGCATTTCTCAGAATAAAAATAAATAAAATCACATCCTCCCAAGAGAAAAGACCCTAATAATTTATTTCTGTGTGTAAGTCACTGAAATATTACATTGAATTGGAAAGAGATGTTTCTACACTTCAGCACCCCAGGTTGGCACAGCCTCTTAACACTAGAGTATCAGTAGAAATGTGGAAGGACATTTTTTATAACTAAGAGTAAAAAGGAAACAAGCTGCTTTACAGTTCTGTGCTCACTTCTGAGACACACACCTTTCACCATTATTGTTTTCTTATGAATTTCTTACTAAGTTGTTTTGCATCATATATACTTATTTTGATGTCTCAGTTTTCCCTCTTAAGCTTATTATAAAGGAAAAGAAAAACACAAAAGAAAAGTGCAGGTAAGAAAAAAGGAAAATCACAAGTTGCAAATTAGAAGAATGTTTTGTTTACTCTGAGATAAAAAGAAAGCCTCACAATCTATGAGTTATGTTGTGGTTTTTTTTTGTTTTGGTTTGGTTTTTTTGTGTGTGTGTTGTTTTTTTTTTTCAATTGGCCAATCTGAAAACAGAAAAATGTTAATTATCACCTAGTATTCATGCTTTCCACAAGACTGCATGTTTGTTTCAGGAATCTCATCTATTTTTAGGATTTTTTCAAATATGTTTCTACCCTGAAACATATTTGAAAAAAAAAAACCACAAACAAACAACGACAAAAAATATTTTTGAATCTGCCTTTTCCCTGTGAATCTTCAATGTGTAATATTCTTTCTTTAGTGACAAAGATAACATGTCTGCTCAGCCAGGATATGCACATAAACTAAAACTATTCACTGATGAGAATTAAAGAGGGAGCTTGGAAAGAGTAAAAATAATAGACCAGAGAGCCAAAATTTAACATCACTTCATCAAATAGAACTGCTTTTTTTAATACTAATACAACCTCTGTATTATTGCAAATATCATCTGCTGGAGTAACAACAGCATCTTATCCCAGAGGGTGTTATAAAA
This sequence comes from Anser anser, assembly GCF_964211835.1. NCBI lineage: Eukaryota > Metazoa > Chordata > Aves > Anseriformes > Anatidae > Anser > Anser anser. The sequence goes on along the minus strand of NW_028154049.1, from coordinate 143,705 downwards.
TGCATATATTATGACAATGTTCCCTCAGCTTGTCAGTCAAGTATAATAAGGCTCACTACTGATGGTAAAATGTATATATTCTCAAGATTTTCAAATCACATTTTTACCTTTAACTTTCCTAGGGTATTATTCCTCAGTTTCTTCCCTACTATATTTAGATCTTGACTTATAGATGAGGGACAGTGATACTGAACAACTTTAAGTAAGTTTTATCTTTAAGATGAGCAACACTGATATCCATCCAAGTGCGAGGCTCTCAGGCTATTTCTCAATACCTAAAAGCATACAGTAGTATTAAAGCTGTATATATGCATGAATTACATACATATGTATGAATTACCTCTAGAGACGGTTTAAAAGATGTAACTCAGAATCAGTTTTCGAGGGATTCAGTTGAATAACTAACCAGCATCTTTGAAAATTTCACCTTTATGCTTTATAAAATTTTCATATATACCATATAAAAAGCCATACCATGTTAAAAGAAATTATTCCAAAGGCATTGTCATTTGATAAGACTGTTACAGTGACAGACTTGGGTGAGCCAAGCTTTATCTTTGCAGACGGTTTCTAAAATTAACAAAAAATAAGATATTAAATATGGTAAATATAGGCAAAAATAAAAGCATCTTGATTTTACTGTTTTAAATATTATTCTCTGAAAATTGTACATCTTTTTATTAAATATTACAGTAAAAATTATTTAAAGCAACAGAATGCACCAAAATAATTCTTCCTCATTTAGGAAGTATATTCTATATGGTCAACAGCAAAGTGAATGAAACAAACCTTTCGAATGATTACTTACAGTTTGGCAATCTACTAGGAATAGGGAACTAGGTTTGAAGCATGTAGGTCTGCCAAGAACTCAAAAATTATTCTTTTTTTTCCTAACACTTGTATAAAACTGAAACTTTGAAGCTATTATGTGAAGTGAGTTATCAACTAAAGGAAACTTATTATTTACAGTGTTGTAAAAATGAGCTACTACATTTACATGTCAAAAGAAGAAGGAAAAATATAGACTTCTACATTCACTGCCAACATTTCCCAAAATGTATTAAAAGCATAAAATTTTTCTTTACAGAACTGATTTCAAGCTTAGTCATGAACTGCTACCTTAAAAAAAAAAAAAAGAAAGAAAAAAAAAAAAAGGAATGCAGGCTCCTCATAGAATGACTCACGTGAGATAGAACCATATGCACAGATTTATCAATATGTTTTTTAAAAATGTTTGGTTGTTCAAAGGGAAGTCTTGTTTACCCTCTGCAGGACTGGAAATCATCCTGCTTTTTTTGCTACTTCCACCCTTTCTTGTAGGTGCAGTGTGTAGGAAAACAGGAAAGGCTGACCCTTCACAGTCTAATTCCTTGGCACTCCAGCACAACACCTTCAAATACCAACAACTGAATGCAGCGTTTGCTGAAGTTTCAGACTATGTCTATACTGCACAGCAATGTCACATAGACACCCACAGGAACAACAAAACTTTCTTAAAAGGAGCAATAAGAACCATCCTGGCTAGTCTCCAAATTTTAGTTCTTACCTATTAAGACTCAGACCCACAAGCATGACTGCACAGAGTTCTACAGAATACCATTCATTTCTGTCAGATTACATAGCATTTTCTGGGCAAACGGATAAATTGAAAAACTTAGACTTACTGGTAATGTCAAGTAAAATGTGAATGTCTCATCAGCCTCCGGAAGATCGTCATCACAGACAGATATATACACTGTTCGGTTTGTTTCTGTATCAGGTATAAATGCAGCTGCATATGTGTCAAAAAAGTCTCCTGTATCTTCTCCATAAAGCTACAATAAATGTCTAAAGGTAATAAAGTTGTCTCATTAAAACTTTACCAACTATCTAGTAGTATTTAGAACAGTGTGCTTCATGGCTGGCTACAGGCTCATACTTTTTCATTGCTGGAGATACATGCCTCTAAAATCGGTCAGTAATTTATTTGCAAGAATAGTTTAGCGTCACCACAGGATCTTTTTCATGATATATAATGTCTTACTTAATTCTTCCACGATAATCAGTTTCAGACCCAATAAAATTATTTCAGGAAAACAGAAAAATGAATTCTAGTGTCACAGTAATATTAGAGACTTCTTGTGTGATCCTTTTTGGTGACTTCTGTGGAAGTTTCTTAAAGGACAATGAGAAGAGGATGTACTGTATTTGTGTTTTGCAGGATGATATACCAGAGGTGCAAGAATTCTTCTTGGTTAATTTAACTTCAGTGGAACTCATCATGAACCATTCAACGTCATCCCCACCTAAGCTAGGTAAAAACATCTTATAGCAAATTATTTTTACTTTTCCTTTTTAATGGTTTATATTATATTACCTTGGGAGATTACCATTATTCCTCTTACTTACCAACTATGCTGAGATGAGACATGGTTATTTAGAAGAAACATCATAGAATATGAAATAGATTTATTATTACACTTAATCTCTTGCTTTTTAAACTCTGGGAAAATTTAAATTAATTTTCGTAGAGGAGTTAGTAATTATCAGTTGGAAAGGACAATTATTTGAAAAGTTTATTGGTGATTTTTTCATCTGATTTTCATTTACAAACTACAAAATGGAAAAAAAAAGTAAAAAAAAAACTTTATGTGGCTACTCTGCTCACTCTTTTAAAAAAGTCTGTTTTTATTCTTTTATCACTTTTAGGAAACATATTTTATGGTTTTCCTACTCTTGCAATGATCTTTATTATTTGCTTAGTCTGCTTCTCATTTTGCTTCTTCAGAATTCAGTAGAATAGTAGTCATTAGCTTTAAGAACTGTTGGATTATCCTGTGGTACTAAAGACTAGTTATATAATGTCAGACATCTTCTTTGACTCTTTTCCCTTTTCTTTGCATGCTTATAGAAGTGACTGAGTTAATTCGTTACAGATTGAAAGGTAACTTGCAAGACTCATTGCTGATTTGTGAATAGTTGAGTCTAAAATATGAAAGGAGTAGCATATAAGAATGAAAGATTCATCCAAACTAAACAGTGTTGTATAGTCTCACTTTCTCTTTGGCTGTCTCCTTGAACCATGACCATTTAACACTGATGTGACACTGCATTGGGTCAGCTTTACTTACAATGAGAAAATAATAGTTTTAAGTCATAAGGAAAAAATGTGTTCACATAACATGTCAGTGAATTCTTCTGGTAGAAGAAATAGCCTGACTCAAATACGTGTGTCCGCGTGTGTGTCTGTGAGCAAACTCTTACAGATCCTGGGTGAACAGATCTGACTTCAGGGTGACATGAGAAAATGCAGGAGTGAAGCAGAAATGTCTCTGATTGCCATTACTCCCTCAGGATTTGTAAACCTCAGTAACACTTCTGTTGTCTGTGTAGAGCTATTGCTCATCGTCATCTCTACCTCATAGTGACAGGCTTAGATTCATGGCAATAATCTTCTACTTTTGTTCAGTTTTATCTGAATTGATGGAAAAATGTATATGGATCTAAACATAATATACTTATGGCAGACTCGGTGAAGTCAATTTGGTTTTAGAAAGTAAGTTGAAGTTTATAAAAAGTAAACAAGTAAGTTAAGGTAGTTGTGTGGTGCGGTTGTCTGAAAAACAACAACCTATTTTCTGAGAAGTATTAAGTTTTGACTGTAAAGTTCTGGTCTCTGAAGTTAGTAGACTTTTCTGACATTAACCTATTATTTGGTGTTTTTCACACTGCAGTGTATTCAATTACGATTTCAGGCTAATTGTAAATACCTGTATGTCTTTATGGAGCAGTAGAATATTACAGTATGTGAACACCCCACAAATAAATTAATAGTTGTGTATTTGTAGTGAAATCTGAGGTGTGCCATTAGAATGTATGATGAGGCACTGAAGCACAAATAGAAGATGAAATGCTGAATCATTTATTATTCTTCCTCATTGTCTTTCTCATACTCAGAATGGCAAATGCAAAATATTGAATGTCATTGTAATAAACACTTATAGTGAAGACAAATTAAGATTCCATCGCAAATCTAGACTTTATTATTTTCTAATGTTTTATGTGCTGTTTAACTTTCTACATTTTCCTTAGTCTTTTTTTTTTTTATGCATTATTAAATATTACAGTGCTAATTCAAGACGCATTATTGCACTTCTAGTAGTAAGGACTCTTTCCAGTTATCTTGCCCACTCCCATTTTCTCCTACACATTTTTTGTAAAGACACTGTAATATTAGTACCGATTGAATAAATGCTTCTGTGATTCTTGAAAATCAAGAAAATTGATTTTATTGTTCTTTAATTTTTGTCTTTCTGTTTTGCCTTTTAGATGTGGAAGGTTTAGCTTCTCAAATTGTTATCGATGCTAATGATGGTGTAAGAGGAGTAATTGAATGGGAAGGTACCAAGTAAGTCTCATCTTCCTTGAAGAACTTACTGTGCCAATTAGTGATTGGTGTTGCCCATTTTCTTTCTAAAAGTAAAACTCCTGTTAAAAATAGGGCCATGTCTTTGAGATGGTAAAGTAATCATTCAATTCAGCTGAACTAGAAAGTGGGATTCCCACACTGAAAACAAAAATTCACTATTCATCTAATCAGAATTCTTTTACTTATTACTACTTTCACTGTTGTCCTTTTATATCACCAATTTGCCTAACCTCCCCAGCCTGCATCAACTCTTCCAGCCTCACCATTCATGTAAGCAAAAAACAAAACAAAACAAAACAAAAACCTCATGTTACTTAATTCAATTTAGATAAGAGAAAAAAGGTAAAAAGGATGCGTTAGAGAACTATAATGTAGGGAATAATTCAGAGTGAAAATGTAATAAAAATGTACTATCTTTTTCAAAAGAACATAATCAGTGAACATTGAGAATTATTCTTTTTATTTTAGTTTTGAAGTTAGTGAATCTCATGGGAATCTGACAGTAATGGCTTACCGAAACAGAGGATCATATGGCAATGTGTCTGTATTTTTTTATGCCCAAAATTTGGAGGCCCAGCTGGGTTTGGATTTTAATGTAACCTCAAGGGTAAGAAGCAACTCTAAATCTAGTACTTTTTATTCTTTCAGCTTCCGTAAAAGAATATCTTCTTGATTATTCTGCAGAATGATCAGTAGTGATGCTAGATGTTTCAGCTTGTTTCAGTTGCTTTGGTAATCTAAATAGAATGAAATAAAAATATTCTTATTCTTACTATTTATTTCTTTTTTAAAAATATATTTTTTAATATAAAGCAAAATGTAAACTTTCAAACATCGATTTCAAATTTAATTTTGATTAGACATACAAACTTTTTCATAGACTATTTTTGCAACAGGACTTTCAAAATAAATTATTCTTTCTTGTCCTCATTCTGTAATGTGCTGAACCTTTATATTTCTGATTCAATCAGTTTATAAGGAACAGAGAATATGGCTCTTCCTATGCTTTCCCTTCCTTCCTATTTCACAGAATTCTGTTTACCGTAGTCAAAAATTTCTGTGTGATATTAACTGATGTAAGTATTCGGTGCTTTATGTGTTTCAACGCTAGACTCTTTTTTTTGCTGATGGAGAAAGGCATAAATCTGTTGATGTCATGATTTTTGATGATGAGATTCCTGAAGGTGATGAGAAGTTCCAGTTAATTTTAACAAATCCATCTCTGGGGCTGGAATTAGGGGAGAACACAACAGGTAAAACTTAGTTTTAATGTTCCATTTCTTTAGAATTCTGTGGCACACATTTTAATTCCACTTTTCTGAATAATCATATTTCAGAAAGCACCATTGTCCTGCTATGGTGAATCTTTATACTCCTTTGGAAGGTTCTGAAACATCCCTGTGAAATCTGTGCAATTAAAAAGTTTATATGTAAAGCAATGAATCAGAAAGCACGAAGATGAGTTTTTCAATGTGTACTACCTCACTGAACTGAGGTCTTTTTAGAGAGTTCATAATCCTTTTCTAGGAGAGACTATATTCTTCCTGTCTAGAGATCTTCCTAGTTAAAGTGAAATGCCTTCCCATTCTCTTCAGGTAATGTCATGGACACATAAGCATTATATACACACTAAAGGAAGAATGTATTTGTGTTTATGTTATGTATTATGTTACTATATATGTATATTTATATTTTACTATGTTAACCAAAGAATATTTTCATTATTTCTTTTTCAAAAGCTACAATTACTATACTTGCCAATGATGATGGCCATGGAGTTTTGTCATTCAATAACAGCAATCACTTCTTTCTGAGAGAGCAAACATCTATCCATTTGATGGAAAGTGTTGCAGTATTGAATATTATCAGAGAACCACCTCAGGGAATATTTGGCACTGTGACTGTTCAGTATCTTGTAAGTGAGATTAACTCTTCAGAGGCAACAATGGATTTGACCCCTTCTCAAGGATATATTGTGCTCGAAGAGGGAGTCAGGTTCAAGGTAATATGCTAGTTATTACCAGAGAAGTCTAGGAAGCTTTTTTTTTGGAAATATTGGAAAGATTTCAGAAATGTCTGTGCTTTATCTTCTGTTTATTTTTTCTACTTCTTTCATTCATAAAGTGAATTGAGTCATGAGCTGTGACTGATTTCCTGTTATTATCTGATGTGGAAGTGTGTGAAAATTAAATGGGCTCATCTTTAGGTGTTTCTTAGTTTGTAAGGGTTGAGGTAAATTGAAAACAGTACACTATAGATAACGTTCATGTGTGCTTTGGAACAGTTCTTTTTATGTAGTCAATCTATAGCTGAAATGCAAACTTACTTTAAATTAAAGTGATAATTTGCAAGCCTAATAGTTAAGATCAAAGTAAAAATCCCATTCTGTAATTTAACATTTTAGTTAGTCTGAACTAAACAGAATGTGCTGCAACAAATACAAAAAGTAGAACAGTTGTCTGTCTTAGGATTGGAAAATAACTTAAGTATTAAGCTCACTGCCTCTATACTGTCCTCACAAGAATGTCAGCTACAAAATGAACTAGCTTAAGTTTGTGAATCCTGACTCTTCTAAGGTTTAATCACAATTCGATTTATTTATTTTTGCCAGTAAAGCTGGTGAAGCTAGTGTTAGCATATTACAGGCAATAGGATAGAAACTGAGACAAACTTTTCTTGGAAACACTGGTTTTCAATTTCTGGCCTTTAGATGCATTTGGAATCACAATGCAGCAGATCTATAAGAAGTTGGAGCCTTCTTAATATAGTTGGTAAATATGGTTTATTGTGGAAATGAACAGAAATATAAAACATTGTAAATTTTGTATTATTTCCAAATGCATCATCACTAACTTTTTATTTTGTACAGCAAGGCTATGCGTACCTATGAAATTTTTTGCTTGTTTGAGTAGTGTGAAGGATGACAGTGAGCCCCAAATGAAAGTGAAGCACTTAGCTTTCTCTAGATTGCTCTTTGCTAGTTTGAGATTGCCTTTAGAAGACCTGATCTTCATCCACAGTGGTGTAGGAGAGGGAAAGAAGCATCGAGAGGAAAGAGTATTTCAAATCTCTCACTATTCTTGCTTTTTTTTTTCCTTTTCCTTTTCTTTCTTGACAGCACCAGTAGTGAGATTACCCTGTTTCCCTGAAGATAGCTTAGCTGCCAACTAAAATAAATTAAAACCAACTTAACTGATTACACTTATAGCTGTGTTGTGAGTATAAACTACCCAAAAATGTATGGAATAAATAGAGAACAAAAGTATGAAATTAGGATCAAAAACTTCAGAGGATCATAGGATGAGAAAAGAAAGAAAAGAGAACAACAACAACGAAAAGTGAATATGCTCATCTTAGTGTTGCACCAATGGAGGCCACTAGATGGATGGCTTTAGAACCTCAGTCTGAACTCAGTCTGAGCTTGCCTCAATTCTGTCCTCTCCAGCTTCATGAGCTGCTCTTCTCCTGCTATGCTATCCAAAGCCTTATAGTGAAATAAATTTAAAAAAAAGGTAGCACATTCTGATAGAGCTGTGTCATCATCTGTTATCATGTCTCAATAACATTGTATGCTTGTTTTGTTATCAGACGCTGCATATTTCTGCGGTACTAGATGAAGAACCAGAAATGGATGAGCACTTCATTGTCACCCTGTTCAATCCAACTGGAGGAGCCAGACTAGGCACGAGAGTGGAAACTATGATTACAATATTACAAAACCAGGCTCCACTAGGGCTTTTCAGCATCTATACAGTTGGAAATAGGTACTTTACACTGATCAGTAAAAAGGAGATAGTTGCTCATACTCCAAAGAGATAATATTTCTCTACAATTTTGTTTTTGATGGATCGCATTAAAGAAATTCAGCAACCCAATTTGTAAATCTGTAACTTTGAAAGGTATTGTGAAATACTATTACTGCTAAACAAAAGAGTAGAAAAATGCATAAAAAGGACTATTCATAATCCAAAATTTCAATTTATTTATTATTATTTTTCTTTATAAACTAATACTTCACTAGTGCCTACATATTCCACTGATAGTATTCCATGTTAAAAGTTCCAAACCTCATATCAGTGTCCAGGAAGTCATACGTTTTATAATTTACTTTCATTTTTAAACCTGTAAAAAATATACTTTCACTGAAGGCTGTTTTTCAGAAGCAAGTGACACATATGGACTGCCATTTTTAAAAACCATTCAGCTGAAACCATACAGATTAAATAAATTTACTATTTAAATAAAAAATGTATGTATGCTATTTTATTAATACATTGATATTTAGAGTTAATAATTTATATTAATATTTAATAATAATATTATCTAAACATTTATTACGTGAATTTAATATACTTAAATTTCAGTCTGTTTAAAGATTTTGTTGAATTGCCTATGATTTTGCATGATTGTAGTAAGGATCATTGGGAAACCCTAATTAATGTAGCTACCAGTCCATCAGATACTGAAACCTGTTATTAATATTTTCTTTTTATTTCTGTTGTATATTCTGCATCTGGAATTGTACAGTAAAAATCTTATTTTTATTACAGCAATGAATATACTATAAAATAATTTTTTCCTTATTTTTATGATTCTCACATTTAGGACAAATTTCATCATAATTGAAGAAGCCAACACTACAGCTTATTTGAAAGTTTCACGGAGTAATGGGCTTAACGTTTCTGTGAGCGTTGAGTGGGAGACATCATCAGATACTGCATTTGGCATCAGTACGTTCACTTTACAGAGAATGTCCACTGCTTTTGTAGAAGTGGAGATAGTAAGAGAGTAGCCAAGCATACAGGAGATGTAGCTTGGGAATGTAAATTCAAGTATTCAGACACAATTCAGTTAATATTTTCCTATGTAAGATTTAGTAGATAAAATACTTTAGCTGCTTAAGAATCACCTTGTCATCAGCCACTTCTGCCAGTTTCAGTAATCTCTATTTCTGTCTTTGCTGCTAATTTGAACATTATTGTCACTAGCCATTTATTTATTTATTTATTTGTGTGTGTGTAATAAAATTTGTTCCGTACTACTTGTAACTCAGGATCTTTCTAACACAGTATAAATGACATGTGACATGCAAGAGTCTAGCTCCTGGAGTTTAGTTCTGACAAGACGGTGCTTAGGGACCGTCTTGGAATAAAAACATGAACATGTTGTAAATGGGGAACAAAACATGAACATTTTGTAATTTGTCTTTTTTTTTTTTTTTCTTTACTACTTGCTATCTAGCTAATTCTCTTGTTAGCTAAATTCCAAGATCAATTATTATGAGTCAGACTCAAATTGCCTATATGTCTTCCATGTGCAGTTGTAATGAATGAAAAATACATTTACTGCTTAACTCTCATTATATCCTTAGCATTGTAACATTTCTATGTATTTATATACACTTATAACAAATACTAAGACACAACTTCATCATTTCTCATACTAGGTCTGGCTTTGGGAGGTAAATAATGGGAATGGGGTTAGAAAAGATATCAAGAGTAATATAATAGTAAATAGTGTTTTTATTTTATTTTATTTTATTTTATTTTATTTTATTTTTTACTATATTGCAGGGGGTGGTATCAGTGTCCTATCTGTCTTGCAAAGTTTTGTGGAAGAATCAGCATCTGGTTGGTGTTTCTTTACCTCAAGAGAAATCCTGTACGGTGTTCTGTTGCGTATGCCTCCAGCTTTGTTTTCTACTGTCTACCAGTGGAAAGGAGTATTTGTTCCTGTTGAGGTAAATGTTTGTTTTTGAACACCAGACATGCTAGTTAATAAGGAATTTAAGTCACAATCTTACTTTTTTTTTATTCTTCTTGCAGAATTTCAGTATGTGGAATCCTACAAGTTGTGTGTCTTTCCAAATTGGAGCCTCTTCCTACCTTGTGGTTACTCATGGAGGAGCCACACAGGGAGCTTCTAACAACAGTGTGTATGCATTCATGGCTGGACACAGATTGTTGTGGGTAAATCGATTTTAATTTTAAAATCTTAAAATAGTATGGGTTGGCAAGGACCAAGGGAGGTCCTCCAGTCTGGCCATGTTTTAGAAAAAAGCACTCTGTGTGACAAGAGTTAGTTTTGTGTCCTAAAATACTACATAACTTCAGTGATGTAAGTTTGTCATAGTTAGTTGTTTACATTGTTTGTATTTTTTATATATTTACATTTGAGGGTGCAGGGAGGATTACCTGGGAATCACAGAATCACAGAATTGTCTAGGTAGGAAGAGACCTCCAAAATCACCTAGTCCAACCTCTGACCTAACATTAACAAGTCCTTCACTAAACCATATCACTAAGCTGAACATCTAAACGTCTCTTAAAGACCTCCAGGGATGGTGACTCAACCACTTCCCTGGGCAGCCCATTCCAATGCCTAACAACCCTTTCGGTAAAGAAGTTTTTCCTAACATCCAACCTAAACCTCCCCTGGCGCAACTTTAGCCCATTCCCCCTTGTCCTGTCACCAGGCACGTGGGAGAACAGACCAACCCCCACCTCGCTACAGCCTCCTTTAAGGTACCTGTAGAGTGCGATAAGGTCGCCCCTGAGCCTCCTCTTCTCCAGGCTGAACAACCCCAGCTCCCTCAGCCGCTCCTCATAAGACTTGTTCTCCAGACCCCTCACCAGCTTCGTTGCCTTTCTCTGGACTCGCTCGAGCACGTCCATGTCCTTCCTGTAGCAAGGGGCCCAAAGCTGAACACAGTACTCGAGGTGTGGCCTCACCAGAGCCGAGTACAGGGGCACAATCACTTCCCTAGCCCTGCTGGCCACGCTGCTTCTTATACAGGCCAGGATGCTGTTGGCCTTCTTGGCCACCTGGGCACACTGCTGGCTCATATTCAGCCGACTATCAACCAATACTCCCAGGTCCCTCTCGGCCAGGCAGCTTTCCAACCACTCATCTCCCAGCCTGTAGCTCTGCTTGGAAGTGGGGGAAGAAATTCTCAAGCAATCAAGTCATAGAACATTTTCTGGAAAATGTATGATAAGTTATGTTAATTCTGTAAATTAGTTGCTTATATATATATATATATATATAAAATATAAAGTTTTAAAAGCTATTTCATGTATAGTTTTATACATAATTTTGGAATTCTTAACATTCTATGCGTACTTTTTCTCACTATATACAATGTAATATAAAATGTATTTGTTTATATACATATGTAGATAAACATAGTCACCCTCATATTTCCCTTGCAGATACAGACTCTTTCTGTTCTGGATACCAGACGTGTGAAACATTTTGCAGTGGAGGAAGAAGACTATTTGATTATTGTGAGTCACACAAACAGTTCCAGTTCCATCCAGGTTTGAATATTCTTCAGTCTTCTCTGGCTTTAATGTGGGTAGTTTGCTTAGTTCTGAAAGGATAATGAAAGGAAGTAAATCTATAAGCATGTATTTCTGACATATTATTTTTGTTTCTATTGGAAATTTATAACAGTTAAAATTCCAGACTTGTTTGGATGTATAAATACTCTCTACCTGAGTGTATAATTTACATCTGGTTTGTTTTTATTGCTACTGTTATTTCAGTTTTGAAATGTAGCATGTAAACAAAGAAGTAGCTTCTGAATATAAACCTGTTCCTCTGAAGAGCAGGCACAGCTTCTTGCAGTAGGGTTAATTACCAATTACTGAGGGAACATTGTCATAATATATGCATTTTATAACACCCTCTGGGATAAGATGCTGTTGTTACTCCAGCAGATGATATTTGCAATAATACAGAGGTTGTATTAGTAGAACGAGTAGCTATGCCTTATTGACAGCATTCTGACAATATAATTTTGTATAGGACTTCTCTGAAAAAACATAAGAACATAAGAAAATGTTAGAGCCACAGTACTAAGCCAAGCTGCTTCTGGGATTTGTGGATATCTTCAAAATCTGTTACCTACAATAGCCTAAAAAAGTGACCAGTGACCTAAATGATTGTCCTGAGTACATTTATAGCTAGCTATCTAATAAACGACTTCATGATGGTGAAAACCTATTTTTAATGGGTGTAGGAGCTCCTAAAAATACCAGTGATGATATGTCAGTGCTTTGTGTATGTTGACTATGTTCATTTACAGAAACAAACAAACAACAACAACAACAAAAACACACAAATTGCATTACGTGATACATTTTTATCTGAAATCTTTTAAGGTTTTCATTAGCTGAACTAATTGGTTGCTAGGAAATGTATGCCATCAGTGGACTGGTTTGCGGATTGGATTAACTTGTCTGTGGGAGTTTGATATTTCTATGGTAACAGTTTCTTCATTCTGCTGTGATATTTGATCTGTGTCTGATTGTCTGTTCCTTTTCTTCCTCATTAGTCTGCCTTAATCACAGTGAATGAGCCCAGGGGCAGAAATGAATTTGTGCCGCTCACTCTAATTAGAGAGAGGGGAACCTATGGGACGGTCGTCATAACTTTTGAGGTGAGTTTATCCAAAAGACTTCATACAGTAGTCTGTTGGATTAAACTGAGAGGCTGTAATCATAATTTATTGAAGTGTTTGCAAAAGGGGAAGAAGGACAAAATACCTACATCTACATTAGGTAGATCTGTTTCATAAAAGGGATTCATATTAACCGTCATATAGAAAATACTGTAATTATCTGACTGTTTAATTGACTGTTTAACGTTAAGAGGTACTAGAGAAAACCGAGTATATTCTGTCATTTAGAAAGGTACGTGAGGCAACATCAGTATGTATTACTAGAAAATAATGCATATTAAGTATGTAAGAAGTGTCTTATCTAAGTTTTTTTAATTTTTTTAAAAAATATTTATTTTACATACAAATATTCAAGTGAGTCTTTAATGATTATCCCAACTTTGAACTGTGAGTGCTCAGGATTTGGTGAATTTCTGTATCTATAATCATCTGTATCTTGATCTCTATCTTGAATCCCCTGCAAATGAAGCTTTTGAAATAATTAATCATGTTGAATACTTATCCTGTTATTTACATATGTGATTTGAATGTGATACAATTACTGACTTCATTGCTTTCTTTTTCTTATCTAGCTCAGACTCTATTATTTACTTTAAAATTATATATAAAATCTTTCATATAGATATTTCTGTACTAGTTGCCTGGTCCTATAGGGTAAGGCTTTAATCTAGACCTCAAAGCTTTAGTCTAGACCTGTCAAAACCAGAAAAGCTTTGCACTGGATTTTATTAATACTAAATATAGCATGAATAGTTAAAGTACTGAATATGATTCTCTGTGCAATTTTTTGCAAATATGTTTGTTTTAAGGTACAGTAAATCTTACTCTCTGGACAATTACTTAGGTCTGTCTCACATCATTATATATGTATGTTGAAAAATAATTTACAAAATGTTCTAAAACCAAAAAATCCCATATGACCTTTAAGAGGCTTTGTAGTATTTTGAGTTTGACTGTTAAATTTAGTATCTTTAATATCACAAGTTAAGATAGAAGGGACACAAAACCAGTAAGTACTATTACTTTGTCTTGGAATTTATTATGAAATACTATTGATTCAAACTGAATTTGCATGAATATCCTTTCTGTAATATGAAAGAGTCAGTTATGCATCAGAATATACTAAAGAGTCCCCATAGGCCTATATGGAAGTAGTTTTCTTCCTCTTATTCTGGAAATACGGGATTTCTTCAGAGTGGTTGTTCTGACTTACACTGTCTGCCAGAAAAGAGCAGATTTTCACAACTGAATGTTCATGTAAGTTGTAAGTTGGAGATGGCTGAACAGATAGTCATTTGTTATGCAAGTCACACTGCATATTGGTTATTGTACTTGCACTGGATTTGTATTCCTGCTTTATAGACTTCTCATCAGACAAATCAATTCTTTGCAGATAAAAGATGGTCCAAACCCAGCTGAAGAAGACCTAAGTCCAGCTAAGGGAAATATTACATTCACACCTGGGAGATCAAAGCTGATTTATAATTTAACAGTGCTTGATGATCAGGTAGGAACAAGCTGACTTCATCTTAGGCTTTGATACGTAGAAGGTTAACTGAAGTTCTGGAAAGACTTAGAGTAGTAAGTTACAAAAAGGCTTGGCTTAAATAAGGTTAAAAGCAGTTCTATTTGATGAAGTGATGTTAAATTTTGGCTCTCTGGTCTATTATTTTTACTCTTTCCAAGCTCCCTCTTTAATTCTCATCAGTGAATAGTTTTAGTTTATGTGCATATCCTGGCTGAGCAGACATGTTATCTTTGTCACTAAAGAAAGAATATTACACATTGAAGATTCACAGGGAAAAGGCAGATTCAAAAATATTTTTTGTCGTTGTTTGTTTGTGGTTTTTTTTTTTCAAATATGTTTCAGGGTAGAAACATATTTGAAAAAATCCTAAAAATAGATGAGATTCCTGAAACAAACATGCAGTCTTGTGGAAAGCATGAATACTAGGTGATAATTAACATTTTTCTGTTTTCAGATTGGCCAATTGAAAAAAAAAAACAACACACACACAAAAAAACCAAACCAAAACAAAAAAAAACCACAACATAACTCATAGGTTGTGAGGCTTTCTTTTTATCTCAGAGTAAACAAAACATTCTTCTAATTTGCAACTTGTGATTTTCCTTTTTTCTTACCTGCACTTTTCTTTTGTGTTTTTCTTTTCCTTTATAATAAGCTTAAGAGGGAAAACTGAGACATCAAAATAAGTATATATGATGCAAAACAACTTAGTAAGAAATTCATAAGAAAACAATAATGGTGAAAGGTGTGTGTCTCAGAAGTGAGCACAGAACTGTAAAGCAGCTTGTTTCCTTTTTACTCTTAGTTATAAAAAATGTCCTTCCACATTTCTACTGATACTCTAGTGTTAAGAGGCTGTGCCAACCTGGGGTGCTGAAGTGTAGAAACATCTCTTTCCAATTCAATGTAATATTTCAGTGACTTACACACAGAAATAAATTATTAGGGTCTTTTCTCTTGGGAGGATGTGATTTTATTTATTTTTATTCTGAGAAATGCTCTCAAACTTCTGTTTCTAAAAGTTTGATCTGTATTTGGTGTGTCTAGTCAACGTCTTTCCACTCTTTGAAAGTCTTTCACAAGTGTATGTGAAAGATGAATTTTGCACAAAAACCTTTATTGATGATGATGATGATAGAGTTCACAAGAATCCAGTAACACTACTGTCAGAACTTAATTTGAGCTTTTAGGATCTGAGTTAGGGAAATCAATGAAACAAGTATTTTTCTGAATTGTGCAGCCTTACAGAAGGTAGGGGACTGCAGTTCTGATTTCCACAGCTCTGCATTTATAGTACTTTTCCTGTGCAGGTTTCCTTTTTAAGTATAATTGCAACTTTAAGAGAAAATTAAAGAGGCAAGGCAGCACTGGAAATCATTTATACTATTATATTCGAAGTTTGACTCATGTATTTATTGGTCAATCATGATGTAATTGAAAGCTCCACAATGCCTTATTTATGTAGGATACTAAGATTTTATCTGCAACTAAAATGGCATGTACGTTCTGACTGTCAAATGCGTATTTTTGTACTGCAAGACAGTATATGAACTAGTGAACTAAAACAAGCGTAAGTTAACATCAATTTTAATAAGATAAAATAGGAAATAGTAGTGTAGGAGAGAGGTGACAGAGAGCTTGCAAATCTCACGCTGGAAAAAAAAACAAACAACCTGCATCAGTCAATAATATTATGCAAGTTTAAGTGCCACAAGTCAAACAAGGGACAAAATTGGCCTCAGCTACAAAGACAGCGGCGTGCATACCCTTTGTGCCCTGAAACAGGATCTAAGGGTGGCCAATTAACAAATGTGTAAAAAGAGAAGAAATATTGGACCACAAGGAATTCTGAACTTTTTTTGCTCAGTAAACAGAACTACATGGAAAGGATTCATCAGCCCTATAACAAAGCAATGCCATTAGTAACACATAAGCAATTTTGTTGTGGAATTTATCTCAGAAGCAAATAATACTGTTTTTTCTGAGAGTCCACAACAAGAATGAGATGTGAGGATCTTATGTAATATTTAAATATTTCCTTCTAATCTCTCTGTATTAATAAAATAATGATATTTTCCAGTTAAACAGACTTAGCCTATCAAGACTGGGGAATAAAATGTAATAATATAAAGTAAAAAATATTAAATTCTGCAATTCAAGGCTTATAAACCCTTCTTTTTTGTCTGCTGCATCAGTTATTAGAGACTAAAGAGCTAAAACTAAAGTGCAGTTCTAAACAAACCACATGTAGAAATGCCAAAGTCTAATTAATAGATAAGCATCAGCAAGCACATTCTCAGAGCTGTGACTGAAGCTGTGCTGGGAATGTGAGTCTGTCTGAAAGTAGGAACTGTTCTTTTTCCCGTTGAATAGGAACAAAAGGGCCAAGGTAGGTTGTGTTCATATGTTGTTCCTCTGTTCTTTCAGGCATGCATAGATGTAAAATGGTGTTAACATCAGCAAATAAAGATGTCAGACTAAATAACTGTCAGGAACACTTGTGTCCAAGCAGAGCAACTTCCACAAGTTGAGTTTGGATCTCCTCACACTCTCTAGTTGGAAAGAGAGAGCTTCATCTGATTCTTGCCTAGTTTTTGTTTGCCCTTTTTTTTTTTTTGTCTTTTCCCACTTTTTCATATTTCCATAGCATAGAAGTATGTCTTAGAAAATGGAAACATTCAATTTTGAGAAGGGATTTTCAAAGTTGCAAGCGAGTTTCTTTTTGCCTGTTTATTTTAATGTGAAAAGGGTTGTAATGTTTGTATTATTTCCCTTTATTGCTAAATATACATAACATATTTCTAAGTAAGTGTTCTGCATATATTTGAAATGGGACTTACACCCTGTTGCTACTATTATTTTTCCAGATACCTGAAAATGATGAATTGTTTGTTGTTCATCTCAGGAGTGTGGAGGGAGGGGCTGAAATCAACACCACAAGGAATTCTGTTCAGATTAATATTAAGAAAAATGACAGCCCTGTGCGATTTGCTCAGAGCACTTACATGGTGCCTGAGGAAGTCGAAATGCTCACAATTCAAGTGATTCGTGGTAAGGATGACAGTGGAAAATTAATTGGACCTGATGAATGTGAAGTCTCCGTCAGTTACACCATCATAACTGGGAATTCAACAGCACACGCGCAGCTCAATTTAGACTTCCTAGATCTTCAGCCAAATACAACTATTGTCTTCACACCTCTAGTTCATGAAGTATATATGAAATTCAAGATCCTTGATGATGCCATACCAGAAATTGCTGAGACCTTCCAAATTATGCTCCTTAAGGACACGTTACAGGGAGATGCTGTTTTGGTTAATCCATCTGTTGTTCACGTCACCATCCAACCAAATGATAAACCCTATGGAGTGCTTTCAATCAACAGTATCCTGTTTACTCAAACTGTTATCATTGATGAAGACCAAATTTCAAGGTACTACAGATCTTCAAACAGTATCTCGTCATGTTAAGGGATTTGTTTGGCACTGTAAAGCATCCTTAGGATTTCACTGACAGTAATTATAAAATCAGTAGTGAAAAATTAATATAGAAATCACCTACTGTGTAATTATTATAAACGATATAGAATTTTCAAGGGAGAAAATGTCTAATTATGCAGAAGTATTTTAATATTTATGAACTATATATGAGAACTGTAAATATTTAATGACATTATCAAAATACTGAAAAACCCTTAATCTAAAAGATGGATCAGTGAAGTTGTGATGCGGCCACACACCCATTCATACAAGTGGAAAATATATTTCAGGCTTCCTTTCCCAGTAAATCTTTGTCTATACTGTATTTAAAGTCAGTCTCTGGTTAAAAAATGGTGGTGAGTGTCTTCTGTGAAGTACTGAATACCCATAGACTTCCAAAAAAGTTAAATACATGTAATTTTACAGATAAATTAAAAACAAATCTCCACACAAATCTTTACAAGCAGAACTAATATCTATACAATATTGCCAGTTTTAGTAAAAATGTCCACTGCTAGCTAGTGATGGTGGTTCATCCCCAGAGAAAGAGGTAATGTATCAACCTATGATTTTATGAACAATTTCTAGTATGTAGAGCCCAGCACTTCAATATTCACTTTTTTTTTTTTTCTTTCTTATACACAGATACAGGAAACGTGACATTTCCATAATCACAAATATTGATAAATTATATTTCAGTGCATAGGCAAATAGTTGAGTCACTTTATTTTAAATAAAATCATTATTTAAACACTCATGCCTGACAATTGTATTTTGATATAGTCCATAAAACAGTGTAGAAATTTAGTTGAGAAAAAGTTTTCTGAAATTTAACATCTTTCCTGAGAAAAAATATAAACATGCCAACTTTCCTCTTCTCAGTATCTTTCTTACTGTAAACAAAATAAATTTTAACTAATGTCTTTAGATATATTACTCATGTCTTTATGTATATTATCTCATGAATAAGCAACCTGAGAAAAGTCTACTTCTGTGGTATGATTTCACAAATTTTAAGTCCTGACTCAAATGTCAGTAGCAGCAGTTAATATCGATTCCACTGAAGTCAGTATAAATCTGCCAGGGAACAGATAGCTAAGTAAACCGATATTAATTATAATTGCATGTTACAGATTTTTATTTTCATTCAAAACCACAGGTTTGAAGGGATCACGATCGTAAGAAATGGTGGAACACATGGAAATGTTTCTGTGACCTGGGTCATAACTCGAAATAGCAGTGATCTGTCACCTGTGACTGCAGACCTTGTTCCAGAGACCGGGGAGATACATTTTGATCAAGGACAGATGCTGGTCACACTTTCACTGACCATTATTGATGATAACATACCAGAAGAAGCAGAGCCCTATCTTCTGAAGCTCTTAGCTCATACAATACAGGGAGGCGCAGAAGTCAGCGAACCATCTGAGGTAAGTTTGATTTCAGAACTTGTTTTGAGGAGGTGATAGATAATAATTAGGGAGTAGGATTAGGATTAGGATCCACCAGTTTTGGTGGATTGGCTAAATTGAAGTAGTTGTGCTTGAGTTTAAGTGAAGCAAGCTGATGTATTCTCAGTATAAAGAGCCACATCCAAAGTCTTTGGCTTAACATATTTTATAAGGCCAGACCTATTTAATGCAGTAGCATTTAGCTTAGAATATTCCCATCATAAATATCATTGCATAACTGCTATCTTGATTGGTTGCTTGCTAAGAGAAGGTTGAGCATTTATTTTCACTTGCTTATTTGCTGTAGGTACTGGAATGTTTTACACAGAGTAACAGCTTCAAGAGGATGGCTTAGTGATTAAGACTAACCTCTGAACTTTTAAATAAGGGGTAATTAGCATTACTGACAATTCTGTGACTCAGGTCCCTACTTTGCTTTTTGAACATATGATTGGAATGAATTTGGTGAATTAAATGATTTTTTCACAGTCTGAAATATATTCAAATTATTCACTTTGGCTGCTGAACCAAAAATCAGTTATTCAAAGCTCATTCTGACATAGATGAGGCATAGCAGGAAAGTTGCTGCTATCAGTGGTGTGCTGCTTGTGCACAAGCAACACTTTGGGGCTGTCAATCTGATTTCTTTCTTGAGTGCCAATTCACTAACGATAAAAATGTATGATGACAGTCAGGACATACTTTCATGAAAACGTGAAAACTGTGGTGTATATTAATTGTAGCATTGAGTAAGTGATGCTGTTTTCTGTTTTGCAGCTTTTGTTTTACATTCAGGACAGCGATGATGTTTATGGCGTAATAAAGTTTTATCCTTTGGAGAATCAGAAGATTGAAAGTAATCCAACAGGACGCTTTTTATCCTTGAGTTTTGTAAGGGAGAAAGGAACAGTTGGAAATGTGCAGTTAGTTTATACTGCACTGTATATTCCAGCTGGAGCTCTGGATCCTGAGAGAGCAAAAGATGGCATTCTAAATATGTCTAGAAACAGCATCCTCCTGTTTCCAGAAGGAAAAACACATCATACTTTGAGTATACCAATAAGAAAAGATGCATTTCTTCAAAATGGTGCTCATTTCCTCATACAGGTATCTCAGCTGTTTTTTTTTTGTTTTTGTTTTTTAGCTTATTTAATATGAGGAATATGATTCAATAATTGATCCTTCCCCTTGACTGTAATTTAAATGACCATTCCTGTAAAAAAAAAAAAAGTGCTTAGCTCTGAAGCAAAGATTTTCTTATTTAAAAAGACATCTTTCATAACTATGCTATAAAGTTTTCTATCCCTAATCATTAGTAATTAAACAAATTTTAAAACTAAAGAGGATTCAGGTACTAATCATGGAATTTATCAAAATGAGATCAGCGTTGTCTGTTGCTTGCCCCTTGAAGCATGTTTCTGCTTGGCCTCTGACTTGGAACGTGAAAAAAATAAGGTTCTTAAAATTAAATTACTGAAGCAGGAAAAATTTCAGAAATGACATGCAAGTAAATGTATCTTGGGCTTGATACAGGTCCTTCTCCAGCAGGTCATCCCCCAGCCTGTACTGATACTTGCGGTTGTTCCTTCCCAAATGCAGGACTCTACACTTGCTCTTGTTAAACCTCATCTGGTTTCTTCCTGCCCAACTCTCCAGCCTGACCAGGTCCCTTCCAACCCCTACAATTCTGTGATACTGTGATCTTTGCTCTTCCAGCTGAACTATTCTAAATTAAAAAGGGTCAAATATACATTATATATTATATGTATATTATATTGCATTTATATATAAATTTGTTAGGAGAACTTACTTTTTTTTTTCCCTGTATAGTTTTCTTCACTTTTTTCTTTCCTTTTTTTTTTTCTATCTCAATTTGTAAAAGATAACTTTTATCATCGTTGAAGGTGTTGATGTTATATCCATGAATTTCAAATTTGCCAGGTTTTATATTTTCCTTATAGTCTACCAAAGACGTTGTAATCACTTCTAAGACCTTTGAAAGATTTCCTCCCTCCACATCCTTCTCCCTACATTCTCTTACAGGAGGAATAATGAGAACAAAAAGTTTTGCCAGAATTATATTGTTTATCTAATATGCAATTTTATTTATTTATTTATTTATGGCATTCACAGTTAGATTAGGAATTGCCTTCTGAAATACTAGAACACGTTAGTATGTTTTATGATTGCAAGAGGTTTGAGAGATCCACAAAATTCTTAAATGTCTAATTCCATGTATTCAATGTTTTTTTTTTTTTTTTTTTTTTTGTCCTTTGACTGTAGTCAAGACACACATCTGATAAATATTTCAGAATGTTCAGTCATTCCAAGCACTTTGCCTGGATTTTCAAACTGTAGATTCCAATCTGTTTTTTTTTTTTTCTGTACTTTCTCCATGAACTATAAATAAAATCTTTGTTTGAAGAAATTAAATCAGAGGAGCTTTCCAGCTCAAATAATTAATTTAGAAACTCATAGAGAAGGAAAACACCACTATTTATCACTGTGACAATCCTTCTGCATCGTGAATAAATGATAATCTCAGTGAACATGTTTAGAATGAGTTGTACTTAGGCAAAATAAAGAATTGACTCAGGAATCAGCAGAGAAGCAAATGAAACTGTAGGATGAATAAAGGTACAGGAGATAATGTTAATGTGAGATATATTCCTTAGTGACACCTTCAATTAAATAACGTGCTGTAATCAGAGATGCGGTTTTTGGTATAGCTAGGAAGATTAACTCTGAAAATTAAGCTCATAAACTAATTGTTATTGTTCAAATAACTATATATTTTTTTCTCTTTGTACTGGTTTCCTTTAAAAGGTACTAAAGGAAACATTGCAGAAAGAGTAAAATCTCTGTTCTTTATTGATTATTACTTTATTCCAAAGGTACCATACAGGATCCAAATACAGCATACACTTTAAATAGAGCAAATTGTTTTGGCTGTGTAGTATTTCAGAAAGTTTACTGAGCTAATAACCGCACAATGGTGCACTTTCATCCTGTTAATTGCAGAATCGGGGCCTATGCTAGGAGAAAGCTCAGAAAAGAGGAGAAACAAACAGTGCCATCATCTGTTCTTCAGACTTTTGATAACAAGTTGGAATGGTTGAGAATCAGTTACTAAATACAGTATTTGTAAAACATTTCCATCTATCATCAGATAAATGTTCATGCATATTTCTGGGTGTTACTCAAGCAGTTGTGGAACAAAATATGATACAGCCCACATATTTATAGAGTTTGGTTTCAAGAACTGTAAGACTTTAAAAATCATCTTTTGAAATGGTGAACCATGATTACTATATGAATTTAAGAAAGGCCACTATTTTATCCCCAAAAAATAAAGCTTTACTCTATGATAACACCTGATAACTCCAAGAAAAAATGTCAGTGGGAGTTTATGCCCCAGTGAAATGTTCACAGAAATATATGCAAATCTGTTATGGAAACATTTATTGTAATGATGCATGTAGACAGAATCACATGGAATAAATAATATTTAAAGGAAATAATTAAACAGGCAAGTTCTGCTTTCCTTGGTGTGTCACTACTGGTGCTGGGCTTAGCGAGTGATGCTTCCCTTTTAAAGAAAAGGATGAAAAAAAATCTATTTCCTCTTAGTATCTATAATCTATCAGAAATGCAGTGACAAGTAAAATACAGTTTTGAAATACTGTACTGAATTTAAATTCTTAATGTGGCTCTGGTAGTTCTTAGATAGAGAATTCCTTAAAATTTTGTGGAGAGGAAAGAAAAGTGGATTATTATTTGGCTGTTTGATCAAGGGCTGTAAATTATTATGACTTCAGTGATTTCCCTAGATTTTTATCAATGCAAGCCACAAAAAATGATGTTAGACAATTGCCTATGCTGCTCATCAATGACTGTTGTTAATAGCTCTAGTAATGTATCAGCTGATCTGGAACAGAGTCTCTCTCTCTGGCTTGATCTGTGTTTAATTACATACACTAACATGATTTGTCTGGGAGGTGTACCATTCTGCTGACAGCTCAACAATATCCACTTAATTTCTTTGACATGTCTACTTACAAATTTTTATAACAGCAGTGCTATCAGTAGGAAGAATTTGCTCTGGAGATGTATACTTCCTTTATATGAAAATTACTCTGAAATGTCAGAACTGTTCTGACTTGGTGCTGAGGCTTCTTATTTCTCACTTTTCTTTTACTTTTTCCTACAGCTGGAAGGAGTTGAACTGGTGAATAGAATTCCTCTAGTCCCATCTGTGAGTCCTAGATTAGGCGAAATTCGAAATATTTCTTTGAGGATTACTCCAGATATTGCAAATGGAGAAATAGGCTTTATTAGCAATCTACCGATTATTCTTTCTGAACCAGAAGATTCCCCTGCTACGCTGGTAAGTAAGCCTTTTTATATTGTCTTTTGCTATGGAAAACTTATTTGGAGAAGGTGGAGTTTGCTGTATTCAGTGTAGCATTTGACAATTAATGTGAGGAAAAGCCTTCCTGTAAGTTCTGTCTTATCCTAAATATTCTCTTCTTTAAAAAAAAAAAAAATGCTCTGAAATAATCTGTTACTGATTTCCAGAGAACTGAGATTGGTCTTTGCTTTCTGTGTAAGTATCTAAAACCAGTTAGCCCTTGATGCTCACACAGAGCAAAAGATACTGCAGTTAGTCTCTCTCACCAATTGCGAGCATAGTCATGTAAAGTAGGACTGAGACAAATCCTGAATAAGATAGATCATTTCCCATTCTCAAATTAGAACTGGCCAAACTTTTGTTTTTATTATTATTTATTCAAATAGTAATTTGCAAGGGAGTAATCGGTTTTGCATCTACTTTTGCAAGTCACAACAAATTAATGTGTTTCACAGGTTTCCATTGCATTGCATCGAGATGGGACTGATGGTCAAGCAACTGTGTTCTGGAGTTTGAAACCCTCTGGTCCCAATCAAAAGGCGGTAACACAGGATGATATAAGTCCTTTTAACGGCTCCGTGGTTTTCTTATCTGGACAAAGTGATACCACAATTAACATCACCATTAAAGCTGATGATGTACCTGAAATGAACGAAACTGTGTTATTAACTTTGGACAGGTATTGTACCCTATTCTCTATTCATATGTATCAGCTGCAGTACTCAATTTATGCATAACAGATTAGCACAGTGTTAATTACATGGTATTGCTTGCATTGTGTTGATATGTGTCTGAAGAAATAGTGGGCCCTTGTTTCAGACTGTGTATGGGTTCTTTGACTGGAGATCAATGTAAGAAACCATTTTGCATTTATTATCTAATGACTTAACTGTTTATATTTTCATGAAAATTCTGTATGCTATTTAGAAAGTTCTTTCAGTTTTGATCTTTTTTATAGCTCTTGGTTTTAACACTTTTTTTTTTTTCGGAAAAATAATATTTAGTAAGATAATGGGAAAAACTAAAGTGAGAACTAAAAAGCAATGCAGAACTTTTTCTGTCAGAAAAAAACATTTATAACTTGGGTGTCACTGTAGAATTAGACTTGCAGTTTATTTGTTTGATCTGCATGTTCAATATTCCTTGATAATTAGATACTTCTGTCAGCTCATAGCCCCCAGAATATCCCAGTGTGACTATTATTGCAGTCTTCTGCTAATGAGAATGCAGTGGGGTTTCTGAAGCACAGTGTTCTGGTCTCCCTTCTCATCTAGTGGAGGATTTTAGGATAACAGGCTGTAAGGGCCCTCAGGTGATACTATTATCTGCATGTGAACACTGTTCAGAAAACTTAAATTAGTTTATAATCAGGAGTCTTTTCCCTCTTTGAGTTACTAACAAGAGTGTCTTGGCTATATCGTCTGTCCTGCTTCCCACAGCTCAGTTACATAAGTAAATACAGAAATACCACCACACGTGCTCTTGTATTACCTCCTATTTGTCTAAGGTACATTTTCCACTTTTACTGAAAACATACTACAGTGGTCTGCCAGCACCAGCTTCCACACTGAACATCTACTACTTACATAGTCCTTACCTTATGCAGAAGAAGTATTTTTATTCTGTACAGGAAGCGTAGGCTAGCTCTTAGATATCCACAACAGATATCCACAGTGATTCCACATTAGCAAACAATAGGCAAGAAGCTCCTCACGCTGTTGTTGATCACTAGAAGATCCCATTTCAGAAAACATGGTTTTCGAACATCTTTATGGCACACAGGGAAGATGTTATTCCTTTGCGGGATTGGCTTGCTTGATTAAAAGGTGGCTGGTTAATGCATGTAGTTCAGAACTAGTTATTTTATTCTACCTTGGCTACTCATTACATTAAAAAGGCAATCCTTTTCAGAATAAAAACAGAGACTATTGCAAGCAGTTCTCCGCTTTCTTTCTGTGGGAGAAACTGGTTTGTCTCAAGGAATTTTTTTAGAGTCTCTGGCACAAAGGGGGAAACTAGGATTAGAAATGATGGCTCAAGTTTTGAGTGTAAGGTGGCCAAGAATGCAGAGTGGTATTGAGGTAAACAAGTAAGTAGATAGAAGTAAGCAGCATGAAAGGGTAACTTTTTTGATTCACGTGTGTGAAAGTACAGTTTTCTGCCATTTATCCTGAGTTACAACTGTAGGCTATACCTTGAAAATGGTGGCTGCAACAGGGATTGAACTGGCAGCTGAACAAATACAACCAGTGTTCTGCTTTTGCTGTGTATGGTGCAAGCCGTAGGCTCTGTTGATCATGAAGTGGATGGTGAAAAGTGTGCCAACAGTAAGCAGCTTTCCCACACTTGGCAGGGTCAGAGAGTGAACCGAGGAACAGGTGGTCTGTCCTGGAAAAAGAAGTAAGCAAGGAGGAGATAGAATCTGAACTTTTCTCTAGACCTTGGTAGCATCCCTCACTTCAACTAATTAGCAGAAGCCAAGAATGAAATGACTGCAGAGATCATCCTTTCAGTACTAGACATGACTCTTCAAATTAGGGTTGAAGGATACTGGCAGGGTTACGTGTACGCCCGTGCTATTGCTTTCAGCCTGGTTGGTATTTTGTGGACAAATAGAAGATTTCAGTTTCCGAGGCTGGCAGCCAGCACCTCACAGCAGTAGTGAATGAGCATGAAAACAAAGACGCACTGTGCTGTAGATGTGCTTGTACTGTTCCGTAAATTGTAGCATAAGTCAGCGAGAAAAGAAAGCATGTAAGAACTTTAATGAAACTACAGACATAGACATATGTTCATAAGCATTCAATGTATTGCAATTATTAATAGCACGGGTAAAATAATCAAAATAATTAGTTCTAACAAGGATGTATTATTTACGGCTTAGTGGTATTGTCAAGGCAGTTCAATTTTAAATAAGCTTTAAGTGCATCCATAACTATATTTTTTCCAAGCCATTAAAAACAATGTTATCCTTTCTTGCTTTATGCTCTCTATACTTAGACCACAGATATTAAAACTAGCTCTGAATTTTGTCCACAAACTGGAGGAAAATGTATAACATGAAAAATATGATTCCAAAGAACACAGATGAGTAATGATGAGTAATGAAGGAGCAAGAGAGTCTTGTATCTGCTGAAGCTTCTTTATATTTTCTTTTTTTAGGAGCAGATTCAGGTTGAATGCCTGCCCTATCTGAATAGGCCTGAATTGAGACCAAGCATAAATAAAACCAGATGTCTGTAGTGAAATCTATGTGAGAAAGGAAAGACCTTGGTCTTCTTGATGAATGTAGGTGGAACAGGCCATGGAAATTGTGTGTGTGCTTTGTGAGAGCATATATGCATACTAGGGCTGTTCATTTTACCTGGTAAGCACAAACAGAAATCAGTTTTTTTTAAATCTGATTGCTGTTTTTTCCTTCTACACAACGTAATCTCTCACTGGCAGTTATCAGCCCCCCAGTTAAGGTGCAGACAGCTATCAGTTTGGCACCTGGCACAACCAGAGGGCCAGAACCTGCAGGGTATGTGGGCTGGGGACGTGGCCTGTGTTTGTGCTCATGAGTGAGTGGTGGTGAGACTGAGAACTTGGAGACTTTGGGATCTGGGGATAAATCACTTTTATTTTGTGGAAGTGATAATCAACAAACAGACAACTGTTTAGGCAGTCCTTATGCTCCAGCATTTTTTGAGTCTTAACTCATGGAAGTTAGGATGCCAGAACAGATCCATATGCATATGTTACGACATAAATCTCATTTACTATATATAATAAACTGAAGCAACGTTATTTGAAGATTTTTATTGTTCTAGTGATTTCTGTGATGGGATACAGATTTCCATAGGCTGACATTCTGTCATCAGTTTATGTGGAAAATGATTAGACCTATGAGTTATGAAGTAATTTTTTGAAAATTACAAATGTAAAATACAGACTTGACTATTTCACTGTGAAATATCTGGCAGTTTTTAAACATTTTTGGGTTTTAGAGGTTGCTACATGTCAAAAAGTTAGAAAAGCATAGGAGGGCCATTTAAATCACTGTGTAGTGTTGATGGACAGGGCTTAAGGGTTTATGTGTTGTGGGTTACTCACTGCCATACTGCTTAATGGAGCTAGGATTTTCTCCTTACTTGGTAATTCCCTTTGGTTAGTGTCTGTTTCAAAACCATATCTATCTTACTTATGTAAATTTTCATAGAATCACAGAATAGCTTGGGTTGGAAGGGACCTTAAAGATCATCAGTTTCCAACCCCAGTGCCATGGGCAGGGATGCCACCCATTAGATCAGGTCGGCCCACAGCCTAGTCCAACCTGGCCTTGAAAACCTCCAGGGATGCCTCAAGGGTTTGATCAGACTGCGTTTTAACGGGGAAAAAGTCATTTGAAAATAGTAGAATGTTGAAATGAGTGCGCTGGACACCTACTGCTTGTTTTCATTACTTCTCAAAATAACAACATATCTCTCCTGCTATGACTCAGAAAAATTAAAATAGCCTCAAAAATCAAATAAATGATGGATTAAACCTGGAGAGAAGGTGTTTCCTCTGATGAGAGGCACTATGGAAAGTCTAATGTGGCAAATCCTACTTTAATGCAGTTCTTTAGAGCTAGAGCCTGCCTCTAATTAAATCAGTAGATAATCCTGAAAAAATTGAAGAGGGGGTGAACACTGAATGCAAGCAAATTGAGTAATGTTCCACAAGCAATTTCACTTCCCCCTTTTTGAGATACCCTGATAGAAAAGAAAGTCTTTTAGAGAAGTGTGGTTTAATAATGACAGCCATGTAGATTCACAGTGGAAATTAAGTTTCTCATGTGTCTTTCAGAACACTCAGGTTCTGCAGAAATTCCAGATTTTGTCAAAAGTTATTAACTTCAAAGCTATTTTTCATTTATTTATTTAATTATTTTGTGGTTCTAGTTAGTTCTTAACATTGAAATTCTCATGGTACCTTAAACTTAGTCAAAACTCTAATTTCTCCTATTTTCTTGTACTGCATGTTTAAAAAAGTGTAAGAAACATTTTGAAGCTCCTGTCAGTTGTCCTAATTCATCTGTAGTTCTTGCTACATAATAATTATGATTTTTTTTACTGAAAGAATTTCCCTAATGATCAGTCATTTCACATTAGTCTTGTTGTATAAGAAATGCTTTACACACTTTGAGGTTGTATTTCTTTTGGCAGCATCATAAGCATTGCCAGGGTTTACTGTCTGTGACGATATGAAACTTCATGTCCATACATAGCCATTTTACAGGAAAAAATAAGCTGAGGATAAAAACAGGGAAGTGGCTTTCCCAGTGATTGGTATCACCTTATTCCTGGTCAAGAGTTCTTTTCACTAGCTGGAGGAGCTGCTGGCCACGGTTAAGCCACCATGTCAAAGCAGCTGTTTTAACTTTTATTGCTGCTTCTGAATAGCCCTCTTTGTCCTGTTTCCATACTGCTGTCAGAGGAACACCTAAAGAGCTGGTTTCACATACCACGAGGAGTGAAACGGGACTGAACTGGACCCGTGTAGTGTCAGGCAGTCTGGGAGCATCTCCTCCGTGGTGTAAGGGTGGTATATGAACGCCCCTCTGTTCTTCGAGGTTGGAAGTGCACGTGGCAGGGGATGGGGCTGGTGTCCTGGCAGCTCTCTGGTGGCACGGACCCTGTGTCCAGCCCCGTAGCTCCTCCGGGTCGATCTGAGCTGGCTGCTGGAAGTATTATGCAGCTATTTGCTGAACGCTTCACCTTGCCTGGTTTAGCCCTGTATGGACTTAGGTTTAGCACATGAAGAGTACACTGAACCGAAAAGCAAGCATTTGGATTAAAAGGATAAAAGTTTGCAGGATGTGAGTATGATAATTGCATTACAATGTAATTGTTCAAAACAATAGAATTGGGATTTTTTTTTTTTTATTATTCCTAGAAAAAAGTAAACCTGTGAGAATACTTTACAACAAACATTTTGGATTTAAATTTAAAATGTACTTTCCTAATTTATCTTTGTTCTCTTAATTCTTCTTTTTTTTTTCAATACTATTTTTTAAAAATTTCTTGTTAGGGATATGCATTCTATGTTATGAAAAGTTACATGTATATGCCTTAGAGTATAGATATAAAGAATACTACTGAGTGCACCATTCTTCGAATCACAGAATGGCTCAGGTTGGAAGGGACCTTAAAGATCATCCACTTCCAACCCCTCTGCCATGGGCAGGGATGGCACCTACTAGATCAGGTTGGCCACAGCCTCATCCAACCTGGTCTTGAATACCTCCAGGGATGGGGCAGCCACAGCTTCGTTCATTCATTGTTTGCTTAACAGCATCTTGGAGCTGGAAACCTAAACCTAGCTGCTTCTATTAAGTTTCTGCATAGGATGTTTTATGACTTTTTGGAGAAGTAACTAACATTACTGTGCCAGGGCAGTGATAGCGGTCTGACCACTCATGATATCAGCCAGAGAAAAAAAATGACCAGATAATAAATAAATAAACAAACAAACAAACAAATAAGTAAATAAATAAAAGGATCCAGGTGTTCAAGATGGGGTTTGTATGGAGAAACCACCTGAACAATGTTCTTTTTTACCAGTTGATGGACTGAATTTTACTGGTTGCTTCCTGACCTGAAAGCTGTCTAGGTTTAATACATATCAAAAGCTCACTTGATATAGTGATTCATTTTTATTTTCTGTTGTAAATTATTTTACTAACAGCTTAGCGATATAATTAAATTTTAGCATTACCAACTCTGGAATCTTCTCCTTGATCTTTTCATTGTGTTAATATTTTGCTGTTTTTTGAATGCTTTTGCATGTTTCTGAGGGAAGGGAGAATGTCTCAATATATACCTAGCTTCAGTGAATATCAATAACAAATTTCAATTAATTCAGACTTCCTATTCGAAAGAACGTCTGTGAATGTATTTACTTCTCAGAATTTAGAGTGAACTCTTGTCTGTATTGAATTCCAAATTTAAATTATTTTTGAGATTAGTGGAGCCCAATTATCACCTTACAAACACTGTTTTAATCTGTTTTTGGTGCTTTGATAGACGATACAGTTTTTGTATTTAATGTATTTTTGATTAAGAAAGCCAAAATACATGATTACTATTGCAGAATAATGCTGCCCTTTTGACTGACTTCATGTGGCAGTTTTGTTATAAATGCTTGGTTGAAACTTGATTTAATTTTTTAACCTTTTGATTAGCAAATACCTTTTCCTTTCCCCTTTTTCTTTTCTTTTTTTTGTCCCTTTATTTCCTTGTCCCCTCTTTTTCCCCTTTTTCTCCTTCTGCTTCTCTTTCTTATATTTGTATTTATGTTATACATGTATATATACTACTTTGGTAATCTGATTAACTAAAAAATTGTTGTAAATGAGGTTTGCTGTGATTTTGTGCCTAATTACTTTTCCTTGTGTACCCATCAGTACTCTTTCTGTGCTTATCTGTTTTTATCATTACTTTGTCAGACTGATGAAACACCATATCACAGAGGCACGTAGATGTATTTCCCTAATAAAGGGTTATAATCGTGGATGGCTGCTGCAGTTGTGATCACGCAGTCAGTAATCAAGCTCTTTGAGGAGGGCTTGGTAGGGAACACCTTGAGTGGCTCTTGACATGCTGAATTGGTCATGGGGTCACTCCTCCTAAGTGGGAACTGCCCACTTGCTGGCCTTTGTCAACAGGAAAATGCCAAGCAAGCAGGGTTCCCATAAAAAGAACATTATAAACTTTTGGAAAGTAAAAAGAAAGCCTTCTTTTTTTTCTTTTTCTTTTTTTTTTTTTTGTCCCTTTTGTTAGTTTTTTGTTCTTTTATAAGATGGGTAGTATTGAAATTTTAGTAAGTGGCACTTTCATTACTTTCTACATCCTCTTTTTTTTTTTTTTTTTTCCTCTGTGTTGACAGGGTAGAGACAGAAAGGTTTGTCGTGTTCTTTGGGTAAGTGCGGTGAACTGTTTTCTGTCCTCAGTGAATCAATGCTTTGTTTTAGAAGTGGTTGGTTTGGACAGAAACTGTCTTTATCATTTCTTTCCCCCCCAAGAATCACGTCTCTGCATCTCTTCAGACAACGCATGCTTCCCCTTTGGTGTTTCGTTTGATGGCATGGGGTTCTTGCTTGAAGGCATTTCTTTATGTAGGATCTGTGAATGATGAAAGTTATGAATGCATGGCTCAGTGTTTGATATTTGAGTGTTTCATGGAATAATGAATTAATTGTTTTAAACTGCTACAAATACAGTTTGCCCCAACTAAATGGCTGAACTGATTAGAGTTACAGAGTAATTTTCTCTAGTCAAAGACAAGGAAAGTTATCTTGATTTAGACTAACATGCATATAATTTATATAACACAGGTTATTTTTTCTACCGACTTTTTTTTTTTTTAAACATGTAACAAACATGAGCACGTTACTCTATTAAATAGGTATTACCTATTTTGCATCCTGTACCCTGTCCTGTAGACTGTGCTACAACAATGCTAAGTTGTTTTTGTGTGTGTAGGTTCCAGTTACTTAAAACGTGCTTCTGGACACAGTTCTGGGCCTGATTTCAAAAACTGGATATAATAGATCACATTTCTTCATGAAATAGTGTTTGATAAAGTCTAGGTTGTAGCACAGTGAAAGCACAAAAATATGTACAGTATGCAGGACCACGATTTCATTGAAAAATACAATACTGACAGGAAACGTGAAAGATGCAAAGGAATCTAAGTACCTAAAACTACATGTAATAAATCATATGCAGACCATCAATCTGAAGGTGTATTCTTGATGCATCCTGCAATAGTGCTTCTCTGGAATTTTTAATATAAGAAATTTAAAATGATGAAAATTACTGCTTCTGAGGAAAGGCAAGCAAGTAATATGCAAGGTTCATTACTGTTATCAGATACTGCCCATTCCTGTCACAGAGTACGATCAAGATGGTGTAGGAGAAGCCCAGAGAGAGAAATCCTTTACTGAGAGGAATCTGAAGTATGCGTATTTGGTCAACGTACTTCATTCTTGCACCATTCAGCATGTGCTTTAAAGGAGTAATGAGAAAGGGGAATGAGTCTGAGCTACTGAGAGCAGGTCCAACATTTTGTAGAGTCAGACAGGGATCCTACAGGTAGTCTCCACATCTACAGAAGGCAGGCTAACACAGAGCTGAGGATGAAATCCATGGTATCGAGGGTCAAATTTCTGCCTCTTTATGTCAGTAGTAAACTTTGACAAACAAAGCAATAATGGAAATTTATGCTTTTCAGTGTAATCTCAGCATAGGTGATTTTGGAATTTCCTTTATACCTTGATCCAAGTACAAAGTAGTTCTGAATTTAACTAACTTTTTTTTTTTTTTTTTCCTGGCACTATTCTGTTTCTTTTCCTGTGTGTTGTGTGCATGTGTTATCAAAAACAGACAAACAAACAACAGAGTTACTAGCTATAAAAAGCTAATCAGAAACAAACAAACAAAAAGTTACTTCAGAGGCAATTATTTATTTTATTTATTTATTTATTTATTTTTTACGAATGGATAAAACATTCTGATGTTGTATCATTCTTAACTTGTTTTAATCCTTGTAGGTAACTGTTGGCTTTCATAATTTATTCATAAAATTTGTCAATATCCTGATCTCCTCTGTATGGATTTGCTAAACAGAGTTGCAACTTGAAAAAAACCTCTTACCTTCCTTTCTCAGGGTCAGTGTGGAAAATCAGATACTGAAATACGGGTTTACTACTTGTGAAATTACAATTTTGGAAAACGATGATCCTGGAGGAGTGTTCGAATTTTCTTCCTCTTCCAGAGGTCCCTACAGCATCAAGGTAGCTATCCGAGTAACGTCACTTAAACATTACAGACGACTTAGTTCTAACAGAGTGCTAGAAAAAGATTAATTTTATTTTTTTGCAGGAAGGGGAGTCTGTTGAGCTGCAGATTGTTCGCACTAGAGGAAGCCTCATCAGACAGTTTCTGCGCTACACTGTAGAACCAAGAGATAATAATGAGTTTTATGGAAGCACAGGAATTCTGGAGTTTAAGCCTGGTGAAAGAGAGATCATAATTACTCTACTGACAAGGATGGATGGGATTCCAGAGGTAAGAATTAATATTTTTCTCTCTTTAAATTGCATTCACATACATATTTGTTTGTCACTTACTAAAATATAGATGGTTTCACCTGTAAATACCAGCAATTTTTCTGTAACATTTGAAGGCTTTCTTTTTCTTAAGTGTGAGAAATAGATAGAGGAGGAGTGACTGAAAGGCCTATAAGATAGTCAAGCACCATATGAAAGCACTTTATATCAATACAAATCAGGTCTTGTCAGTCTTGCCTGAATATTCATTTCTCTGATATCTCTATTGTTTTGTAATCCCAGAAATCTGCACAATTTGAGGCATGTGTCTGTTGCTTTTCTCTTTGCTTTCTGCTTTTCTGTAGCTTGTTCCCTTTCCTGTGCATCAGCCATCCTGGATTCCATCAGGAAGTTTGCAAGGGTTTGATTTTACCACATTTATGTTAACATAAATTTTAGCTGCTGTGATTCAGCATTTTTTGCTGCCTTTACATGCACATTCCTATGCTGTATTTTGCATAAGCAGTTAGTTGTGTTTGTCTGATCCTGCTAATGAGCTGATCTAGGAGTAAGATGTCAGAAAGCCAGCTTTACAAAACATAAAGGTTTTAGGAAGGTTAATAATCTTTTTGTAGGGCCAGGTGGTCATCAGTCATGGATTGAAGGAGGGATGGAGGACCATATGATGAGGAAATCAGGGGATCACAGCAACTCCAACTTCAATTGCATAGGCTGCTGTAGAAATTCAGGTTTCTTTTCCCTACATACTCCAAAGAAAGGAGACATAAGAAGTCTGAACTCCACTACAGAAGCCAGGAACATAAGTTAATCTAGTAAAACTTAGGCACTAAAACAGCGGGTTATTTAATAGTTCCATTCCCAGTTTTTACTAGTTCATCAGCAGGCTGAGATAAAAGTATTTCCCTGCTTACAGCAGTATTATTAGACTAGGTAAGTCATCCTGCTGAAATGCTCAGGCAAAAACATACGAATTGTAGTGTCAGGACTAAAAAATAAGGAGGTCCTTTTATACTCTTCTATCTCCAAGAGTGGCCAAAAGCCACATACATGAGCAGGACATATATAATCACTTTCCTCCAGAATGCCATCCCAGCCTCCAATGGTGGGCAGTCCAAGGATGTCTGGAGTAATGGATGGTATCTTTGGGTGCCTTCAGATTTTCTTTCTGTTAATTGAAGCAGTTACGCTTTGAACGCAGGTAAGGTTTTAGCATCCATGACATTCTGTAGTACTGAACACCATTGTTTAATTGAATTGTATGTGAAGAACCAGTTCATGTGTGTTTCTTTACTGCTAACCACCAGCCAGTTTCACTGAGTTCTCCCCAGTGTAGAGTAATGCTGTTTTCTAGATAGATAAATGCAATATTTTTTTCTAATGTTCTCTGATACTTTTTTGAAAGTACCATGTCCCATTAGATTAATAAAGCCAGTTGATCAATTCTTTCTAAATTAGCATGCTGTCCATGGTTTAAAAATCTTTGCTTTACCTGTTACAAAGCCAGGAATCTTAAGAAGTCTTGGAGGAAAGAAAATTTACATTTCAGAGTGTGTTACAAACATTACTTGTGAAATTATGCGATTCTAAATTAAGTACACAAAATAAGTCCTTGCTTATAATAATAATAGACTTTTGGAGAAACTGATGCTTTTAGAGATAGAAAGTTCTAACAATTTCCTTTATTTGATAGCATTATACAAACGTTTATTGCATGTAGAATGTGTGTGATTTCATTTTAAGTTTGTATCCCTTTCTGCCTGATGGGGGACTGTGGACTATAGACCATTTTGTTTTTGATGTGGATGTTGAATATGTATTTTTGTTCTGACTGAGTTTCCCTCTTCTAGCTGGATGAGCTATATTCTGTGGTACTTAGTGGCTACAGTGAAATGCCAGGCAAGTTGGGGAATGCCACAATGGTCAATATAACCATTTTGAAGAATGATGATCCGCATGGTATCATTCAGTTTCTACCTTACGAACTAACAGTAACAATAAGTGAAAGCAAAGGAGAAGTCATCCATACCGGTAATTCCTTTTTATTAGAGTTACTTCTTTATCTGCTGTCTGCTTCTGCAAGTCTTATTTTCCCTGTTCTAGGATAACAGAAGTCTAGGAGACTTCTTACTAAAATCTCCACTCAGGACTTTACAGATTGGTACAATGCCAAGCAAGATGAGCAGCGGAGAGTGAAGTGGAGAAGTATGGGTGTGGAAAAACAGAGGGATTAACTGAGTAAAAAGGATTGCTAGAGAATTTTCCAGACAGGAGGGATGGAGTACTGATGTATGTGCAAAGTGCAACGTGGAGGTAGTAGCTCTGTTTGTGGAGAATGAAGAATGGGGTGTTATATAAGAGAAACATAGAGTTAAATCTTCCTATGGGTGATTTTAATTGATCTATTCAGTTATCAATTACTTTTACAGGCAAGAATTAACATGTGAAATTAAAGCAGTTTGCACTGCTTTAGTAATCTGTCTTTGTGTGTCCTTTTCTGTAGCACTCCAACATGTTACTGGTTTCATAAGAAGTGAAATTGGTTATTATTGTATTTCCTTTTTCTCAGTTTCAGATGTTTCAGATGTTCCTTTTTGATTTCTGTTGCTCTGAATATGCACACTGACTCTGTTTATGTTTTTTAGCTGTTTACAGAGTTGTAAGAAATCAAGGAAACTATGGAAATGTTAGTGTGTCTTGGGTTGTTGATCCAGCATGTACCAATGACGTCTATCCAGAGCAAGGGACTATTTTATTTGATAATCTGGAGTTTTCAAAAAATATCACCATTTACTCACTGCCAGATGAGGTAAACACTTTTACAGTGTTTTGGGGTGAGAATATGGGACAAAGAGTAAGTACTAAAACATTAGAGTATAAGGAGAAAAAAGGAATGTGTGTTTCTCAAGAGCCTAATAACTTGTAGGAAATATCAAAATACTTGGGTAGAACTGAGATAATGTCTGCAAATCATAGAGAAATTTCAGAAGCTGTGCATACCTCTAAACAAAAAAGGTAGAAGCTGAGAGTAATTGTACTGTGGTAAAGTTATAGGAAAGTTTGACTGAAACTCGTATCTTGATAACTGGAATCCTAATTTCAATCCTAATCCTATATGCTGATAAATTTGAAGTAATATAAGAAAGATTACACCTAATGATAAATAAATAAAGCTGTAAAAAAAACTACATGTATCAGAAACATAAAACTGGAAGGTAACTTTTGGGTCATCTGTGCAAGATAAAGAGGAAGGGACTTACTTACAAAAACTGTAGATGGATGATAATTTCTGTATAACTGTATGAATTATCATCCCTCTTGAGACACATAAGGACTGACAAATAAAAACAACACTCAGAAATCTCTGGCTTATTAATCCCCCTAACTTTTCATTTTAAATTCTTCAGTGTTTTGTATGCTAGAAATTAATGTCTTAATACTTTCAGGTGCCTGAAGAGGAGGAAGTATTCACCATCAGTTTATTCAATGCTACCGGTGGAGCCAGGCTGGGCAATGTAACCACTGCAATTTTACAAATAACAAAGAATGATGATCCCATTTATTTTGCAGGTTAGATATTATTGTTTATAAATGTGGAATACATACACTACCTAAAACGGATTTTTTTCACAAACCAGATCATTGCGAAATCGTAATCCCAAAAGAGCAAGTGGAAAAGCTCCCCAAACTTTTTTTTTTTTTTGTATTTAATTTATATTTGTTTCCTTCAGAACCTTCCCATTTTTTTGTGTGTGTCATTTTTCTCTTTGTTGATGTTGAGATCAGTTAGGAGGCAAGGTACAAAATATTCTCTCGTACCTGAATTATTTCCTACCTTTATCACATACATCTTATTGTTTCATTGAAGAGGAAGATCCTACTAGAGAGAATTAAGAAAACAGAGCAAATGCAAGCAACTCAGGCTTGAACTCAGACAGATTTGTTGCTTTTGTATTTTCAGAACCTGTGACAGTGAGTGTTCAAGAAGGAAGTGTTGCAAACTTTACAGTCCTAAGGAATGGATCTGCTGATGTCGCTGTTGTTGTCCAGTATATTACTGTTAATGGAGATGCAACAGCTGAAGAGGGAGACTTTGTTCCCAGTGGAAAGAACAGTGTCATTTTGTTTGATGTTGGAGAAAGGGAGCAGAATTTATCTGTGTATATCAACGATGATGATACCCCTGAAACTGATGAAACATTTTATATTATCCTTTTCAATTCTACAGGTAAGTCTTCCTTTTTTTTTTTTTTTTTTTTGCTGGCAATTTCTTAGTATCTTGGTCTTATCATAAAGCAATATTTAAATGCCAAGAATTATACGAATAATGTTTGCTTCAAGATTTTTATACAATAAATGCATACTGTGTTTGAATTTTCATCCTTAATTATTTTATTGGAAACAAAAATCAAATGATAGAGTTGATACTTTGCCTGCAAAAACAACTGGAGTGAAAGTCCCTTTTCAAATATAAATGCTCCAAATTAGATGGACTTCAATACAAAAACACAAAGCAAAAAAAAAAAAAACAAAATTTAGTACCCAACAGTCTTAGGAAAAGAGGTATTCTTTTAGTTATTTTTTTCATGCTCCAGAGTGTATTACAAAACTACATGATTTTTGTAAAAACAAACAGAACTGCCATATTTTGGAGGAAGGGTATGTAATTGCTCTATTTTATTAGTAGCGAAAAGTATGCATACATTTTTTTCACTCTGAGACTATAGTTTTAAAAGGCTTAATTTGCAGAAAAATATATGTCACAATTTACCCAGGGGACCACCTCTAAAGAAAGGATTTATTACCTTAGAAATAACGTATTTTTGTTTATTTATTTATTTTTCAAAGTTTACACTTAAAAAGGAATGACCAAAATTATTCAGCCCATTCCTCACGTTTTTGAAATACATATCTTTTAGAATAAATTATCACTGTTATGTAATATACATGAGAAAATAAAAGTGAAGTATAAGAAATTCATAATTTTTCCAGAGCCCTAAGTATTTAATAAAGACCCTCCCCACACCTAGCTCCAACAAAACTCATGGTGTTGTGGGAGAGTCATTTGCAATTGTGTTATCAAATTTTAATTTACTGCCCTTCATTTTTTACTGTTCTCTAGTTGAGAGGTAATAACAGGCTCTGAATCTGCTGCAAATCTTTGCAATGCAAAGCAAAGCTGTATTGAATCAGCCATTGAAACCTGAGGGGCTGTAATTTAATAAAGCAAAGAAAGATGATGGCAATTAACCATCAGACTATACCTTCAGATTGTGTGACACGTTCTCAAAGTAAAATACCTACCAGGTATTCAATTCAAGATTAGGAAACCTAAAATTAGATTTCTTCATCTGTAAGCACGCTAAGCATCTTAGTTCTCATTACAGTCTCTGATGGTCTTAGTCTTTAGCAGTCGATAAGACTGAAGTGATTGAGGTCATGCTACAGTGGACACCCTGCGGCTGGCCTGTGAGGTTCTCACAAGGCAGCATTGATCTTGAGTTGAATCCTTCCCTGAACATTGGTAGCAGGCAGCCAGAGGTTGACAGGGAAAGCAGTAATTTGAGTATAAGGCAGCTAAGCTATTTCCCAAGGTCGGCTGGTATTCACTGTAGTACCCAGGTCTCTTGTAAAATATCAGACTAGGGAAAGGATTAGACAAAACCATTCTTCTTCCTTCATAAGTTTTCTCTTTTGTTGTCTCTTTCTACTTTAATAACTTTCTTCAGGATCTACTGGTAGCTCCCAATACTACCCCATTGGGAACATATCATGGCTTTTCTCCTAGCACATGGGGAATGGGTATCCATAGCCTCCTTTTTCCTCTAAAATGAGCATCATATAGTTTTACAGCCATTCTAGAATCACTAAGAATAAAGAATATTTCTATACATATTCCTGAAAGCAAAAGTTGGTTTTCTTTCTATGATTGGTTACATACAGTGGCCTTGACTGTTCTGAAATTTTTTTGGGGACTGTTGTTCCTGAGAGAAAATACAAATAGAGGTATATGAAGTTAGAGGAATAAGCACATTGTTTAACGTGGAACAAAATTTAGTCGGACACTTTCAAAGAAGACAAAAAATGGGGTGGGTGTGGACACATTATGTTCATCTATGGACAATGCAATGGAGTTAGAATTAACATCCCTTAATATTTACCTGTACTAATATGCACACTGAAAGCCTGCTAGCTTCCCATCTACATAATAAGAATCTTATGTTTCTTCCTTTTAGATATTCTTTGATATGGGAGTGAATAAACTCTTAGACATTGCTCATAGCTTGTATTTAGTTTAAATGCAATACTTTTCTTCTAGGTCTAAAGAAGGTCGGGGCTCTCTGAATACCTTACTCTTTTATTCTGTACCTCTGAATATCTTATTCTTTTGACTTGTCCAGATGATCAAACAGAAAATGTTACCTCACATAACAACTACATGCAAGGATACTGTGTAGTAAGAATCACATCTTCTCAGTTCATGTCATTTTTCCTGAAAATCTTACGTCTTGCTCTCTGGATGGTACACTACTTAAATACTTTTACTCTGATTTGCCTGCTGCTGAATACCTCAAATTCTGTTTTTCACTGACTTTTATAATTGTCCTTTTCTTTGTATAAAAGCAATTGTAGTGAGTAGAAAACATAATTGGATTTAGAGTTACCTACATTTCTGATTCCAATTTTAATAATAATAATTGTCCTCTTTTTTAGGAGATACAGTTATCTTTAAGGCTGGAATGGCAACAGTTATTATTGAAGCAAATGATGATCCTAATGGAATTTTCTCTTTGGAACCTTTAGAGAAGCCAGTTGAAGAAGGCAAAAGTAACATTTTTTGGTAAGTAACGTTTAAAGAATATCTTTGCACTCTTTTGGAACTGGTGTATGTGGTACTTTATAAATAGCACTTTGATTAAATCAAATGCACAAGTGTGCATTGATAGAAGTGCACTATAGAAAAACAGTTTTACAAAATTTTGGATTAAATGATTTGTAATGTGTTGAAGACATCACCTGTAATACTATGGAGTACACAGTAAATATTAAAAAGTGCACAGAAGCTCATGTTGAAATGTAACTAAATAAGACTTCAGCATTGATGTTCTGTTATAATCTCAGGAACCTGTAGATACAGAAAAATCTGAATGATTGAGCACAATATAACCTAGGCTGACAGAAAAAGAAAAAAAACCACTCAACAAATAGCTAAATAAAACTGTGTGGCACTAGGTGGCTTTTTGTACCCATCTTTGAAATTTTCAACTGCAAACTACTGTATTCTTTCTTTCTGTTTTTGTATTTTTTTTTCTTTTATCTGTTAATTACAGATTGAAATCTATACTTAAAGTCCGGATGTGACACTCTTCATTAGTCTGACCTTTGAAAGTATTTTCCTTTGTGCCACCATGATATATTGAAGAATTAGCAGGGTTAAAAATTGAATGCACTTGGCATCTCGCCTTGTTACATTCATTTCATAAATTTACTATGGGGTTTTAATTGGATGAAAAAATGATTTTTCGTTAAGAAATCTTGAGACAGGCTGTAAAGAGAAGTTAGGTCACAATAAATGCGATAGTGCAAATAGTTAGGGAAGAGGTTCTTCTTGCATTTAAAAAATCATCCTTTTTTTTTTGTCTGTTTGTTTTAAAGCCTTGAAGCAGATGCTTATGGCTGTGAATTGGTTCTTTATGCTTGTGCCAATACATCTGAAATATGAATAGTCTCAAGAAAAGAGGATATTAAGTTCATTGTGTGTTTGTTGTTGTGCTGTTCACTGTTTTGGGCTTTGTTGTTTTTTTGTCCTTTATAGTCTAATCTGCAGGATAATTTTTGTGGATTTGGTGGTGTTAAGAATATTGTTTTGATGTAAACATGCTTATATACAGGTGCTTTATGGAATTATAGGATACCAAGATCTCCAACATCTGAGGAACCTGCTCAGTCATCATTGATAAAATATATTTACTAGGGATCTGTCTCTTCCATACTGTCACTACTTTGACAGTTGTGTAGCATATAAAAAAGTGGTCAAAGTAGCATGTAACCAAACCACCGAAAACACAGAGGTTTTAATGAGGTAATTGGAGTTAGTGCAGCAGCGCTACACAGCTGGGATAGAGCACCCTGGTTAACGCCACAGAAGAAAAACCTTTGGAAGCAGAAACAACATAAATGTGTTGCTGTGGCTGGACTAGTTTAGCTGAACTAATTCTTCAACCTGATATAATCTATTTATAAGGCATTTTATGTCACCGTGCAAACCGACAGAAGCAAACTTCCTGTATGTAAGCGCACTCTTAATAAAGGCACTGTATGGGTCACTTTTTATTTGTAGTGCCTTTTTGAAATTAGTGTAATTGTGTTAGCAGATAGTTACCAAAAAAAAAAAAATCTTTTCATTTACTACGTTCTTAATCACAAATAACAGTAGATTTCTGAAAGCCGTAGAATGTAATTCTAATTTAATACAAGTGTAAGAAAAAGTTTAAGTAGACTTGATGACTGAAAGGAGAAACGTTTGTGGTTAAATGTAGATGATTCTCTTTCCTGTCTAAGAGTGTCCAAGTATATTAATTTTTAATGTTAACTTTCTGAACTATTATGCATTCATATTTATTATTATAAATTGGAATTACAAGACACAGTGATGTGTAGCTTCACAGTAGTATTCTGCATGGACCTGCGTATGCTACTTCTGTTTTCTAAAGTACGTATTCCGGGAGTAGAATTGTACTGCAAAAGTGGTTGCCTTTAAAAGGAAGGCTTCATGGAACAGTTGTAGTATATTAGCATTTTACTTTATATTACATAGTATATTACTTCTTACTGTAAGGAAGATTACAGTAAAAGGAGTCTCCACATTTTCCTTTTCTACTCAACGCTGATGCATGCCTGCCAGGACTCTCATTCTTTCTGTATCACTGAACAGGATTTTGAGACACAGAGGACACTTCGGCAATGTTTCTTTGACCTGGCAGTTGTTTGATAATAACTCTGCACTGAAGCCAGGAGAAGAATTCTATGAAACTTATGGGACTGTGTGCTTCATGGATGGTGAAAGGTCGAAGTCAATAACACTACGTGCCATTTCAGATAGAATTCCTGAATTCAATGAATTTTACATTCTAAAGTTGGTGAATGCTTCAGGTATTGTCTTCCATATCACCATTTCCTTCATATCTGGTAGAAAAGAGTTATGTTTAATCAATCAAAAAGAAACCAACACTAGAAAGAGCATTGCTTTGAATCATGTCTTGATATCCTATGCTTTTCTGGTAAGGTTTTAGGTCTTATTTTTCATTTAATCTTGATTTCCATATATAGAGAGTTACTCAGTTCCCGAATTACTGTTAAACACATTTTGGTGATCTGAACTTTAAAAGGGATGCCTCTTGGTTTTTGAAATTAAACTTCTTAAAGTTCAGAAGTTTCATTTCAAAAACCAAGAGTTCTGAATTTCAGATACATAGATCTCCATGCACAAAATATAAAACAAAGATACTAACAAAGAAATAACAAAGGTATTAAAGGTTATGTGTGTCTACCATAATAGAGGTTGCTTTTTTGTTTGTTTGTTTCCCTAGAGGAGGTAAAATACTTGTAGTTACCACTTCACATGACTTAAATTACAACTTTAAATTGCTACTGGACACATTTCCTAATCTGGATTAATTCCACTTTAGTACTATTCATGGTCTTCTGTGCTCTGATACAAGTGAAAATGTGTGTTGGCCTTTCCTGTAAGTGAAGTCCATACGGATGTACAAAAGATTTCCTGCTTATAACAGGTAGATCACTGTACACTTTGAACACGGAGATTCTCCATTCACAACATGATCTTCATATCATGAATTCTTACTGTGCAAAGATAGATGACTAACACCAGGACTGGGCAGCAGTTTTAACACACAACTGGTTACTGTTTCTGCAAGGTGTATGTACTTCTGTATCAGAGGCAACAGGCAAGATTTTGCCATTCTCTATTCCTGTAAGTCTTTGAGCAATACAAGAATTGAATTTGGCCCCCATGCTTATCAAACGAATCAAAGGTAACCTACCTTATTGGCTAATTAAGAAAAGATGGACCTTGTCATGTTTCACCTGAAAGACATCTGTGTGTTTTACAGCTGAAAAATAGCATGTGGGTTTGTTTTCTACTGAAATTACATCAGCACAGTGTTTTAAGAATAATACAATTAACCTATGTAATTTTCAAGTTAGATCATTTGCTATAAGTCCAGAGGATCTTAAAGGAGGGTTTGAGGTTTTTTTAGAAACTTGTTTTATTAAAAAAAAAAAAAAGTACTTTGAAACTTTTTTCTGAGTGTGTTGTTTAATCATTAACTTTTACTCTAACTTCTATTACGCAGGTGGGTCTCCTGGTCCTGGTGGTCAGTTATCTGAAACCAGTCCTACTGTAACTGTCATGATCCCTTTCAATGATGACCCTTTTGGAGTGTTTGTTATAGATCCAGAGAGCCAGGACAGAGAGATAGTGGAAGATACTCTTTCTGAAGATGACCTTTCCTATATTACGGACTTCACCATCTGGAGACAGCAAGGCACCTTTGGTGTTGTCCGACTAGGTTGGGAAATACTGTCTAGTACCTTCCAAGCTGGACTGCCATCAATGGTAGATTTCTTGTTGCTTGGATCATTCCCAAGCTCAGTACAATCACAGCCCCACATGAGGCGCCATCACAGTGGAACAGACGCTCTGTATTTCAGTGGAAAAGAGGATGCATTTGGCATTATCGGTCCTGAATACCCATACAATGGAAATAATGCAGTAACCAATTTTACATTTTCAGCTTGGTTAATTCCTAATGTCAGTACAGATGGCTATATAGTTGAAAAGGATAACGATAATGGGACTTTATATTATGGTGTGAAAATTCAGACAAATGATTCTCATGTTTCTGTAGTGCTTCATTATACAGCATTAGGGTCCAATATGACATACATGGCTAAAACATCAGTCATGAAATACCTGGATGAGAATAC
Source organism: Anser anser (assembly GCF_964211835.1). Lineage (NCBI taxonomy): Eukaryota > Metazoa > Chordata > Aves > Anseriformes > Anatidae > Anser > Anser anser. The sequence goes on along the minus strand of NW_028154049.1, from coordinate 98,861 downwards.
TTGGCTTCACGTTCTGATTACTCTGGATGAAAGTATAATTGAATTTTACGTTGATGGAATTCTAGTTCTGGGAGGAATGAAGAGTCTAAAAGGAGAAGCAATTCTTGATGGTGAGCCTTTGCTATTTTTCTCCATATATAAAGCTCTGAAATGCATAGTCTAGCCACTTCAAAGGTGGAAGAAATACACTGAAATGATTATATCTGTTAAGTTAATTGAAAGGAATGGATAAGAATTCTTTGAGGATTTTCAGAAAGCCTATGGAAATTGTGTGAATGTTCTAAAAAATTCAAACTGCTGCGATGTTGAGTGAGAGTAGAGGACTATTAATTGTATGGTGTACTATTTTATTTCTGCTTTTAAAATTCCAGGTTGAAGTTTAAGAAATCAAATTTTCCATTTGTAAAAAGAATAGTACTTCTGCAATTAGTAATTTCCATCACAACTTGCAGTACTGTAGCTAAGCTGAGAGGCTGAGAGGTTTTTTTTTTTTCCCTCCCTCGGTTTCTAGAACAAATATATGTGAAATGCAATTATGCTTTTATTGCTAGAAGGATATGTCTGTGCTGTAAATTTTCTTTATTAGTGGGGATGGCGTGTGTCTGGGGATAATGCAATAGTAAGGCAAGTATGTCATCTCTCTCCGTTGAATGTTGGGTAATACACAGTGGTGTGCATAGCAGCCCAGTTTTTCTCAGCATCCTCCACTTTGTGCCCTGGGACTTTTATCAGTTCCTGTGGTTGCTCATCTCTACAACTGCCACTCAGTGTCATATGTATGACAATACACTGAAGAGCACAGCTTTTTTTGTTTGTTTGTTTTCTTTCGTTTTCTGAAAGGCAACTGAAAACAGCTGATGTGTGTGTTTTAGCACAAGAGCATAGCATGGCACAGAATAGGATAGAGTAGGAATGAATATGAGGCAGCTGTGATCCTATAGTTTGGAGACAGAGAAATATAAATGCTGTTGTAAAAAGAGTTTGGAATTTGCATGGAATTACAGTGTGGTGGATGAAATGGATGTCCAGAAGGGTTAATGCAGTAATCATGAGTATCATCAGAATGGATCAGCTGCCCTAGCAGAGGGAAACAAAGTAGGATTTGTTCAGCAAAACAAGGGCTAAAAGGGGTTGCAGTTCTGCTCTGAAAATCTGTGGAGGAAAGAGGGAGCCTCAAGTCTCTAAGACTTATAAAAATGAGGGATGATGATAATGTGCTGCTAGAACTAATAGGATGAAAAACTTGGACAGCATAGGATGGAATTGTTTGGCCTGTGAGGACTTACCTGTAACATTGAGATGAGGCTCAAGGAACCTCCTGATTTTGGATCTCAAGATCAATATGATTCCTCATCCAGGGACAATGAACAGTTTACCATTGGTTTTTAAGAAAAACAGGTAGTCAGTTGCTGACTGTTTCATACAAATACAATAACATGAGAAAAAATTATAATTTCCTTCTCAGGTCCAGGAATAGTAAGAATTGGAGCAGGAATCAACGGCAGCAGTAGGTACACAGGGTTAATGCAGGATGTAAGGCTTTATGAGCGTAAGTTGACACGAGCAGAGATCTATGAACTTCATGCAACTCCTGCAAAAAGTGATGTCCACCCTGTCTCTGGGTATTTGGAGTATTGGCAAGGAGAGACCAATAAATCATTCATCGTGTCTGCAAAGGATGACAAAGAGGAAGAAGGAGAAGAATTATTCATACTAAAGCTCATTTCTGTGCGTGGTGGAGCTCGAATTTCACAAGAAAACACCACAGCAAGATTAAGAATACAGAAAAGTGATAATGCTAATGGTTTATTTGGCTTCACTGGAGCATGTATCCCTGAGGTAAGGTGGTCATAATGGAAATTGTAGGTGATATTTCAGGCACAGAAAGCTAAATGGCAGGACCAAGTGACCTGAACAAACCCTAGATTTTGCAGTGTTTGCTTTTGTGGTTAAGCAAAGTTTTCCTAGGATTTGGAGATGCATATGTTCTGTTAATACAACCTCAGTTCCACTGGGATTTACTATATAATTTTAAAAAACTAAAGAAAAAAATGGTTAAGAAAATTTAGTTTACTATATAAACTGAAGACTAAGGCTTAATTTTTTTTTTCTAGAAAAATATTTTACCTTCACTTCTGTTACATTTGAGTTACCAGTTAAAATGTAAGATTTAATTCTCTGGTTTTTTTTTGAGAATGGATTATTGCAAAGATTTTTATTTTAGTTTTCTGTGTCACATGATGTGTTTGAGATAATTTTACTAGAGATCATGCAATGACAAAGTGTTATGGATTTTTCCACCTTCATTTGCTGTCATAAACTAAGTTATAATTTGCATATGTTTGATGTCAGTTGGTTGATTTAGTAGTGGTTTTTTTTGTTGTTTTAGTTTTAACAGATGAAATCTTTTTTCAGTGGTATCCATTCTATATGCAGAGTGTAAACTTGCTACTTTTTGAGGAGGCTTGAAATAAACATAAATCATTCTTTACTTCTTTAATCAATTATAAGGGGGAATAACATGATAGCTATCTCTACTGGTATTGGATTATTTTGTGGAAAAAAAAATTTAATATAGTTTTCATTTGGGAACTCTTATGAGCTTTAATTACATTCTTTTTTAATCAAAGTGCTTATGATGTTTTTAAAATAACTGTCTTGCCTGAGTGATACTAGTTTTCAGTTTGGTTCAGTTTGCTTATTGTGTGCCTACCATATGCTATGATAATAGATTCCTTCAGGTTCAAGTACCTCTGATACGCTGTGATGCCACAGATCATCAGCCAACCATGAAGAAAAAAAATAATTATATGGCACGGTAATTGTTTTGCACCTATCATATGTCCATTTCACCAGGGAAGTATTAGAGCTCTTAGTGGTGATGCAGGAACACAGCATTTTTTTACCAGTAGTTTAACTGTGCATATCTGTCTACTAGGCAGCTGAAGTCACACACAGTATCTATGCTTTCTTACAAAGCAGCCCTGAAATTTATCTAATGCATAAGATAGCTTTAACCTTTCCAATAACTTTCAGATAAAATTATTTTCTATGTTAATTTTATGAACGTTATTTTCTAAAATAGAAGGTCAGTACCAATTAAAGCTTCATTCCAGAGACGTGAAGTTGTCGCTGCAGAAGTCATGTTATCTGTGAAGATACAGAATTGTAAGGAGGACAGTAGAAGAGAAAAATCTGTTTTTCTGAATGATGATGGTATAGTTTATTTCTATCCATAGTGTGTCTGGTTAGAGAAAGTGCTGATCCAAATCTTTCTTTAAATTATTGCTAAGGAAAATTACAATATTGACGTTATTATAAAGCAATAGTTTCATTTGCTTTCGACAGGTACATTTCAAGCATATTGATTCTGTCTCTGACGCATAGTTTTAGGAAAGGGGTTGTGTCCAGGACGAACTGCAGTGTATTGTTATTTGTTACCTTAATAGTCCTCAGGGAGGCATCAGACTTTTGCAGATTCCACTAGGATTGTTCTGATTGGCATCAAGGTCAGTTTCAGCTTCCTAACACTCCAAAAGAGCTGAAAGTAACATGACAGCAATTTTTTACTTGAACATTTGTCTGGCATTAAATATTTTCATGTTATTTAATGAAATTGCCTTGATTTACTTTGACAGTAATAAACGTTCCAAATTTTTGCTTTCTTCCAGACTGCTGATGAAGGTTCCACTATATCCTGTGTTGTGGAGCGTACAAGGGGAGCCCTAGACTATGTGTATATAAAGTACATTATCTCACAGGTTGATTCCACTGGCATTAATTACTCTGTTACCGATTTTTCTAATAGCAGTGGCACTATCACATTCGTTCCTTGGCAGAGATCAGAGGTAAACCCTACCTTCCTATTAACAATTCATCCTGTCCTTTACAAACCTCCTGGAAAATACCTTCTGAGGGTGCTTGGCTGGTTTGCATACTAGAGAGTGTTTACTTCACATGGCTTTTCTTATTATTATTTTTTATTTTGTTATTTTACGTTGTTATTTTTTTGTTATATATATATTTTCTTTCTTTCTTTTTTTCCATCCCTGACAACAAGAAAGTGTTATTTGTAGCTCTGTGTATATGTCAGTTCAAAAGTCACCATGTGTGCATGTACATATTAGATATATGTACATATACATAAAAAATATTAACTGTATTTATGTGTATGTGTACATATACTTTAAAAAGTGTAGATAGTCCATGTACTTTCGAAATTGGAAAATGATCAGGTTTGATCTGAGTGTTGTAACTCAAATTTATGTCCACAACAATTAAATAGGCAATAGTAAGATTCATTGCTGTTCTTGCACTCAAGGCTATCCAGGTTCTGTCTCCTTTTAAATTCAAAATCAGAAACAGGAGATTAAAGGTGTTCTTGTAACAATAGCTGTTTTTGAGTCTCCCTGAAATGATTACTGTCTGCTTTAATCTATTCCTCTGCATAAAGTGTGCGAGCAACTGGAACATAAGGAAATTATTCAATATTCTGGCCTTAGAGACACCTGAAATTGGTAATCAGAATTGCATCTCTGAGTTGGGGGAGAGAAAGAGAAATGATACATAAGGGAAGCTTTAGCTGCTTCTGAGAAAGCTTTCTAAAAGTCTTACGAAATTCCTTATCTGAATTAGTTTAAAAAAAAAAGAAAAAGAAAAAAGAAATACCAGGATACCAGGATACACTGAAGAGTAGGAATTCAAAGCTACAGAGGCCCACAATTAAAAAATTATGTGGGCAGACTGGAGGTCCAAAAGAGGGCCAGAAAGATGATCAAAGAGCTGGAGAACCTGTCCTCTAAGGAAAGACTCAAGGGGTTAGATCTTTTCACCCTTTAGAAGGGGACTTTGATCCCATTATTACAGTACCTAAAGGGCAGCTCCAGAGTTGACAGAGGCTCTCTCTTCTCAAGAAACCACAGGAGAAGACAGAGGGCAAAGAGTACAAAGATAGAGTGGGAGAGGTTTTGTCTTGAAATTTTTTACAACTACTGGAACGACTTCCTTAGGGACAGGGTCGGGTTGTCCCGACCTCAGCATCTGGGCCAGGGCAATCCCAAGCACAAACACAGGCTGGGCAGAGAAAGCACTGAGAGCACCCCTTGGGGGGGGAAGGACCTGGGCGTGGTGGTTGATGAGAAGCTCGACATGAGCCGGCAATGTGTGCTTGCAGCCCAGAAAGCCACCCGTACCCTGGGCTGCACCAACAGCAGCGTGGGCAGCAGGGCGAGGGAGGGGGCGAAGGAGGAAATTCTTCCCTCAGAGGGCGGTGAGGCCCAGGCCCAGGCTGCCCAGAGGAGCTGCGGCTGCCCCATCCCTGGCAGAGCCCAAGGCCAGGCTGGATGGGGCTGAGGGCAGCCTGGGCTGGGGGGAGGTGTCCCTGCCCATGGCAGGGGGTGGCGCTGGGTGGGCTTTAAGGTCCCTTCCAGCCCAAACCAATGTATGGTTCTATGGTAGAATTCCCATCACCAGGGGTGCTTAAGATGCAGTTGAACATGGTGCTGGATTATTTCATCTATTTTTTTTTTTTCCATGAAACATTGAACTTCATCTTTTGATGTCCCATCCAACGTGGGCTGTCCTATGATTAAAATTCTGTGGTAATAAACAGCGTGTGCTAGAAATAGAAATAAAAATAATCTGTTTCAATGAATTCAATCCTGATGTACAGCACAGAATTGTTAAATTTATTTGAAGAAGTGGTGCGGGACCACAGTACTGTAGAAACAACATACACTTTCTATTATTGTTTGTATAATAAGGATGAATTGTGAGTAGAAAATACCATCCTCAGTTTCACTTATATCAGGCTGCAGAAGTCAATGTGGACTCAAATTCGCTGAAGTCATTTGCAGGGATCCCAGTGACTTCACTAGAACTGTGAATCTGGATAATGTGATGACTGGCAAAAGCGTGTGGTATCTGAAAATAGTTCATTCATGTTATAATAGTTTGTTCATTCAGCTTTATTTCTCTGTGAAATGATATTACTGCATTTCATACAATCATATATAGCAGAAATTTCCAAAGCTTTTCTAGCATGGCAACATAGACGAGGCCCACATTACTCTATCTAGTGGCAGAAAATGGCTGATGTAGGCTCTTGCTACACAGCTTACTGGTCCAATTTACTGCATACATACAGAGGAGCTAATGTGCATGGCTCTAAGAAACGGGCTGGTAGCAAGCTGCTCTTCAGGTGGGATATCCTAAGGGACTTTCAACTGACATTTGTAATCTACTCATTACCATGCCTCTAAATATGATCAGCTACTTAAATGTTTTCTATATGTTTGTCCGACCATATCGAAACATAAAGAAAGATGGAATTTTCTGAAGTGAATGTGTTAGCGTGTTTAGAGCAAGGTTATGTTAGTAAATCGTATGATCTGCAGGTCAAAGTGTCAGGTGGTATAATAAGCTCAATTTATTTGCTCTCTAAATTGGATTAATCACTGTAATGTCTCTTCATAAGCATAATTTCAAAAAGATTTTAAAATTTATCAGATATTTCATGTTCAGTACATGGAAATTAAACTCTGCTTTTGTGAAGATATACAAAACCAACCAAACAAGTATTTATTATCACTTATTTATGTAGTTTGAAACAATTCAGAAAATATGCCTTCCATTTCCAGTAGCTTGGAAGCATTGTTTTTGGAAAGCATATTCTAGACATAAAATGTTATCTTAGAAATTAGTTGAATTTATGTGGAGAGCAAAAATAGTGTCCTTTGCTTTCAGAACTATACAGCAGATACAGCTGACTGACTAATCAAAGAATGTTGCATGGTTTGATTTCTCCATGATTTGGTCCTTCTCTAGGTGTTAAATTTGCATGTTATTGATGATGACATTCCGGAGTTAAATGAATATTTCCGTGTGACATTAGTCTCTGCAGTGTCTGGAGATGGGAAACTAGGTTCAACTCCTACCAGTGGAGCAAGTATAGATCCAGAAAAGGAAACTACTGATATCAGCATCAAAGCCAGTGACCACCCATACGGTAACAATGATGGGAATTATACAGCTTTGTTTCAGATTATTGTGTAGTTCTTTCCAGTCAGATGAAAACTTTGCTTGGTTGTAATAGTTGAGGAAGCAATCTCATATATTCCACTTTATCTAACTTGAATTAATTCATTGTTTATATACATGAATGAATACTGAATTAGTTTTCTTTTATAATTTTACAAAAAGGCCTCAAATCTTCCCTGACCAAACAAGCAATGATTCTCTTGTGAGGGCAAATAAAGGCTCTGCATGTAGTTGATCCTGTCCAGGTTTTTCATCAAATGAGAATTCCTGACAATGAGAGTCATTTCTCCATATGTCTTGTACCAGTAAATACGCAAAACCGTGGCCTGTGAGGCTCTTTTGGGAAGAGAAGGTTTTATTATTTTGCTGTGCCTTTTATCAAGACTGACAAGAATATCAGTGAGAGAGGGTAAGGCACACAGCACATCTCTGGAAATAGTGTGATTGAGGCTTAAGGGTATACTGGTATATGTGGTTTTTAATTTCAGAACCATCACAAGATATGTTATCAATCACTTTATTTAAATTGTTTATCATCTTTAAAATTTGTTATGAAAAGCCATGTAAGTAGTAATTCTTGTCTTCCAGGTCTGCTCCAGTTCTCTGTGGGGCCACCTCCTCAGCCAGGTGATAAAATGATTCTTCCAGCCTCTTCTGTGCCCCATATTACTATTAAAGAAGAAGCTGGACACGTCAGATTACTGGTAGTTCGTGCACAAGGCCTTCTTGGAACAGTTCTGGTGGAATACAGAACAGTGCCAGTCACAGCTTTCAGTCCCAAAGATTATCAGGTATGGCAACTGCCAAGGTGGTATAATTGTTTTGGAATTAATTAGAGTTATTTATCGTGGAGATAGCTTTCAGTTTGACTGCTCTAGCCCAGCTATGATTCTTTCACAGAAAGACTACTTTACAAGGTGATGTGGCAAATGGATATGTAATATTCACTTAAAAATATACATCATGTGACTTCTCCATTCTTTTCTCTGCAGTAAGTTGCATTGTCTAGGAAAAGCCTCTGGTTTTGAACTTTTTTTTTTTTTCTTAACAGAGTTTTCAGTGTAGCAATTTGTGAGTTTTGCTGTTGTTACAGACCATATTATTCAAGTGCATGTACAGGTTAACATTATGCTTGTACATACTGGGATTTGTATATGCCTAGCAAAATAACCTGCGTGTATCTGCACTTGCTTGTCCAACTGATCATTTGTGCAGAAAAATAAGAAAAATGTACATGAATGCAGATGCTCACCAGTATGTCAACTTAGATGTCTTCTTCTTTTTTTTTTTCTTTTGTAAAACAGATTTTTCAGATTTTTTTTTAAAGCTTAAGTGAGCAAAAGTAGATGTTTTGAAAAAGACAAAATGAAGGTTCTGTTTCTTTTTTTTATATGGATGAAAACATTAGACTTGAACAAAAATATGAAGAGCTCTTATATTGCAGGCTGTTGTGGGTACACTGGAATTTCAGCCAGGAGAAAGATACAAGTACATTACTGTTAACATCACTGATAATACTATTCCTGAATTAGAAAAAACGTTTAAAGTGGAGCTGTTGAACCCAGAGGGAGGAGGTAAGGCACATATATCAGGCCCTTAGTTGTATTTTCATGACCTCTACTCGTTCATAAAAATCTTGTCTTTCTTGGCATTATTTTCTATGTTATTTCTGAAAACAAACAAAAAGCACCTCTACATCCCCACCCCCATACAGCTGTCTTTTTTCGTAGGGAAGAACTGTTCCTCAGTTCTTTTCTTAATCCTTGGTGGAAACAACCAGATCCCATAGCAAGTATATTATTACCATGTATTAGGGAAAGTGTATCACTGCCATCTGTTAGGTCATCTAAAGGCAATTGCTGCTTTTCACTTTGTATAACTTCATGGTTGGTAATGAGAACTAAAATAATGCAAAAATATATTAGCAATATGTTGCATTTCAAAAATATGGAATATTTATAAAATATTTAAGGCTAAACAGTCAAAGTGTTGTGTTTTTGTTTGTTTGTTTTGTTTTTTTTTTTGTTTTGTTTTGTTTTTTCTTCCACATGAGTGAAATCAGAAGAACTGCAATACATAGGTCAAATGGATTATAGCAGTAATAGGCTGTGGATGTTGAGGGCCATAGGGAGTTTGCTGAGCTGTAGCTGCAGAGGTAGCTCGTAGATAACTGTCTGTAAGAACAAGACAAACACTTGAAAGAATTATTGGTTTGAAGGGCTAGTCTGAAGGGACGGCAAAGCATAGTGGTGCTGCCACATAAACCCCTGAATACCTTACAGATTTTTTTTTCCATTTGAGAAAAATTTTAACGGAGATTGTAAAGCTTGTTGGAGGGAAAAGTAATTAGAAACACTGACAGCCATAAATTGATTTTTTTTTTTTAAACTGATGTTATTTTTTTAAACAATTCAGAAATTGCAAGTGTGGTCCCTTCTGGGAGGATGTATCAGATTTCCTTGAATTAATCCAGCTCTCTGCTATGATTGTATGTGTCTATGGTGCAACATGGTCTCAGTGATTCTTTTGGTAAAGTCTTGAGACTTTTCACGTATTTTGTCTTTTTGGTTGAATAGTTGTTTTGTTAAAAGGAGTCAAACTTTTCTCTTTCAAATTGTTGTGACAGAAAATTTACAACTAACTTTAGTAATCCAGTAACTATATAGCCTTTTTAAAATGAGCCTTCTTTTTGGCCTTTCCAACACAAACACAAAGCTTATGAAGTCCCCATTAGTTAAGTTTTCTGCAGATTTTCCCAACATTTTCACTTTGTGAGAAAATATTAGAATAAGGAGCTTGAGGGACTTTATCGTCTCCCCTACCTTTTTTTTTTTTTTTTTTTTCAATTTAGATTCCTCCATGACAAGCCTCAGTTAGGAGTGAGAAAGGGGAAATACAAAATGGGGACACAAAGAGGGAAAGAGAGGAAAGATAAACTATGTGTATGTGTTTTCTTTCATTCTGACTTCCCATTGCTATTTCCAATGTCATAAATTAAGTAAGAGGTGGCATATGTAAATATTTCAGTCTTTATTAGAACTCCTGTACACTTTCAGAAGCAAAGTTGATACCTTCCTAGAGTGCTTCCCTCTTTTTTTCCTGTTGTCCAGAATAGTTTAAATTTCTCTTTGCTTGCGCTCTGATTTATAAATGTATATATGTGTATATATCTGTATGTCTGTCATCTTAAAGTTGCTGAGCTCTTTAGAAATGATGGCAGTGGTAGTGGTGATGGGAACATGGATTTCTTCCTTCCAACTGTCCATCAGCATGGTAAGCATTTTGGATTAATCTTTATTTCTTTATGCTAACTGTAATATCCCTCATGAACTACACTACTGACACAGTTTATCATAGTGTTATTTTGCTTGTGGTTTGAGATATATCATAGAGTCCTGTCAAAACATTCTTTCCCATTTTAAAAAAGGCTTAATTTCAACAACAGTCAATACTAACCGTAATACAGAAAATAACAGCTTCTCTATCTTCAAAGCTGTATTTTTATAGAACACAATGTAGTTATTCCAGAAGTAGTTAGAAAAATTAGCTTTGTTTGTAAATTTTGTAAAATTTTCTGGAGAGCAAAGAGGAGAGAAACTTTTTAAATTTAAGGTAATTTAAAAATTACCTGACTGTGTGTTTTGATACTTTCTTTTGCCACTTGCTTTATGCTTTGATCTCTGCATCTCAAAAATACTCTTAATAAAAAGTGGTGTTAGCTCTTTTTTTTCTAAAAGAATGCTTTGATTATTTTTCATTTTTGAAGTCTATTTTTGTCACAACATACAGAAAACAAAGATAATTTAATCTTGAGAAAATTAAAAACATACAATATGCAGAAATAAGATGAAAACAAAAGCACCTACTATGAGGGAAACGCTAATGATGGCGGATTTTGAATTAAACCCTAGAGACCTGAAAATATTGTGTTAGCACCCATTATCGAAATCAAATAATTTATTCCACAGTGACAGCCTGATTTTCTGTTTTATTTGAAAATACAAAGGAGTTCAGTTTGAACCTGAGAGTAAGTCTGTGGTTTAACCACTTTTTGGAACTTCCTGGGAAGTGTTGTTTCCTCTTCTGTGTTTCCAGATTTTTTTTAAAATGCCAGGCTCTTTCTCTTTCTAAGCAGCAAGTTATCTCACACAAGATGATCATTATAGTAGTAGAATTTCCTGGACTAGCTTTTTCTTTGTTCCAGCTTCAGTTAAAATAGTACCTGCTTTTGTCCTGTCTGCACTGCTTACACTGTGTTTTACCACGTAACTCTCCCCTACCCTAAATTCTAGTTCATTTTCCTTAATTAGACAAGTAATTTTATTTTTGATCCTCTCTTAAAATATTTGCATTTTATATGTTGCTTTGGAGTGTTGTTCCATAGAAGGGCTGCCAGGACTGCATTATTGAAAGTGAGTTCCTTATCCATGTGGATAATTATTCCACATTTAAAACAAAAAAAAAACACACCACAAAATGCAAAACAGCAGAAATATTCCAGTTATGCTTTTCTGTGTGCTTTTTGTAACAAACTTCCTTAGCTTTTAAGAAAAGATGGTATAAAAAAATAACTCATTTTGGCACTTGCACTTACAGCCAGCTTGGGAATTGCATCCCACATCGTTGTGACTATTGAGGCTTCTGATGATGCTCATGGCGTCTTTGAGTTCAGTACTGAGTCACTCTCGGTAAATGGAACTGAGCCTGAAGATGGAGATAGCAATATTATGTTGCAGGTTAGAAAGTTTTGGGTCTCATATTGCTATGCAATCCTCTTTTATGTCTATTTTACAGAGCATTCTGCAATATTTTTATAATAGGTCTACAGCATTTTAACTTAACTTTATCATGTACATTTGTCTTGACATTTTATACTTCACTTTCTAAAGTGTATCTTTCAGCTTAAAACTAAAATGTTTTATATAAGTTTAAATTTACTTCTACTTGTTTACATTTGAGGTATGAATATTTTAAAGTAAGTGCTGATGACACAACAAATACAGCAAAGCTAAGATGATAAAGATTACACTGTTTTTAAAATTAGTTTATTTTTAACTCATCATGTCAATGACTTTGCACTGTATATAATGGAGGGGCTGGATTGTGTGCAGCTTGCAGTTGGCAATGACATGCTTAAGATCCTCCGGGTAAGGATTAAGGGACATGGAAATAAGTTATAACAATAAGATGAAGTTGTTGTGGGAGTCTGCTATAGACCACCCAGCCAGGAGGACAACATTGCCAAATTATTCTATAATGAACTAAGGGATATCTCTAGGTCATCTGCCCTTGTCCCTGTGGGTGACTTCAACTTCCCAGATGTTAGCTGGGAATACCATACAGCCAATACAAACAGGTACTGGAAATTCCTGAGGCACGTTAACAATGACTTGTTGGTACAGTTACTCTGGAAGCTGACTAAGAAAGGTGCCCTCCAGATTTGTTGCTTGTAAACAGTGAGGGTCTTGTGGGTGAAGTGGTGATTGGAGGCTGTCCTGGCCATAGTGACCATGAGATGGCTGAGTTTAAAATCTTTGGTAATAGGAGGAAAACTGCCAGCAAAAGTTCAGCCCTAGCTATGGAGACAGCAGACTTCAGACTACTCAGTGAACTAGTTTGTGAGGTCCCCTTGGAACCTGCTTTTGAAGGTATTGGAGTCCATCAGTGCTGGTTAGTTAAGTAACACCTCTTAAGAGCACAGGAACAGGCAATTCCAAAGAGTCAGAAGTTGAGCAAGCTGGGCAGAAGGCCAGCTTGGCTGAGCAGGGATCTTATTCTAGAATTTAGGCGAAAAAGGAAAATCTGTGGGCATTGGAAGCAAGGTCAGTTGAACAAGGACTACAGAGGTGATGTTCACTCAGAGTTGAAGCTGGCCAGTACTGTGGGGACAACAAAAAGTGCTTTTTTTAAAGGATGCTAACAGCAAAAGGAGGAGCAGAGAAAACATTGATCCATTACTTGTTGAGGTTGGTAACCTCACAAATAAGTACGCCAATAAAGCAGAGGTTAATGCCTTCTTTGCCTCTGTCTTTAACACCAATGATGGGCTCGGGGACACCCAAAGCTCTGAATTTCAGGACTGTGATGATGATAAACTCCCAGCCAACTTTGAACTTGTGCAGGATTTGCTGCTCCAGCTGGATGCATATAAGTCTATGGGGTCCAGTGGGATTAATCCCAAAGTACAGAAAGAGCTGGCTGATGTCATTGCAAGACCTCTCTCAATAATTTTTCAATAGTCTTGGAGTCTGGAGAGGTCACAGTTGACTGGAATTAAGTTAAACGAGGAAGTGCTGGATTCTGCACCTGGCAAGGGGCAATGCTGGCTGTACGGACAGGCCTGGGGACAAGAGGCTGAAGAGCAGCCCCATGGAAAGGGATCTGGGGGTTTTGCTTGACAGCAAGAGAAATATGAACCAGCAGTGTGCCTTAGCAGCCAAAATGGTCAACTGTGTTCTGGAGCATAAGGCACAGCAATGCTGGATGGTCAAGGGAAGGGATTGTCCTGCTCTGCTCTGTGCTGGTGAAGCCTCACCTCTAGCACTGTGTGTGCTACAATATATGAAGGACATAAACTATTAGAGAGCATCCAAAGGAGGGCTACTATGGTGGTGAAGGGTCTAGAGGGCAAGAAGTATGAGGAGCGGCTGAGGTCCCTGGGTTTGTTCAGCCCAGAGCAGAGCAGGCCGAGGGCAGGCCTCATGGCGGCCTGCAGCTCCCTCACGAGGGGAGCGGAGGGGCAGGCGCTGAGCTCTGCTCTCTGGGGACAGCGACAGGACCCGAGGGAACGGCATGGGGCTGGGACAGGGGAGGGTCAGGCTGGGGGTTAGGGAAAGGTTCTGCACCCAGAGGTGGTCGGGCACTGGGACAGGCTCCCCAGGGACATGGTCACAGCACTGAGCTGCCAGAGTTCAAGAAGCATTTGGACTACTCTGTCAGACATGCGATTTGATTTTGGGTGGTCCTGTGTGGAGTCAGGTGTTGGACCTGATAATCCCTGTGGATCTTTTGTAACTCAGGATATTCTGTGATTCTGTGACTTTGCTGTATGCCATTTTACACTTTTATGTTCTTCTTTCTTATAGTACAAAGAAATACATAAATCTTTGTGTTTTCCACTTAGGTTGTGAGAACTCATGGGGCCCTGTCTGAGGTGACTCTGTATTGGGTCATAGTCTGTGATCTTACAGAAGACCTGGTCTCTGCATATGGGAATGTAACATTTGATGTTGGCCAAGTGAGAGCAAATATTACCATACAAGTTTCTCCTGACAACGTGCCTGAACTGGATCAGGTGTTTTCAGTTTTGATCATCAATGTGTCCAGTGGTCGTCTTGGAAATCACACTAATGCAACATTAACAGTTTTAGCTAATGATGATCCATATGGACTGTTCATCTTTTCTGAGAGAAACAGACCAATAAAAGTTGAGGAAGAAACAAAAAATATCTCCCTGACAATAGTAAGGCTTGGTGGTCTTCTTGGTACAGTAGTGGTTACATACAGAACTTTAGGTGATGATGAAAAGTCACCCTTTCTTCCACCTGATGTTGTTAGAGCAATACAAGGAGAAGATTATATACCCATTACTGGTTATGTGATCTTCGCAGCCAATGAAAGCGAAGCCACAATATCTTTGCCTATTTTGGATGATTATGATCCTGAGAGGTCAGAATCTGTTTTTGTGGAGCTAAACAATACTGTTTTGATCGACAAAGTACAGGATCGGCCAAGTAAGTGTCTTTCATATGTAAACCAAAAGCTTAAATATGTAGGCTAATATTTATATTTAATAGGATAAAATGCAGCAATTGAAATTACAGTAAAATTTTACCTCTGCCTAACTCTGTATAGTTAAGAATCCTGTAAGTTATATGTCAGAGTATCTCACATTAAGTATGAAGATTCTGTGTGTCAGCATATATTTCCTTTACCACAAAATTTTGTCAGGGGTGGACATTTCTTTCTCCCTTCTGCATCTGCTTTATCCCAGGTGTTTTAGGCCAACTGTATTACTGTATTGGTTTTGTGTGCTAATACCTGCTCACCTGTTGTTTCTGTAAAGCACAATGATAGGAAATAAGCTAGTTGCACTTACTGAAAGCGAAAAAAGCCTTTTAAACATTAAGTGGTGTAGAATTGCAGCTTCATGCTGGCTTTTTAGCGTAGAGGATGTTTGCCCGATCAGATAAATTCAGGTCATTACAGCCTTATTTATGCTTAAGAGCTTCTTGGCATGCCTAATTTCCCTTCCCTCTCCCCCATGACTCTCCCACATTAATCTTGATTTTTAAGGGAAACACTACAAAAAATTCTACTGGGAAACTGAAAGGTTACTTATAGTTCATCATTGCTAGTGTAAAATTCTATTGTCCTATGGACAAATAAATAAGTAATTTTGCTAGTACCTCACCTCTTCAAAGAACTGGTGTTTTGTATGCTCCACAGCAGGGTAGAATAATAAGTTAGTAAGAATGTGGATTTTCTGACATAATATAATTCAAACATCAAAAATATGCTTGTGCAGTTTGTAGTTATATTTTGTCCAAATCTAAAATGAAAATTTTATTGAAAGCTAGTAGTGGCCATCCACTAAACTCAGGTGTATGTATATGAACAGTATAGCCATATATAGGAGGCATTTCAGGCTTGCTCTAAGAGGTTTTTTTTATATTTCAGTTGTAAATTCTCCTCGTCTTGGATCAGTGGGTGAGACTATAGCTCATGTAATTATCAATGCCAATGATGATGCTTTTGGAACACTTCAGCTTTCAGCTTCAGCTGTGCGAGTTGCTGAAAATTATGTTGGACCAATCATTAACGTGACCAGAACTGGGGGAATTTTTGCAGATGTTTCTGTGAAATTCAAAGCTATGCCAATAACTGCAACAGCTGGTAAGAAATCAAAATAGCAGAAATACACATTCTGTGTTAAACCAGAAAGAGCATACTGTATGCTTCGAGTAACCAAAGCAAGCAAGTGTGTATTGAATGCAGTCTAGTAAAACAAGTAGAAAAAATACCAAAGTGTGAGATACTTACTGAGTGTACTTAGGAGACAGGAATTCAGGTCCTATAGAAGAGACCTTACATCAAATTTAAAAAAACTCAGAGATATCATCACTGAAGAATCTAGCAAGAAAACTAAGGAAAGGAATTGGCTGTTTGTTTCCCTGGTGGCCACTCACTTTCTCAAAAAAATAAAATAAAATAAAAAATCCTGTAGTAGTATATATAGCTAGTACTTAGTCCTTTGTACATATTTCAACCTACCATACATGGCTTATTTGAGTTTCTTGGAGGGAAATTGAGAGCTGGTGACTCCTCTGTGAAACAGACAAATGTTAAGCACAATTCAAGAAGACTTTTACTTTGCAAATGAAAGGTAAAGCTCTCAGGTGATCCCTGAAAAGCTCCACGAGGGAAGGAGTGACCTTATGTCCTTTAGTAAAATCTCCTTTGAAAAAGGTACTTCTGTTTCATTTTATCTCTTGGAAAGCCAGACAACTATCAGAAATCAAATATAGAAATGTCACAGTTGTGTGATCTTCTCAATGGAAGATAATAATGGACCTTTTGTAATTGCTTCTTGGACTGACAGTGTAAACTCTGTTTTGGCCAAGATGAGATTTATTTTCATCCATCCAGATATCTAAAAGGCACTAGGAAATAAACAATTGTATTTTCTGGGTATGAAGATAAAGAAAAAAAAAAACACAAAAAAACACACCAACATATGAACACAAGGGAATGCAAAAAGAACAGATAAATATTAGTGCTGATAAACATTAGTGATGTTTCATAATGAACCAGAATGCCTTAATATTCTTCTGTGTTTTGATTGTTTTGTTATTTTTTCATGTACAAATCTAGGTGAGGACTACAGTGTAGCCTCATCAGATGTTGTCTTACTAGAAGGAGAAACAAGTAAAGCTGTGCCAATTTATATAATTAATGATATCAATCCTGAAGTTGAGGAGTCCTTTTATGTTCAGCTGCTGAATCAAACGACAGGAGGAGCCTTGCTTGGATCTTTGACGAGGGCAGTCATAACCATTGAGGCTTCTGATGACCCGTTTGGATCCTTTGGTAAATGAGTCTTATTTGCATATTTTCTCTTGTCCAGTAGCAATCTGCTGATTTGTGGGTGAGTTATTACTGGGCAATGGAATAAAAATTTTCAGAATACAAAAAGGGAAGTCTGGATGAACACAGTAAAGGACAAAATAAGATAAACTAAATTAAAACGTGTAAGTAAGGGCAAATGGTGCCCTTATATAGCGAAATTGAAGCATTCAGTCAACTTATATATCAAGATTTTGTGAGACGAAGGTGGATTTTGGAGTCTCCTAATGGGGATGGATTTTAATTTAATTTGTATTTTTTTATCTATTCTAAATGTTGCATTTCTGCAATAGCTTGAAGCTTAAGTTTACATGCCAAAACCTGTTTAGATAGTGCAGTGTCATTGTTTTACAAAATAATCAGGCAAAGCAGGTTTAAATATCTGGGGAAATTGGAAAGTACAAATATGACTTAAATTGCATTCTTGTATGTTCTGGTTGTTAGTTATTGTAGTTTTTCTTCTTTCTATCATTATCAGTAAAATGGATTGTGGACACTTTCCAAAAATAGTTTCATTACACAGGTTTTGAGAAAAAAATGGTAATTTCAAAAATTTAATGACATTTTAGAAATTTATCTTTTCTATTTATTTTTTCTATTTCAGTATTTCTGGTGTATGTTTTCCAGCCATTTTATTTGACTTACTCTTTCTCCCTTTAGTACCCTACTTTATTTCAGTTATTCCATTTTATCAGCAAAATGTAAAGGAAATTGACAAAAGTAAATAATTCCACATGGATAATTCATTAACTTCATTCTTAACAACTAAAGATTTTATACAAGAAAGACTTATATTTGAAACAATTTAGATGGAATATGTTGACACATTTTTTCCATACGTGACATAAAAAATGATAAAAAATTTCCTCACTGGGAAAAATTACCTTCTGACCGTCTTCTAAAAACTTAGATCATGGCTAGCCTTGAACAATGGATACGTTGGAATAAACTCTTGGGTGGGGGCTGAATTTTCATGCCAATTTTATTTGCAGATAAAATGATACTGAAAGTTCAATTTGAAGTTTAAACCTGATTAACATTTTTTTAATTGTGCAAATGAATGCAATCAAGTGAAATAAAATATATACTTCAGTAACTAGGATGGTGTTTTTATTTTAAATATTACTGTTAATGAAATACACCTCTTTGTGCTGCACTTCAGTGTTCCAGATGACCGAATTTACTGTGGAGGAGCCTGAATCTGGATCAGTACCCATAAATCTGCCAGTAATCCGCAATGCTGGGACACTTGGTAACGTTACTGTTGAGTGGGTTGCTACCATTGGTGGACACCCTGCTGATGAGGACTTGCAGGTTGCCTCAGGCAATATTACTTTTGCCCCTGGGGAAGCCTTTCAGATGCTACTATTGGAAATCCTGGCTGATGATGTTCCAGAAATAGAAGAAGTAAGTCAAGCACTTACATCTTCCTTGAAGATGGTATTAATTTTGACTTGTTCTAGAAATATGTATGATGGAAAACAAGAAATGTTCCGGCAGGAAGGTGCTATAATTTCATGTTATACTTTGCTTGTAATTATTGTTAGAAAAACCACAAATTGTCTAGCTGCATTACTTCTTTTTCTTTTCTTCTCTTTGAGATTGTCCGTGTAGAATTAACTCAGGCCTCCAATGGTGGTGCTATTGGGTTAGATGGCGTGGCAAGTATTATAATACCTGCCAATGATAATCCTTATGGCACAGTTTTCTTTCATCAATCCTTATATCGAGTTCAGGAGCCACTAGAAAGAAATTTGCTGGCAAACATAACAGTCAGGCGAAGGTTTGTATAATGTTTGCTTTATTTGTAATTACTATTTATTCTTCACTTTTGTTTTCACTATAATGTCAAATTTCATGCTCCTCTCATAAAAATATGTGCATCAATTCTTTGATCTGCCATCTCAATGTATTTTCATTTCAAACACATTGTTTTTGAAGTAGATGTCTGTGTATTACATAAATTACTTAAACGTAGTATACATTGAATACTTTGTAGTATACATTGTATACTTTGTATACATTTGTATACATTTGTATACATGTAGTATACATTGTATACATTGTATACAGTAGTATACATTGAATACGCTGAGTTTACATTGGCAATGTAAACTCAGCGTACACAGTGTACTATTCATTTTGTCCGTTTAATCATCAAATCATTTAAACCTGCATGGTAGCCTGTTCCTGTGATTTGAACAGGAGGACAAAATGGCCAGCCCTTACAGGATGAAAATAAGAGAAGGAAAACAGGTTTTATGCATGTGATCCTAGAGGAAGGATGATAAGTCTGGGTGTCACCGGCTTTTTCTTCCTTGCAAGTAAGGAGAGCTGCCAAGTCCTGAAGAAGACTAAGTTAACTCCTAGAACCAAATGTTTACAAATATGCATTCTTAACAGACTACTACCTAAGCTATAAATAATCAAACTTGCTATCCACAAAAAAATAAGATAACTCAGTTATTCTGGTACTAGTTTCAAAGGGAATGCATTTTGATGTGTTATTTGGAATTTTTCAGCAATTCAGAAAGGGTCAGTTGATTTTGTTCACTTCTATTATTAACCCAGAAACATGTAGAATATTAGACATCCTTTGTCAACTAACATAACTTTATTTTATTATAATGTCTTTTAGTGAGGGAAGATTTGGTCAGCTGCAGATTTTCTACAGCACTTCTGAGACTGACGTTGTAGCTCTTGCTGTGGAGCAAGGTCAGGATATCCTGGCCTACTACGAGCCTCCTGTACAAGGAATTCCTGACAAACCATCCAAGACCAGAGTGAATGTGTCAGCAGCAAGTGACCCTGTGTATTCCTGTGCAGCTCAGTGCCTAAAAGAACAAGCATGTTCAGCCTTTACATTTTCCAGTGCCTCAGGGATTCCTCTCTGCCTTTGGCTGACGTCAGATATCAGCCCATTAACTAACAACACTTCAGGGTTCCGGACCTACAAGAAAAACGTTACCAGTGCATTCGCCCTCTTCAGCACACAAGCCATCGCTGGCAGTGATTATGAACCTGTTACAAGACAGTGGGCCATAATGCAGGAAGGGGAAGAGTCTGCAAATCTAACAGTTACCATACTGCCTGACAGCCTGCCAGAACTGGATGAGAGATTCACTATAACCCTTTTGAAAGCAGAACTGATGAACGTCTCAGCCAGCTCAAAAAACCAACCAACCATAGGACAGCCAAATACCTCCACAGTTATCATAATGATGAATGGAGACGCATTTGGAGTGTTTAAGATCTACAGTGTAAGTCCCAATGCAACAGAGAAAGGTCTGTATGTTGAAGTAGAGGAACGTCCTCAGACCAACGTGCAGCTAATGATACACAGAACAGAAGGCAGCCTGGGACAAGTGACAGTGGAATGGCGTGTCATTGGTGGGACTGCTACTCCAAACTTGGATTTTATAGGTGTCGGTGAGACTCTGGTGTTTGCTGAAGGTGAGACAAGCTCTCGTTTTGGCTTCTGTTTTGTAAAACTAAGAAAAAGAAAAAAGAACGTGACAAGTACACGATACTGTGGATGTTTTGACAACTGATATCTTCTTCTTAGGCTAAATTTTCCTGAATGCTAAGGATACACGTGCAAAAGAGTATGGTTGTTCATTAGCATGTAGCATTATCTTGCAGAACACACACAGTGGTAGCAAAGCACAATGAAATATCTAAGCACAATAAATACCTAAGGGTTTTTATTAAAGAAATATTGCAGTATAAATATTGCACTATAAAGATTTCCTTTACCACATAAGTAAGGATTAATAAAGTCGAAGATAGTTGTTACAGCAAGGATAATGGAAATGAGAATCAGGCCTAAGTGGTCTTTTGTTAGCCCTCGGTCACTACAGTACTAATTTTTCATGACATCTCTTTAAATTCTGAGATCATATTGTAACATAACAAAACATATTTAAACGTAACATAACAGAACATATTTAAAAGAATTGCAAACAGGACAAACAAGTCCCTCTCAGACATTACTTAAGTACCATGCAGCATGCTGTATTTTATGCTGTATTTTATTTTTTCAAAGTCTGAGTTAATCGAACTGATATTTTGAAAGCAATTTCCAGGTGCGTAGTAAAGATTCTAGTGTGCTAGCTTGATAAATCATCTGAATAGTAAGGCATGGCTGCTGGCAATGATTGTG
Source organism: Anser anser (assembly GCF_964211835.1). Classification (NCBI taxonomy): domain Eukaryota; kingdom Metazoa; phylum Chordata; class Aves; order Anseriformes; family Anatidae; genus Anser; species Anser anser. The sequence continues at coordinate 77,536 of NW_028154049.1, read as the reverse complement.
AGGCTGACATGTAATTACATTACCAGTTATAAGTTTAGTAAAAACTGATTTTGAAGTATTTTGAAAGACAATCTAGCAGGAAATACATATGTATTCTGTAAATTGATATTCTAATGATCATAAAACACAGCTGGGTTATGCACACGCACTGAACAACAGGATTGTGTTGTAAATTTTAATGGATATATAGCGACTAGAGATTAACGGTGTTTGCTGCTTACATTATTATTCTTTGATAGTCCCAAAGGCAAGGAACTAACAAAATGTCATCCCATTTCAATGCATTCCCTGGCTCAGTAAATGTACTCATATTGAATGTACACCCTTGTGTAAATGGTTCATCGGAGAGCTTAGCACCTGGCAATTTATTTTTTTTTCAAGAATGATATTCCCCTTTTCTAAGTTAAATTTTAAAGTCATAGAATTTGTAATGAAAATAAAGAATTCTAGGCACTCCGAAATAATTCCTATATAATTAATTTCTACATAGTATATTTAATGATGTGATCGTTTTATTGGCTTAATGTGACTGATCAATAGTAATTAGATAAAATTTCATAATGACATTCACTGACTTCCAGAAAGGTAAATAAGTTTGTTTCATGCAATTTTAATATATTTTATGTATTTAATTATTTTCAAAATGAGATGATTGAGTCTTTTTACAAGGTGGTTTCCAAGTGGACACACGGTTGTATACGTTCTTCTCCTTGTAGGTGAAACAAAGATGATGGTCACGCTGCCCATTATAGATGATCCAGAGCCAGAGGATGATGAAAGTATTGAAATCAGCCTGGTCCATACTGAAGGAGGGAGTCGAATTTTGCCCAGTTTTGACACTGTCACAGTGATTATTCTGGCAAGTGACAATGTGGCAGGAATTATAAGCTTCCATACAGCCTCAAGATCTGTTATTGGTTGTGAAGGTGTGTTCTTTGTGTTGACCACGCTCAAATTTTAATGCCAGTTTCCATCTTTGTGCTTTCAGTTGATAATGACTCACAATGATTGTGTTTCACTGTTCAGAGAACACCAGCAAGAAGTGAATATCCACATACCTGACATGTACTTTGAACTCTTGCAAGCATTCATAGAATCACAGAATGCTTAAGGTTGGAAGGGGCCTCTGGAGGTCATCTGGTCCTTTCCCCCTCAAGCAGGGCCACCTAGAGCAGGTTGCTCAGGACCATGTCCAGGCTTTTGAGTATCTCCAAGGAGGGAGACCCCACAATCTCTCTGGGCAACCTGTGCCAGTGCTCCCACACAGCACAAAAGTGCTGTCTGATATTCAGAGGGAACCTCTTGTGCTCCAGTTTGTGCCCGCTGCCTCTTGTCCTGTCCCTGGGCACCACTGACACGAGCCTGGCTCTGTCCTGTTCCACCCTCCCTTCAGGTATTGAAGGACACTGATGAGATCCCCCTGAGCCTCCCCTTCTCCAGGCTGAGCAGTCTCAGCTCTCACAGCCTCTCTTCCCTTCCCTTGATCACCTCGGTGTCCCTCTGTTGGAGTCTTCCCAGTACGTTTAGGTCTGTCTTGCACTGGGGAGCCCAGAGCTGGACCCAGTGCTCCAGGTGCAGCCTCACCAGTGCAGAGTAGAGGGGAAGGATAGCTCTCTCAGCCTGCTAGGGATACTTGGCCTAATTCAGCCCAGAATGCCATCAGCCTTCTTAGTAACAAGGCATGTTGCTGGCTCCTGCCCAGTGCAGTGTCCAGCAGGACCCCAAGCCCTTTCTGTCAAGCTGCTCTCCATCAGGGTGCACGCCCTGGTGCCTGGGGCTGCTCCCCGCCAGGGGCAGGACTCTGCCCTTCTCTTTGTTGGCCTGCACGAGGCTCCTGCCAGCCCACTTCATGACTGCCAACATACACACACCTAATAGTCATAAGCAAATCAGATCTATCAGCGACTTACAAAGAATTTAAAATATTCTAGAAAACATTCCTGCAGAAACACTAGGGTAACATCTTCCCTTTGTCTGTCCCATGAACCTGATGTTTTTTTATGGCAGATGATTTGGGAAGTAGCAATTATAAGAGAAAGCAAACATTTGAGAAAGAACAATAATAATTTGGTATGTACTAAACATTTCTACTATTGTTTTAAAGAATACACGGCATGTTTCATCTACAGTTTGATGCAGTTTTGCATAGGATGATAATAGTACTGGTGGTGATTGCTTTAGGTGGCCTTTGATGGAATCTCAGTGTATTGCAGTATCACGTTTCTCTGATGTTTGAACTGATGGGCAGGGAAAGTTCACAAAACAGGAACTTGTCCCCTAATGTGTGCACTACATTTTCTGTTTGAAGAAAAATGGCTTTCTCAACCAAAGGTTTTTTGTTTTGTTTTCCCAACATGAAAGGGCATCATAACCTTTGGTTTTTTATCTAGGTATGGTTTGTGTTAATTCTGTGCCAAGCCAGATGTGATATGATTAGCTAAGAAGAGCTGTTAATGAGCACAAGGAATTAATAAAAACTGTCTCAGTCCCAAAGTCCCTGAATACTTTCAACTGGTTAAATGTTATTCATAGCATGCTACCAAATGCTGGCTGCTTGAAACTGAAGTACTTGGCTATAGTTCTATTATTATATATAGTTATTATTATATTATTTTTCCAGGTTGTGAAAAGAAATAGTTCATTGCCTTCCAGCCAGAAACAAAACAAGTGAACTAAGTGTCTTTGATTAAAAAAAAAAAGAGAGAGAAAAAGGGAGAAATAGAGAAAGAGCAAAAGAGCTAAGGCATTTAGATTATTTTAGTTTGTCAAAATATTTTTTTCATTCGAAAGCAAAATTTACCAGACATAAATCCAAATATCATTACTTTTACAGTTATTGTGTTATTGAAAATTTTCTGTTAAGTGAATACATTTTGTTTTCACAATGTGCATGTTATTTTTTACCTTATTGAGGATAAGTGTAGTATTTTTTATTGGACAGGGGTCTGCGACAGTTGTGTAACTGTATTACAAGAAAATGCACTGCAGTAGCTTAAAGTAATGAGGAAGAGGAGAGCGGCTGATGCTCCCTTCTTCACAGCGATAAATACCCACCTCTTTGTTTCTCTATGTAAGAGATGCATCACTTATTAAGTCACAATGTAGAAATGTAAAAGTATGGATAAGGATTAAATATTAAAAAAAATATTGAATTTAGCCTAATAACACTTTCAATCTTCAGAAATCAATTAGTGTTCATATTAGCATTTCTTCTGGATAGGAATACCAAAAAAATCTTGGTAAAGCTGGTAGGAAACATGGATCAGTAAATAACTACTTGGAATCTGTAATAATGACTTCAAGTTTCTTCTCAGTGTTTGGATTATAGTGGAACAGCTTTCTATATCATAAAGCATTTTTCCCAGTCTTCAATGAAAATTCATTATAACTTATAGAGATATATTGAAATAAGCTTTGCCTTATTTGTGTGTGTGTGTGTTTTCCCAATGGTACTAAACCATTGAAACCACTTTTCTTTTAAATCTTTATTTCTTTGTAATGGATATGCAAAATTCTCAAATAGAACATAGTGGATTGCAGTGCAGTGTTAAACACTGTAATGATTTAGCCTCAGAGGAACCTGTAAATTGGGAGTCTACCATCCAGATATTTGACTGTAGAAGTGGAATCCTTGTGATATCAATAAATTTTGAATTCCTTAATTTTCTTAGAAGCAACATGGACCAACTTAAGCCAAAGATGTCGACATCAATGTCGACATCAATGTTGACATCTCTGAGACTTAACTGAAGTTTGAAATGTTGGGGCTGAATAGCACATTTATGTATTTGAAAATGGGTGTAAACAGTTTTTGTATTACTTCTTTACAATATTAAATTTTATTTAAGTATATTAAGGGCTCTTGAAGTTAAGAATTCCTTTCTCTTTCATTGGTAGCCAATATACATGCATATCTCTGACTCTTCCTTACAAAAAATAAATGTAACTAGAAAATTTTCAGATTTTTCTTGCCAGTTTTAGCTGTACAATGCTGTACAATTCTGTAAGGTAATACAGTAGAATAGCAAGACAGCATCCTAAGTTGCTGCTCTCTAAATTGCATAATCAAAGGGACTAGTTGGGCAGCATAATGTTATTATAACATTATCTTATGTTTTGTTAATTCTTCAATAAGCAAAAGAAATCTCATGTATTGTTTTCAAAAATCTCAGAATTGTAGATTTCTGCATATTTCATGTCTCTGAAAGCCAATGCAGGACAAAATGTGCTGTTGAACTTAAATTCTGTGGACCTGAAAAATGCATATGAAATATGAATGCCATGTACCTACCTATTATAAATAACCATCTGTCCTCTATTGTGAATGTTTTGCAAAATATTGCCTACTGATCTATTCCATGTTGATATAACATGCTAATTTCACATGTCCACATTTAAAATATTTAATGGAAATTTTGTGAAAAACTTGTGAATATAAAACAATTTCCACATTTTACAAAGCCTACTAAGAGGTCTACTCTTTTTAATTAAAGTGCCTTTGGGGTTAAATGTTATAAATGTGCAAAATACCATAGTATTTGCTTCCTTTATATGCACATTGTCCAGCAATACTGATTACCTCTGAGATTATAAGAAATTATTAACATTTTCTGAATGTTTTGTTTTCTAACAGTGACCATATTTGTAAGTTCGAACTCACATAAATGGAACTTACAGATAATTATAAGCATTTTTTTCTGCATGCATTGAATAAAGTCACAAGACAGTGCAAATGTTCAGATAATGTGTATTCTTTCCAGGGAACTGTTGTAGAAAACTACTATTATTGTTGGTACATACAGTAGTTACTGTTTTGTACAGTTTACAGACTTGTATTGCTCTAATGTTTGCGCATGTTTTCATGAACATTCCCTTTCTAAGTTATTCATCTATACCAAGTTCCCTCATATGTTCATAATTATTTCCAAGTGTGAACTAAAAACAGAAAAAAAAAAACTAGAAGAGTTTAAGTTTAGGTTTTTCTTTTCAGCATTAAAAGTGAATGTGGTATATAACTACTGTGAAATTCAAACTGACAAAAATAGCAATATCTTTCAGGAAAAATACTTTAACTGTGTGATGCATGTTTTTGACCTCTCATTTTTATAACCAACATGTAGAAGAGGAGACCCTGAAACACTGCATCTTGTCCTTTATTCCTAGGAGAACAATTACAATTCCACATCGTAAGAACTCCTCCAGGACTGGGAAATGTTACTGTTGAGTGGAAGATAGTAGGACATAATGTAAAACAAAATTTTGCAAACTATTCTGGAATACTTTTTTTTCCTGAGGTAAGTCCATAAACAGTGATGTTGGCTACAGGAAAATAGTGTGATTAGAACTGATCTGAGAAAAAGTGTGCCTTTTCAACAGTCCTTCTTTCTTGGTTTGATTATTTAATTTCTCACTTTTTGACTTACAAACTGGAGGGAGCTTACAATTCTTGATACTTAACTCTTCTTAAAGAAATTGTTCAAAATACTTGTCATTATGATATCACTTGTGTTTTATAAAATAATGGCTAATCAATTTACCCTTAAAACAAATAGGGGACGTTGAATACAACATTGTATGTTGATCTGCTGGATGACCATATTCCTGAAGAAAAAGAAGAATACCAAGTCATCCTATACAACATCAAAACAGAAGGTAATGCAGAACTATAGCCAGCTACATCTTAAAAATACCATTTAATAATATAATATTTTTAATTTTATTATTTCATTTTGGAGGTATAGGACTGAGCAAACTGCAGCTGGTGCAAAGTACGCAAAGTTCATTAACATTTTATTGAAATAGGCTTGGTCCTTATGTATGTATATATAAATCCCACCGTGTCTCCACAAATACACTTAAATGGTTTTCAATCCTGATTTAACTCTGCCTATTTAATTCAATGGTTGTTTCTTCCCTTAATCTTAATGCAAACTGAGTTTACTAATATGTCATGGATAGAGTTGCCATGAAACATGCAGATATTTTTATCTTTTTAAACAATCTTGTCAAGCTGCAGACTTACTGATCTGTCCCTGAATTCAAGGTGGTCAGAATATTTTATTCTTGCCATTAAAATTATAGTGAGAAAAGAAGCCTTAAACTGCATCCGTTCTGAAATACCTTTTTTCAAACTGAAATTAATGTCCAAACACCAAACTAACTTGACATGGATTGTGTTGCTGCGAGGTGCCTTATCAACTTCCGAGAGTCACTGTGGCCCAACGGGATGAGCAAAATTATTCATCAAAGCAATAGTTGGAAAACATATCAGTTTATTGATGTAATGATTGTGAAGTGGAATATAGTTTTAAGCTTTTGGAGGTACTTCCTGGGAAAATGGTTTATTTCCTTTTAAAATATAGGGAAGTTGATATTTGGCACTGGCCTGTTAAGTTTTCTTATTTTTTAATACATTTTTGTGACTTTGTACTTGGTATGCATAAAATTTCTGTTTCTATTTGTTATAGAATGTAAGTATATATATGTGTGTAGGTCCCACACCATCCACATACTTCAGTGAGCTTTGGTTTCGTGGTATTTGCATGGCTACTGAACGTTATTTAAATGTAATATTAACAATAATGTAAGACAAAAATATTAGTTGCATAACACTTCATTCACTGCAGTCCACTGATTCTCTTGCAGGAGTTTCTTCTACAGGTGCTGCTGTTTTGGATAGTCAAGGATATGAAGCTGTTCTAACAGTAGAAGCTAGTGATGAACCACATGGAATTTTGAATTTTGCTTCCACATCCAGGGTGGTTTTAATCCCAGAAGAAAACAAAACAATTCAGCTTTTTATTAACAGAGAATTTGGATCTCTAGGTCTGTATAACAACTCCAAGAGAAAGGAAGTTTTGTTTTGCTTATCATTAGGCAAATAAAAGCCATGATAATGAAAGTTTGGAAAAATCTTTGTTACAGTTGGTATTTTTTTCAGAACTTCTAAGCTTCTTTCTGCAGACTTGGAAACTAAATATTACTTATTACTAGAGTCATAATCCTCATTAATACAGCAAGGGATCTGAAAGCTGTAACAATCAGGTGGCTATTAAGGTTACCATATTTTTGTCTAATGAGTCTGTCTCAAAGCATTAGTCTCTTCAGAAAAAATAAAAAACATGAGAAAAGTGACATGTACACACATCCCACATATTTTTTCTCTGAATTTCAGGAAGTCAGCACCTTAGGAATGTCACATGGAAAAAGTTGTGTCCAGACCATTGAATTCAATTTATGTCTCCTCTGACAATTTCTGATTCCTCTTTGAATCAATTTATCCATTAACATCCTTTAAACTATATAGTATTCAATTCTACAATACAATAGTGTGCTTCATGAAAAAAAAAAATGAATCTTGTGTTTGTTGCCTGAAAATAGCAACTTATGTTGTGAGAAAACATGTATAATAATTTCCTATTTGCCTTTTTGGACTATATTTACACCTCGGTGATAATCTGGCTGTTTCTTTTGCCATACTTGTTTTGAAATGAAGTAACATTTACAGTGCTTTTCAAGATCTGGAGACACCAGAGAGTTTTAGAGACATTTTAATGACACTATTTTTCCATTTATTTTTTAATACCAGTCCATACTCTAGTGTACTCTTTGAACACTATTCAGTAAACTAATGTTTTAAGATAATTGTTCATAGTAAGTGCAAGATCTCTCACTGAATTAAAATAAGCATCGTTACTTATTTATTAATTAGGACTCTTTTATCTCTTACATTTTATTTCATATAGAGCAGCTTTTAATTTCATCTATCATTTTATTTCAGGTTCATACTCCTTATGTTTGCCACTTGACTTACCCTACCAGATTAGCGAGAGGTGGCTTTATTCTCAAAACTATAATGTATAACTTTTCTGCTTGGTAATATTTATCCATGTGTCCCCTAATTTTGTTCTCTATTGAAGTTTGTCAATCTACCCAGGAAAGTATCTAGATTTATTAATCTGTGTTTCCCAGCACTGTCTTTAGAGCCTTTCTTAGATATCTGTCATTCCCAAAAAGTGTCCTTGTTGCAAAAACTCATATTAATGGTACATGAGATGTCCCAGTTAGTCTTTCAGCAATTTCATATTTATGGTCCACAGAACTTCAAATTTCTGGATGCATTTGGACCCAATGATTTTTGAGTCCTATGCAGACAGACAAGTCAGCAAAGGTCAAATTGAAGGCATATTGATAACGGTAACAAAGGTACACTAGCTCCAATGTACTTTGGATAACTCTTTTAATCCTTCTGTTTTGCAGTTAGTCTTTTTATTTTGTGGATGAGAATTTGATCTCTTGTCTTTATCCATTCCAGTGAACATTATATAAGAACTGAAAAACAATTTTTTTTTCTTTTTTTTTTTCTCCTCACAAATTAAACAGGTACTATCAATGTTACTTATGCCACAGTTACAGGATTGCTCACTGTAAGTAATCAGACAGAAGAGACTGTGGCTGAACCAGGAGCTGATTATGTACCTGCTTCTGGCTCACTGATTTTAGAAGAAGGAGAAACATCAGTTGCCATAAATATTACTATTCTAGAGGTAACCTCTAAACCCTTTAATTCTGTACTTTTCTGTATGATTTCAAAAGGGTAATATTTTGGGAACTAAAGCTTGCAGCCATTATTTGAAGCCCTGTGTTATATTTCACTATCATTTAGAAAGATGGTTTCAATCTTAATATTAAAATCACAAGGGATCAAATAGTCACAGAAAGCAGCTCTACCTCTGTCTAAAGGTAATAAAGTTGTCTCATTAAAACTTTACCAACTATCTAGTAGTATTTAGAACAGTGTGCTTCATGGCTGGCTACAGGCTCATACTTTTTCATTGCTGGAGATACATGCCTCTAAAATCGGTCAGTAATTTATTTGCAAGAATAGTTTAGCGTCACCACAGGATCTTTTTCATGATATATAATGTCTTACTTAATTCTTCCACGATAATCAGTTTCAGACCCAATAAAATTATTTCAGGAAAACAGAAAAATGAATTCTAGTGTCACAGTAATATTAGAGACTTGTTGTGTGATCCTTTTTGGTGACTTCTGTGGAAGTTTCTTAAAGGACAATGAGAAGAGGATGTACTGTATTTGTGTTTTGCAGGATGATATACCAGAGGTGCAAGAATTCTTCTTGGTTAATTTAACTTCAGTGGAACTCATCATGAACCATTCAACGTCATCCCCACCTAAGCTAGGTAAAAACATCTTATAGCAAATTATTTTTACTTTTCCTTTTTAATGGTTTATATTATATTACCTTGGGAGATTACCATTATTCCTCTTACTTACCAACTATGCTGAGATGAGACATGGTTATTTAGAAGAAACATCATAGAATATGAAATAGATTTATTATTACACTTAATCTCTTGCTTTTTAAACTCTGGGAAAATTTAAATTAATTTTCGTAGAGGAGTTAGTAATTATCAGTTGGAAAGGACAATTATTTGAAAAGTTTATTGGTGATTTTTTCATCTGATTTTCATTTACAAACTACAAAATGGAAAAAAAAAGTAAAAAAAAAACTTTATGTGGCTACTCTGCTCACTCTTTTAAAAAAGTCTGTTTTTATTCTTTTATCACTTTTAGGAAACATATTTTATGGTTTTCCTACTCTTGCAATGATCTTTATTATTTGCTTAGTCTGCTTCTCATTTTGCTTCTTCAGAATTCAGTAGAATAGTAGTCATTAGCTTTAAGAACTGTTGGATTATCCTGTGGTACTAAAGACTAGTTATATAATGTCAGACATCTTCTTTGACTCTTTTCCCTTTTCTTTGCATGCTTATAGAAGTGACTGAGTTAATTCGTTACAGATTGAAAGGTAACTTGCAAGACTCATTGCTGATTTGTGAATAGTTGAGTCTAAAATATGAAAGGAGTAGCATATAAGAATGAAAGATTCATCCAAACTAAACAGTGTTGTATAGTCTCACTTTCTCTTTGGCTGTCTCCTTGAACCATGACCATTTAACACTGATGTGACACTGCATTGGGTCAGCTTTACTTACAATGAGAAAATAATAGTTTTAAGTCATAAGGAAAAAATGTGTTCACATAACATGTCAGTGAATTCTTCTGGTAGAAGAAATAGCCTGACTCAAATACGTGTGTCCGCGTGTGTGTCTGTGAGCAAACTCTTACAGATCCTGGGTGAACAGATCTGACTTCAGGGTGACATGAGAAAATGCAGGAGTGAAGCAGAAATGTCTCTGATTGCCATTACTCCCTCAGGATTTGTAAACCTCAGTAACACTTCTGTTGTCTGTGTAGAGCTATTGCTCATCGTCATCTCTACCTCATAGTGACAGGCTTAGATTCATGGCAATAATCTTCTACTTTTGTTCAGTTTTATCTGAATTGATGGAAAAATGTATATGGATCTAAACATAATATACTTATGGCAGACTCGGTGAAGTCAATTTGGTTTTAGAAAGTAAGTTGAAGTTTATAAAAAGTAAACAAGTAAGTTAAGGTAGTTGTGTGGTGCGGTTGTCTGAAAAACAACAACCTATTTTCTGAGAAGTATTAAGTTTTGACTGTAAAGTTCTGGTCTCTGAAGTTAGTAGACTTTTCTGACATTAACCTATTATTTGGTGTTTTTCACACTGCAGTGTATTCAATTACGATTTCAGGCTAATTGTAAATACCTGTATGTCTTTATGGAGCAGTAGAATATTACAGTATGTGAACACCCCACAAATAAATTAATAGTTGTGTATTTGTAGTGAAATCTGAGGTGTGCCATTAGAATGTATGATGAGGCACTGAAGCACAAATAGAAGATGAAATGCTGAATCATTTATTATTCTTCCTCATTGTCTTTCTCATACTCAGAATGGCAAATGCAAAATATTGAATGTCATTGTAATAAACACTTATAGTGAAGACAAATTAAGATTCCATCGCAAATCTAGACTTTATTATTTTCTAATGTTTTATGTGCTGTTTAACTTTCTACATTTTCCTTAGTCTTTTTTTTTTTTATGCATTATTAAATATTACAGTGCTAATTCAAGACGCATTATTGCACTTCTAGTAGTAAGGACTCTTTCCAGTTATCTTGCCCACTCCCATTTTCTCCTACACATTTTTTGTAAAGACACTGTAATATTAGTACCGATTGAATAAATGCTTCTGTGATTCTTGAAAATCAAGAAAATTGATTTTATTGTTCTTTAATTTTTGTCTTTCTGTTTTGCCTTTTAGATGTGGAAGGTTTAGCTTCTCAAATTGTTATCGATGCTAATGATGGTGTAAGAGGAGTAATTGAATGGGAAGGTACCAAGTAAGTCTCATCTTCCTTGAAGAACTTACTGTGCCAATTAGTGATTGGTGTTGCCCATTTTCTTTCTAAAAGTAAAACTCCTGTTAAAAATAGGGCCATGTCTTTGAGATGGTAAAGTAATCATTCAATTCAGCTGAACTAGAAAGTGGGATTCCCACACTGAAAACAAAAATTCACTATTCATCTAATCAGAATTCTTTTACTTATTACTACTTTCACTGTTGTCCTTTTATATCACCAATTTGCCTAACCTCCCCAGCCTGCATCAACTCTTCCAGCCTCACCATTCATGTAAGCAAAAAACAAAACAAAACAAAACAAAAACCTCATGTTACTTAATTCAATTTAGATAAGAGAAAAAAGGTAAAAAGGATGCGTTAGAGAACTATAATGTAGGGAATAATTCAGAGTGAAAATGTAATAAAAATGTACTATCTTTTTCAAAAGAACATAATCAGTGAACATTGAGAATTATTCTTTTTATTTTAGTTTTGAAGTTAGTGAATCTCATGGGAATCTGACAGTAATGGCTTACCGAAACAGAGGATCATATGGCAATGTGTCTGTATTTTTTTATGCCCAAAATTTGGAGGCCCAGCTGGGTTTGGATTTTAATGTAACCTCAAGGGTAAGAAGCAACTCTAAATCTAGTACTTTTTATTCTTTCAGCTTCCGTAAAAGAATATCTTCTTGATTATTCTGCAGAATGATCAGTAGTGATGCTAGATGTTTCAGCTTGTTTCAGTTGCTTTGGTAATCTAAATAGAATGAAATAAAAATATTCTTATTCTTACTATTTATTTCTTTTTTAAAAATATATTTTTTAATATAAAGCAAAATGTAAACTTTCAAACATCGATTTCAAATTTAATTTTGATTAGACATACAAACTTTTTCATAGACTATTTTTGCAACAGGACTTTCAAAATAAATTATTCTTTCTTGTCCTCATTCTGTAATGTGCTGAACCTTTATATTTCTGATTCAATCAGTTTATAAGGAACAGAGAATATGGCTCTTCCTATGCTTTCCCTTCCTTCCTATTTCACAGAATTCTGTTTACCGTAGTCAAAAATTTCTGTGTGATATTAACTGATGTAAGTATTCGGTGCTTTATGTGTTTCAACGCTAGACTCTTTTTTTTGCTGATGGAGAAAGGCATAAATCTGTTGATGTCATGATTTTTGATGATGAGATTCCTGAAGGTGATGAGAAGTTCCAGTTAATTTTAACAAATCCATCTCTGGGGCTGGAATTAGGGGAGAACACAACAGGTAAAACTTAGTTTTAATGTTCCATTTCTTTAGAATTCTGTGGCACACATTTTAATTCCACTTTTCTGAATAATCATATTTCAGAAAGCACCATTGTCCTGCTATGGTGAATCTTTATACTCCTTTGGAAGGTTCTGAAACATCCCTGTGAAATCTGTGCAATTAAAAAGTTTATATGTAAAGCAATGAATCAGAAAGCACGAAGATGAGTTTTTCAATGTGTACTACCTCACTGAACTGAGGTCTTTTTAGAGAGTTCATAATCCTTTTCTAGGAGAGACTATATTCTTCCTGTCTAGAGATCTTCCTAGTTAAAGTGAAATGCCTTCCCATTCTCTTCAGGTAATGTCATGGACACATAAGCATTATATACACACTAAAGGAAGAATGTATTTGTGTTTATGTTATGTATTATGTTACTATATATGTATATTTATATTTTACTATGTTAACCAAAGAATATTTTCATTATTTCTTTTTCAAAAGCTACAATTACTATACTTGCCAATGATGATGGCCATGGAGTTTTGTCATTCAATAACAGCAATCACTTCTTTCTGAGAGAGCAAACATCTATCCATTTGATGGAAAGTGTTGCAGTATTGAATATTATCAGAGAACCACCTCAGGGAATATTTGGCACTGTGACTGTTCAGTATCTTGTAAGTGAGATTAACTCTTCAGAGGCAACAATGGATTTGACCCCTTCTCAAGGATATATTGTGCTCGAAGAGGGAGTCAGGTTCAAGGTAATATGCTAGTTATTACCAGAGAAGTCTAGGAAGCTTTTTTTTTGGAAATATTGGAAAGATTTCAGAAATGTCTGTGCTTTATCTTCTGTTTATTTTTTCTACTTCTTTCATTCATAAAGTGAATTGAGTCATGAGCTGTGACTGATTTCCTGTTATTATCTGATGTGGAAGTGTGTGAAAATTAAATGGGCTCATCTTTAGGTGTTTCTTAGTTTGTAAGGGTTGAGGTAAATTGAAAACAGTACACTATAGATAACGTTCATGTGTGCTTTGGAACAGTTCTTTTTATGTAGTCAATCTATAGCTGAAATGCAAACTTACTTTAAATTAAAGTGATAATTTGCAAGCCTAATAGTTAAGATCAAAGTAAAAATCCCATTCTGTAATTTAACATTTTAGTTAGTCTGAACTAAACAGAATGTGCTGCAACAAATACAAAAAGTAGAACAGTTGTCTGTCTTAGGATTGGAAAATAACTTAAGTATTAAGCTCACTGCCTCTATACTGTCCTCACAAGAATGTCAGCTACAAAATGAACTAGCTTAAGTTTGTGAATCCTGACTCTTCTAAGGTTTAATCACAATTCGATTTATTTATTTTTGCCAGTAAAGCTGGTGAAGCTAGTGTTAGCATATTACAGGCAATAGGATAGAAACTGAGACAAACTTTTCTTGGAAACACTGGTTTTCAATTTCTGGCCTTTAGATGCATTTGGAATCACAATGCAGCAGATCTATAAGAAGTTGGAGCCTTCTTAATATAGTTGGTAAATATGGTTTATTGTGGAAATGAACAGAAATATAAAACATTGTAAATTTTGTATTATTTCCAAATGCATCATCACTAACTTTTTATTTTGTACAGCAAGGCTATGCGTACCTATGAAATTTTTTGCTTGTTTGAGTAGTGTGAAGGATGACAGTGAGCCCCAAATGAAAGTGAAGCACTTAGCTTTCTCTAGATTGCTCTTTGCTAGTTTGAGATTGCCTTTAGAAGACCTGATCTTCATCCACAGTGGTGTAGGAGAGGGAAAGAAGCATCGAGAGGAAAGAGTATTTCAAATCTCTCACTATTCTTGCTTTTTTTTTTCCTTTTCCTTTTCTTTCTTGACAGCACCAGTAGTGAGATTACCCTGTTTCCCTGAAGATAGCTTAGCTGCCAACTAAAATAAATTAAAACCAACTTAACTGATTACACTTATAGCTGTGTTGTGAGTATAAACTACCCAAAAATGTATGGAATAAATAGAGAACAAAAGTATGAAATTAGGATCAAAAACTTCAGAGGATCATAGGATGAGAAAAGAAAGAAAAGAGAACAACAACAACGAAAAGTGAATATGCTCATCTTAGTGTTGCACCAATGGAGGCCACTAGATGGATGGCTTTAGAACCTCAGTCTGAACTCAGTCTGAGCTTGCCTCAATTCTGTCCTCTCCAGCTTCATGAGCTGCTCTTCTCCTGCTATGCTATCCAAAGCCTTATAGTGAAATAAATTTAAAAAAAAGGTAGCACATTCTGATAGAGCTGTGTCATCATCTGTTATCATGTCTCAATAACATTGTATGCTTGTTTTGTTATCAGACGCTGCATATTTCTGCGGTACTAGATGAAGAACCAGAAATGGATGAGCACTTCATTGTCACCCTGTTCAATCCAACTGGAGGAGCCAGACTAGGCACGAGAGTGGAAACTATGATTACAATATTACAAAACCAGGCTCCACTAGGGCTTTTCAGCATCTATACAGTTGGAAATAGGTACTTTACACTGATCAGTAAAAAGGAGATAGTTGCTCATACTCCAAAGAGATAATATTTCTCTACAATTTTGTTTTTGATGGATCGCATTAAAGAAATTCAGCAACCCAATTTGTAAATCTGTAACTTTGAAAGGTATTGTGAAATACTATTACTGCTAAACAAAAGAGTAGAAAAATGCATAAAAAGGACTATTCATAATCCAAAATTTCAATTTATTTATTATTATTTTTCTTTATAAACTAATACTTCACTAGTGCCTACATATTCCACTGATAGTATTCCATGTTAAAAGTTCCAAACCTCATATCAGTGTCCAGGAAGTCATACGTTTTATAATTTACTTTCATTTTTAAACCTGTAAAAAATATACTTTCACTGAAGGCTGTTTTTCAGAAGCAAGTGACACATATGGACTGCCATTTTTAAAAACCATTCAGCTGAAACCATACAGATTAAATAAATTTACTATTTAAATAAAAAATGTATGTATGCTATTTTATTAATACATTGATATTTAGAGTTAATAATTTATATTAATATTTAATAATAATATTATCTAAACATTTATTACGTGAATTTAATATACTTAAATTTCAGTCTGTTTAAAGATTTTGTTGAATTGCCTATGATTTTGCATGATTGTAGTAAGGATCATTGGGAAACCCTAATTAATGTAGCTACCAGTCCATCAGATACTGAAACCTGTTATTAATATTTTCTTTTTATTTCTGTTGTATATTCTGCATCTGGAATTGTACAGTAAAAATCTTATTTTTATTACAGCAATGAATATACTATAAAATAATTTTTTCCTTATTTTTATGATTCTCACATTTAGGACAAATTTCATCATAATTGAAGAAGCCAACACTACAGCTTATTTGAAAGTTTTCACGGAGTAATGGGCTTAACGTTTCTGTGAGCGTTGAGTGGGAGACATCATCAGATACTGCATTTGGCATCAGTACGTTCACTTTACAGAGAATGTCCACTGCTTTTGTAGAAGTGGAGATAGTAAGAGAGTAGCCAAGCATACAGGAGATGTAGCTTGGGAATGTAAATTCAAGTATTCAGACACAATTCAGTTAATATTTTCCTATGTAAGATTTAGTAGATAAAATACTTTAGCTGCTTAAGAATCACCTTGTCATCAGCCACTTCTGCCAGTTTCAGTAATCTCTATTTCTGTCTTTGCTGCTAATATGAACATTATTGTCACTAGCCATTTATTTATTTATTTATTTGTGTGTGTGTAATAAAATTTGTTCCGTACTACTTGTAACTCAGGATCTTTCTAACACAGTATAAATGACATGTGACATGCAAGAGTCTAGCTCCTGGAGTTTAGTTCTGACAAGACGGTGCTTAGGGACCGTCTTGGAATAAAAACATGAACATGTTGTAAATGGGGAACAAAACATGAACATTTTGTAATTTGTCTTTTTTTTTTTTTTCTTTACTACTTGCTATCTAGCTAATTCTCTTGTTAGCTAAATTCCAAGATCAATTATTATGAGTCAGACTCAAATTGCCTATATGTCTTCCATGTGCAGTTGTAATGAATGAAAAATACATTTACTGCTTAACTCTCATTATATCCTTAGCATTGTAACATTTCTATGTATTTATATACACTTATAACAAATACTAAGACACAACTTCATCATTTCTCATACTAGGTCTGGCTTTGGGAGGTAAATAATGGGAATGGGGTTAGAAAAGATATCAAGAGTAATATAATAGTAAATAGTGTTTTTATTTTATTTTATTTTATTTTATTTTATTTTTTACTATATTGCAGGGGGTGGTATCAGTGTCCTATCTGTCTTGCAAAGTTTTGTGGAAGAATCAGCATCTGGTTGGTGTTTCTTTACCTCAAGAGAAATCCTGTACGGTGTTCTGTTGCGTATGCCTCCAGCTTTGTTTTCTACTGTCTACCAGTGGAAAGGAGTATTTGTTCCTGTTGAGGTAAATGTTTGTTTTTGAACACCAGACATGCTAGTTAATAAGGAATTTAAGTCACAATCTTACTTTTTTTTTATTCTTCTTGCAGAATTTCAGTATGTGGAATCCTACAAGTTGTGTGTCTTTCCAAATTGGAGCCTCTTCCTACCTTGTGGTTACTCATGGAGGAGCCACACAGGGAGCTTCTAACAACAGTGTGTATGCATTCATGGCTGGACACAGATTGTTGTGGGTAAATCGATTTTAATTTTAAAATCTTAAAATAGTATGGGTTGGCAAGGACCAAGGGAGGTCCTCCAGTCTGGCCATGTTTTAGAAAAAAGCACTCTGTGTGACAAGAGTTAGTTTTGTGTCCTAAAATACTACATAACTTCAGTGATGTAAGTTTGTCATAGTTAGTTGTTTACATTGTTTGTATTTTTTATATATTTACATTTGAGGGTGCAGGGAGGATTACCTGGGAATCACAGAATCACAGAATTGTCTAGGTAGGAAGAGACCTCCAAAATCACCTAGTCCAACCTCTGACCTAACATTAACAAGTCCTTCACTAAACCATATCACTAAGCTGAACATCTAAACGTCTCTTAAAGACCTCCAGGGATGGTGACTCAACCACTTCCCTGGGCAGCCCATTCCAATGCCTAACAACCCTTTCGGTAAAGAAGTTTTTCCTAACATCCAACCTAAACCTCCCCTGGCGCAACTTTAGCCCATTCCCCCTTGTCCTGTCACCAGGCACGTGGGAGAACAGACCAACCCCCACCTCTCTACAGCCTCCTTTAAGGTACCTGTAGAGTGCGATAAGGTCGCCCCTGAGCCTCCTCTTCTCCAGGCTGAACAACCCCAGCTCCCTCAGCCGCTCCTCATAAGACTTGTTCTCCAGACCCCTCACCAGCTTCGTTGCCTTTCTCTGGACTCGCTCGAGCACGTCCATGTCCTTCCTGTAGCAAGGGGCCCAAAGCTGAACACAGTACTCGAGGTGTGGCCTCACCAGAGCCGAGTACAGGGGCACAATCACTTCCCTAGCCCTGCTGGCCACGCTGCTTCTTATACAGGCCAGGATGCTGTTGGCCTTCTTGGCCACCTGGGCACACTGCTGGCTCATATTCAGCCGACTATCAACCAATACTCCCAGGTCCCTCTCGGCCAGGCAGCTTTCCAACCACTCATCTCCCAGCCTGTAGCTCTGCTTGGAAGTGGGGGAAGAAATTCTCAAGCAATCAAGTCATAGAACATTTTCTGGAAAATGTATGATAAGTTATGTTAATTCTGTAAATTAGTTGCTTATATATATATATATATATATAAAATATAAAGTTTTAAAAGCTATTTCATGTATAGTTTTATACATAATTTTGGAATTCTTAACATTCTATGCGTACTTTTTCTCACTATATACAATGTAATATAAAATGTATTTGTTTATATACATATGTAGATAAACATAGTCACCCTCATATTTCCCTTGCAGATACAGACTCTTTCTGTTCTGGATACCAGACGTGTGAAACATTTTGCAGTGGAGGAAGAAGACTATTTGATTATTGTGAGTCACACAAACAGTTCCAGTTCCATCCAGGTTTGAATATTCTTCAGTCTTCTCTGGCTTTAATGTGGGTAGTTTGCTTATTTCTGAAAGGATAATGAAAGGAAGTAAATCTATAAGCATGTATTTCTGACATATTATTTTTGTTTCTATTGGAAATTTATAACAGTTAAAATTCCAGACTTGTTTGGATGTATAAATACTCTCTACCTGAGTGTATAATTTACATCTGGTTTGTTTTTATTGCTACTGTTATTTCAGTTTTGAAATGTAGCATGTAAACAAAGAAGTAGCTTCTGAATATAAACCTGTTCCTCTGAAGAGCAGGCACAGCTTCTTGCAGTAGGGTTAATTACCAATTACTGAGGGAACATTGTCATAATATATGCATTTTATAACACCCTCTGGGATAAGATGCTGTTGTTACTCCAGCAGATGATATTTGCAATAATACAGAGGTTGTATTAGTAGAACGAGTAGCTATGCCTTATTGACAGCATTCTGACAATATAATTTTGTATAGGACTTCTCTGAAAAAACATAAGAACATAAGAAAATGTTAGAGCCACAGTACTAAGCCAAGCTGCTTCTGGGATTTGTGGATATCTTCAAAATCTGTTACCTACAATAGCCTAAAAAAGTGACCAGTGACCTAAATGATTGTCCTGAGTACATTTATAGCTAGCTATCTAATAAACGACTTCATGATGGTGAAAACCTATTTTTAATGGGTGTAGGAGCTCCTAAAAATACCAGTGATGATATGTCAGTGCTTTGTGTATGTTGACTATGTTCATTTACAGAAACAAACAAACAACAACAACAACAAAAACACACAAATTGCATTACGTGATACATTTTTATCTGAAATCTTTTAAGGTTTTCATTAGCTGAACTAATTGGTTGCTAGGAAATGTATGCCATCAGTGGACTGGTTTGCGGATTGGATTAACTTGTCTGTGGGAGTTTGATATTTCTATGGTAACAGTTTCTTCATTCTGCTGTGATATTTGATCTGTGTCTGATTGTCTGTTCCTTTTCTTCCTCATTAGTCTGCCTTAATCACAGTGAATGAGCCCAGGGGCAGAAATGAATTTGTGCCGCTCACTCTAATTAGAGAGAGGGGAACCTATGGGACGGTCGTCATAACTTTTGAGGTGAGTTTATCCAAAAGACTTCATACAGTAGTCTGTTGGATTAAACTGAGAGGCTGTAATCATAATTTATTGAAGTGTTTGCAAAAGGGGAAGAAGGACAAAATACCTACATCTACATTAGGTAGATCTGTTTCATAAAAGGGATTCATATTAACCGTCATATAGAAAATACTGTAATTATCTGACTGTTTAATTGACTGTTTAACGTTAAGAGGTACTAGAGAAAACCGAGTATATTCTGTCATTTAGAAAGGTACGTGAGGCAACATCAGTATGTATTACTAGAAAATAATGCATATTAAGTATGTAAGAAGTGTCTTATCTAAGTTTTTTTAATTTTTTTAAAAAATATTTATTTTACATACAAATATTCAAGTGAGTCTTTAATGATTATCCCAACTTTGAACTGTGAGTGCTCAGGATTTGGTGAATTTCTGTATCTATAATCATCTGTATCTTGATCTCTATCTTGAATCCCCTGCAAATGAAGCTTTTGAAATAATTAATCATGTTGAATACTTATCCTGTTATTTACATATGTGATTTGAATGTGATACAATTACTGACTTCATTGCTTTCTTTTTCTTATCTAGCTCAGACTCTATTATTTACTTTAAAATTATATATAAAATCTTTCATATAGATATTTCTGTACTAGTTGCCTGGTCCTATAGGGTAAGGCTTTAATCTAGACCTCAAAGCTTTAGTCTAGACCTGTCAAAACCAGAAAAGCTTTGCACTGGATTTTATTAATACTAAATATAGCATGAATAGTTAAAGTACTGAATATGATTCTCTGTGCAATTTTTTGCAAATATGTTTGTTTTAAGGTACAGTAAATCTTACTCTCTGGACAATTACTTAGGTCTGTCTCACATCATTATATATGTATGTTGAAAAATAATTTACAAAATGTTCTAAAACCAAAAAATCCCATATGACCTTTAAGAGGCTTTGTAGTATTTTGAGTTTGACTGTTAAATTTAGTATCTTTAATATCACAAGTTAAGATAGAAGGGACACAAAACCAGTAAGTACTATTACTTTGTCTTGGAATTTATTATGAAATACTATTGATTCAAACTGAATTTGCATGAATATCCTTTCTGTAATATGAAAGAGTCAGTTATGCATCAGAATATACTAAAGAGTCCCCATAGGCCTATATGGAAGTAGTTTTCTTCCTCTTATTCTGGAAATACGGGATTTCTTCAGAGTGGTTGTTCTGACTTACACTGTCTGCCAGAAAAGAGCAGATTTTCACAACTGAATGTTCATGTAAGTTGTAAGTTGGAGATGGCTTGCATTTGTTATGCAAGTCACACTGCATATTGGTTATTGTACTTGCACTGGATTTGTATTCCTGCTTTATAGACTTCTCATCAGACAAATCAATTCTTTGCAGATAAAAGATGGTCCAAACCCAGCTGAAGAAGACCTAAGTCCAGCTAAGGGAAATATTACATTCACACCTGGGAGATCAAAGCTGATTTATAATTTAACAGTGCTTGATGATCAGGTAGGAACAAGCTGACTTCATCTTAGGCTTTGATACGTAGAAGGTTAACTGAAGTTCTGGAAAGACTTAGAGTAATAAGTTACAAAAAGGCTTGGCTTAAATAAGGTTAAAAGCAGTTCTATTTGATGAAGTGATGTTAAATTTTGGCTCTCTGGTCTATTATTTTTACTCTTTCCAAGCTCCCTCTTTAATTCTCATCAGTGAATAGTTTTAGTTTATGTGCATATCCTGGCTGAGCAGACATGTTATCTTTGTCACTAAAGAAAGAATATTACACATTGAAGATTCACAGGGAAAAGGCAGATTCAAAAATATTTTTTGTCGTTGTTTGTTTGTGGTTTTTTTTTTTCAAATATGTTTCAGGGTAGAAACATATTTGAAAAAATCCTAAAAATAGATGAGATTCCTGAAACAAACATGCAGTCTTGTGGAAAGCATGAATACTAGGTGATAATTAACATTTTTCTGTTTTCAGATTGGCCAATTGAAAAAAAAAAACAACACACACACAAAAAAACCAAACCAAAACAAAAAAAAACCACAACATAACTCATAGGTTGTGAGGCTTTCTTTTTATCTCAGAGTAAACAAAACATTCTTCTAATTTGCAACTTGTGATTTTCCTTTTTTCTTACCTGCACTTTTCTTTTGTGTTTTTCTTTTCCTTTATAATAAGCTTAAGAGGGAAAACTGAGACATCAAAATAAGTATATATGATGCAAAACAACTTAGTAAGAAATTCATAAGAAAACAATAATGGTGAAAGGTGTGTGTCTCAGAAGTGAGCACAGAACTGTAAAGCAGCTTGTTTCCTTTTTACTCTTAGTTATAAAAAATGTCCTTCCACATTTCTACTGATACTCTAGTGTTAAGAGGCTGTGCCAACCTGGGGTGCTGAAGTGTAGAAACATCTCTTTCCAATTCAATGTAATATTTCAGTGACTTACACACAGAAATAAATTATTAGGGTCTTTTCTCTTGGGAGGATGTGATTTTATTTATTTTTATTCTGAGAAATGCTCTCAAACTTCTGTTTCTAAAAGTTTGATCTGTATTTGGTGTGTCTAGTCAACGTCTTTCCACTCTTTGAAAGTCTTTCACAAGTGTATGTGAAAGATGAATTTTGCACAAAAACCTTTATTGATGATGATGATGATAGAGTTCACAAGAATCCAGTAACACTACTGTCAGAACTTAATTTGAGCTTTTAGGATCTGAGTTAGGGAAACCAATGAAACAAGTATTTTTCTGAATTGTGCAGCCTTACAGAAGGTAGGGGACTGCAGTTCTGATTTCCACAGCTCTGCATTTATAGTACTTTTCCTGTGCAGGTTTCCTTTTTAAGTATAATTGCAACTTTAAGAGAAAATTAAAGAGGCAAGGCAGCACTGGAAATCATTTATACTATTATATTCGAAGTTTGACTCATGTATTTATTGGTCAATCATGATGTAATTGAAAGCTCCACAATGCCTTATTTATGTAGGATACTAAGATTTTATCTGCAACTAAAATGGCATGTACGTTCTGACTGTCAAATGCGTATTTTTGTACTGCAAGACAGTATATGAACTAGTGAACTAAAACAAGCGTAAGTTAACATCAATTTTAATAAGATAAAATAGGAAATAGTAGTGTAGGAGAGAGGTGACAGAGAGCTTGCAAATCTCACGCTGGAAAAAAAAACAAACAACCTGCATCAGTCAATAATATTATGCAAGTTTAAGTGCCACAAGTCAAACAAGGGACAAAATTGGCCTCAGCTACAAAGACAGCGGCGTGCATACCCTTTGTGCCCTGAAACAGGATCTAAGGGTGGCCAATTAACAAATGTGTAAAAAGAGAAGAAATATTGGACCACAAGGAATTCTGAACTTTTTTTGCTCAGTAAACAGAACTACATGGAAAGGATTCATCAGCCCTATAACAAAGCAATGCCATTAGTAACACATAAGCAATTTTGTTGTGGAATTTATCTCAGAAGCAAATAATACTGTTTTTTCTGAGAGTCCACAACAAGAATGAGATGTGAGGATCTTATGTAATATTTAAATATTTCCTTCTAATCTCTCTGTATTAATAAAATAATGATATTTTCCAGTTCAACAGACTTAGCCTATCAAGACTGGGGAATAAAATGTAATAATATAAAGTAAAAAATATTAAATTCTGCAATTCAAGGCTTATAAACCCTTCTTTTTTGTCTGCTGCATCAGTTATTAGAGACTAAAGAGCTAAAACTAAAGTGCAGTTCTAAACAAACCACATGTAGAAATGCCAAAGTCTAATTAATAGATAAGCATCAGCAAGCACATTCTCAGAGCTGTGACTGAAGCTGTGCTGGGAATGTGAGTCTGTCTGAAAGTAGGAACTGTTCTTTTTCCCGTTGAATAGGAACAAAAGGGCCAAGGTAGGTTGTGTTCATATGTTGTTCCTCTGTTCTTTCAGGCATGCATAGATGTAAAATGGTGTTAACATCAGCAAATAAAGATGTCAGACTAAATAACTGTCAGGAACACTTGTGTCCAAGCAGAGCAACTTCCACAAGTTGAGTTAGGATCTCCTCACACTCTCTAGTTGGAAAGATAGAGCTTCATCTGATTCTTGCCTAGTTTTTGTTTGCCCTTTTTTTTTTTTTGTCTTTTCCCACTTTTTCATATTTCCATAGCATAGAAGTATGTCTTAGAAAATGGAAACATTCAATTTTGAGAAGGGATTTTCAAAGTTGCAAGCGAGTTTCTTTTTGCCTGTTTATTTTAATGTGAAAAGGGTTGTAATGTTTGTATTATTTCCCTTTATTGCTAAATATACATAACATATTTCTAAGTAAGTGTTCTGCATATATTTGAAATGGGACTTACACCCTGTTGCTACTATTATTTTTCCAGATACCTGAAAATGATGAATTGTTTGTTGTTCATCTCAGGAGTGTGGAGGGAGGGGCTGAAATCAACACCACAAGGAATTCTGTTCAGATTAATATTAAGAAAAATGACAGCCCTGTGCGATTTGCTCAGAGCACTTACATGGTGCCTGAGGAAGTCGAAATGCTCACAATTCAAGTGATTCGTGGTAAGGATGACAGTGGAAAATTAATTGGACCTGATGAATGTGAAGTCTCCGTCAGTTACACCATCATAACTGGGAATTCAACAGCACACGCGCAGCTCAATTTAGACTTCCTAGATCTTCAGCCAAATACAACTATTGTCTTCACACCTCTAGTTCATGAAGTATATATGAAATTCAAGATCCTTGATGATGCCATACCAGAAATTGCTGAGACCTTCCAAATTATGCTCCTTAAGGACACGTTACAGGGAGATGCTGTTTTGGTTAATCCATCTGTTGTTCACGTCACCATCCAACCAAATGATAAACCCTATGGAGTGCTTTCAATCAACAGTATCCTGTTTACTCAAACTGTTATCATTGATGAAGACCAAATTTCAAGGTACTACAGATCTTCAAACAGTATCTCGTCATGTTAAGGGATTTGTTTGGCACTGTAAAGCATCCTTAGGATTTCACTGACAGTAATTATAAAATCAGTAGTGAAAAATTAATATAGAAATCACCTACTGTGTAATTATTATAAACGATATAGAATTTTCAAGGGAGAAAATGTCTAATTATGCAGAAGTATTTTAATATTTATGAACTATATATGAGAACTGTAAATATTTAATGACATTATCAAAATACTGAAAAACCCTTAATCTAAAAGATGGATCAGTGAAGTTGTGATGCGGCCACACACCCATTCATACAAGTGGAAAATATATTTCAGGCTTCCTTTCCCAGTAAATCTTTGTCTATACTGTATTTAAAGTCAGTCTCTGGTTAAAAAATGGTGGTGAGTGTCTTCTGTGAAGTACTGAATACCCATAGACTTCCAAAAAAGTTAAATACATGTAATTTTACAGATAAATTAAAAACAAATCTCCACACAAATCTTTACAAGCAGAACTAATATCTATACAATATTGCCAGTTTTAGTAAAAATGTCCACTGCTAGCTAGTGATGGTGGTTCATCCCCAGAGAAAGAGGTAATGTATCAACCTATGATTTTATGAACAATTTCTAGTATGTAGAGCCCAGCACTTCAATATTCACTTTTTTTTTTTTTCTTTCTTATACACAGATACAGGAAACGTGACATTTCCATAATCACAAATATTGATAAATTATATTTCAGTGCATAGGCAAATAGTTGAGTCACTTTATTTTAAATAAAATCATTATTTAAACACTCATGCCTGACAATTGTATTTTGATATAGTCCATAAAACAGTGTAGAAATTTAGTTGAGAAAAAGTTTTCTGAAATTTAACATCTTTCCTGAGAAAAAATATAAACATGCCAACTTTCCTCTTCTCAGTATCTTTCTTACTGTAAACAAAATAAATTTTAACTAATGTCTTTAGATATATTACTCATGTCTTTATGTATATTATCTCATGAATAAGCAACCTGAGAAAAGTCTACTTCTGTGGTATGATTTCACAAATTTTAAGTCCTGACTCAAATGTCAGTAGCAGCAGTTAATATCGATTCCACTGAAGTCAGTATAAATCTTCCAGGGAACAGATAGCTAAGTAAACCGATATTAATTATAATTGCATGTTACAGATTTTTATTTTCATTCAAAACCACAGGTTTGAAGGGATCACGATCGTAAGAAATGGTGGAACACATGGAAATGTTTCTGTGACCTGGGTCATAACTCGAAATAGCAGTGATCTGTCACCTGTGACTGCAGACCTTGTTCCAGAGACCGGGGAGATACATTTTGATCAAGGACAGATGCTGGTCACACTTTCACTGACCATTATTGATGATAACATGCCAGAAGAAGCAGAGCCCTATCTTCTGAAGCTCTTAGCTCATACAATACAGGGAGGCGCAGAAGTCAGCGAACCATCTGAGGTAAGTTTGATTTCAGAACTTGTTTTGAGGAGGTGATAGATAATAATTAGGGAGTAGGATTAGGATTAGGATCCACCAGTTTTGGTGGATTGGCTAAATTGAAGTAGTTGTGCTTGAGTTTAAGTGAAGCAAGCTGATGTATTCTCAGTATAAAGAGCCACATCCAAAGTCTTTGGCTTAACATATTTTATAAGGCCAGACCTATTTAATGCAGTAGCATTTAGCTTAGAATATTCCCATCATAAATATCATTGCATAACTGCTATCTTGATTGGTTGCTTGCTAAGAGAAGGTTGAGCATTTATTTTCACTTGCTTATTTGCTGTAGGTACTGGAATGTTTTACACAGAGTAACAGCTTCAAGAGGATGGCTTAGTGATTAAGACTAACCTCTGAACTTTTAAATAAGGGGTAATTAGCATTACTGACAATTCTGTGACTCAGGTCCCTACTTTGCTTTTTGAACATATGATTGGAATGAATTTGGTGAATTAAATGATTTTTTCACAGTCTGAAATATATTCAAATTATTCACTTTGGCTGCTGAACCAAAAATCAGTTATTCAAAGCTCATTCTGACATAGATGAGGCATAGCAGGAAAGTTGCTGCTATCAGTGGTGTGCTGCTTGTGCACAAGCAACACTTTGGGGCTGTCAATCTGATTTCTTTCTTGAGTGCCAATTCACTAACGATAAAAATGTATGATGACAGTCAGGACATACTTTCATGAAAACGTGAAAACTGTGGTGTATATTAATTGTAGCATTGAGTAAGTGATGCTGTTTTCTGTTTTGCAGCTTTTGTTTTACATTCAGGACAGCGATGATGTTTATGGCGTAATAAAGTTTTATCCTTTGGAGAATCAGAAGATTGAAAGTAATCCAACAGGACGCTTTTTATCCTTGAGTTTTGTAAGGGAGAAAGGAACAGTTGGAAATGTGCAGTTAGTTTATACTGCACTGTATATTCCAGCTGGAGCTCTGGATCCTGAGAGAGCAAAAGATGGCATTCTAAATATGTCTAGAAACAGCATCCTCCTGTTTCCAGAAGGAAAAACACATCATACTTTGAGTATACCAATAAGAAAAGATGCATTTCTTCAAAATGGTGCTCATTTCCTCATACAGGTATCTCAGCTGTTTTGTTTTTGTTTTTGTTTTTTAGCTTATTTAATATGAGGAATATGATTCAATAATTGATCCTTCCCCTTGACTGTAATTTAAATGACCATTCCTGTAAAAAAAAAAAAGTGCTTAGCTCTGAAGCAAAGATTTTCTTATTTAAAAAGACATCTTTCATAACTATGCTATAAAGTTTTCTATCCCTAATCATTAGTAATTAAACAAATTTTAAAACTAAAGAGGATTCAGGTACTAATCATGGAATTTATCAAAATGAGATCAGCGTTGTCTGTTGCTTGCCCCTTGAAGCATGTTTCTGCTTGGCCTCTGACTTGGAACGTGAAAAAAATAAGGTTCTTAAAATTAAATTACTGAAGCAGGAAAAATTTCAGAAATGACATGCAAGTAAATGTATCTTGGGCTTGATACAGGTCCTTCTCCAGCAGGTCATCCCCCAGCCTGTACTGATACTTGCGGTTGTTCCTTCCCAAATGCAGGACTCTACACTTGCTCTTGTTAAACCTCATCTGGTTTCTTCCTGCCCAACTCTCCAGCCTGACCAGGTCCCTTCCAACCCCTACAATTCTGTGATACTGTGATCTTTGCTCTTCCAGCTGAACTATTCTAAATTAAAAAGGGTCAAATATACATTATATATTATATGTATATTATATTGCATTTATATATAAATTTGTTAGGAGAACTTACTTTTTTTTTTCCCTGTATAGTTTTCTTCACTTTTTTCTTTCCTTTTTTTTTTTCTATCTCAATTTGTAAAAGATAACTTTTATCATCGTTGAAGGTGTTGATGTTATATCCATGAATTTCAAATTTGCCAGGTTTTATATTTTCCTTATAGTCTACCAAAGACGTTGTAATCACTTCTAAGACCTTTGAAAGATTTCCTCCCTCCACATCCTTCTCCCTACATTCTCTTACAGGAGGAATAATGAGAACAAAAAGTTTTGCCAGAATTATATTGTTTATCTAATATGCAATTTTATTTATTTATTTATTTATGGCATTCACAGTTAGATTAGGAATTGCCTTCTGAAATACTAGAACACGTTAGTATGTTTTATGATTGCAAGAGGTTTGAGAGATCCACAAAATTCTTAAATGTCTAATTCCATGTATTCAATGTTTTTTTTTTTTTTTTTTTTTTTTTGTCCTTTGACTGTAGTCAAGACACACATCTGATAAATATTTCAGAATGTTCAGTCATTCCAAGCACTTTGCCTGGATTTTCAAACTGTAGATTCCAATCTGTTTTTTTTTTTTTCTGTACTTTCTCCATGAACTATAAATAAAATCTTTGTTTGAAGAAATTAAATCAGAGGAGCTTTCCAGCTCAAATAATTAATTTAGAAACTCATAGAGAAGGAAAACACCACTATTTATCACTGTGACAATCCTTCTGCATCGTGAATAAATGATAATCTCAGTGAACATGTTTAGAATGAGTTGTACTTAGGCAAAATAAAGAATTGACTCAGGAATCAGCAGAGAAGCAAATGAAACTGTAGGATGAATAAAGGTACAGGAGATAATGTTAATGTGAGATATATTCCTTAGTGACACCTTCAATTAAATAACGTGCTGTAATCAGAGATGCGGTTTTTGGTATAGCTAGGAAGATTAACTCTGAAAATTAAGCTCATAAACTAATTGTTATTGTTCAAATAACTATATATTTTTTTCTCTTTGTACTGGTTTCCTTTAAAAGGTACTAAAGGAAACATTGCAGAAAGAGTAAAATCTCTGTTCTTTATTGATTATTACTTTATTCCAAAGGTACCATACAGGATCCAAATACAGCATACACTTTAAATAGAGCAAATTGTTTTGGCTGTGTAGTATTTCAGAAAGTTTACTGAGCTAATAACCGCACAATGGTGCACTTTCATCCTGTTAATTGCAGAATCGGGGCCTATGCTAGGAGAAAGCTCAGAAAAGAGGAGAAACAAACAGTGCCATCATCTGTTCTTCAGACTTTTGATAACAAGTTGGAATGGTTGAGAATCAGTTACTAAATACAGTATTTGTAAAACATTTCCATCTATCATCAGATAAATGTTCATGCATATTTCTGGGTGTTACTCAAGCAGTTGTGGAACAAAATATGATACAGCCCACATATTTATAGAGTTTGGTTTCAAGAACTGTAAGACTTTAAAAATCATCTTTTGAAATGGTGAACCATGATTACTATATGAATTTAAGAAAGGCCACTATTTTATCCCCAAAAAATAAAGCTTTACTCTATGATAACACCTGATAACTCCAAGAAAAAATGTCAGTGGGAGTTTATGCCCCAGTGAAATGTTCACAGAAATATATGCAAATCTGTTATGGAAACATTTATTGTAATGATGCATGTAGACAGAATCACATGGAATAAATAATATTTAAAGGAAATAATTAAACAGGCAAGTTCTGCTTTCCTTGGTGTGTCACTACTGGTGCTGGGCTTAGCGAGTGATGCTTCCCTTTTAAAGAAAAGGATGAAAAAAAATCTATTTCCTCTTAGTATCTATAATCTATCAGAAATGCAGTGACAAGTAAAATACAGTTTTGAAATACTGTACTGAATTTAAATTCTTAATGTGGCTCTGGTAGTTCTTAGATAGAGAATTCCTTAAAATTTTGTGGAGAGGAAAGAAAAGTGGATTATTATTTGGCTGTTTGATCAAGGGCTGTAAATTATTATGACTTCAGTGATTTCCCTAGATTTTTATCAATGCAAGCCACAAAAAATGATGTTAGACAATTGCCTATGCTGCTCATCAATGACTGTTGTTAATAGCTCTAGTAATGTATCAGCTGATCTGGAACAGAGTCTCTCTCTCTGGCTTGATCTGTGTTTAATTACATACACTAACATGATTTGTCTGGGAGGTGTACCATTCTGCTGACAGCTCAACAATATCCACTTAATTTCTTTGACATGTCTACTTACAAATTTTTATAACAGCAGTGCTATCAGTAGGAAGAATTTGCTCTGGAGATGTATACTTCCTTTATATGAAAATTACTCTGAAATGTCAGAACTGTTCTGACTTGGTGCTGAGGCTTCTTATTTCTCACTTTTCTTTTACTTTTTCCTACAGCTGGAAGGAGTTGAACTGGTGAATAGAATTCCTCTAGTCCCATCTGTGAGTCCTAGATTAGGCGAAATTCGAAATATTTCTTTGAGGATTACTCCAGATATTGCAAATGGAGAAATAGGCTTTATTAGCAATCTACCGATTATTCTTTCTGAACCAGAAGATTCCCCTGCTACGCTGGTAAGTAAGCCTTTTTATATTGTCTTTTGCTATGGAAAACTTATTTGGAGAAGGTGGAGTTTGCTGTATTCAGTGTAGCATTTGACAATTAATGTGAGGAAAAGCCTTCCTGTAAGTTCTGTCTTATCCTAAATATTCTCTTCTTTAAAAAAAAAAAAAAATGCTCTGAAATAATCTGTTACTGATTTCCAGAGAACTGAGATTGGTCTTTGCTTTCTGTGTAAGTATCTAAAACCAGTTAGCCCTTGATGCTCACACAGAGCAAAAGATACTGCAGTTAGTCTCTCTCACCAATTGCGAGCATAGTCATGTAAAGTAGGACTGAGACAAATCCTGAATAAGATAGATCATTTCCCATTCTCAAATTAGAACTGGCCAAACTTTTGTTTTTATTATTATTTATTCAAATAGTAATTTGCAAGGGAGTAATCGGTTTTGCATCTACTTTTGCAAGTCACAACAAATTAATGTGTTTCACAGGTTTCCATTGCATTGCATCGAGATGGGACTGATGGTCAAGCAACTGTGTTCTGGAGTTTGAAACCCTCTGGTCCCAATCAAAAGGCGGTAACACAGGATGATATAAGTCCTTTTAACGGCTCCGTGGTTTTCTTATCTGGACAAAGTGATACCACAATTAACATCACCATTAAAGCTGATGATGTACCTGAAATGAACGAAACTGTGTTATTAACTTTGG
Organism: Anser anser; assembly: GCF_964211835.1. Lineage (NCBI taxonomy): Eukaryota > Metazoa > Chordata > Aves > Anseriformes > Anatidae > Anser > Anser anser. The sequence goes on along the minus strand of NW_028154049.1, from coordinate 46,223 downwards.
ACAGGTATTGTACCCTATTCTCTATTCATATGTATCAGCTGCAGTACTCGATTTATGCATAACAGATTAGCACAGTGTTAATTACATGGTATTGCTTGCATTGTGTTGATATGTGTCTGAAGAAATAGTGGGCCCTTGTTTCAGACTGTGTATGGGTTCTTTGACTGGAGATCAATGTAAGAAACCATTTTGCATTTATTATCTAATGACTTAACTGTTTATATTTTCATGAAAATTCTGTATGCTATTTAGAAAGTTCTTTCAGTTTTGATCTTTTTTATAGCTCTTGGTTTTAACACTTTTTTTTTTTCGGAAAAATAATATTTAGTAAGATAATGGGAAAAACTAAAGTGAGAACTAAAAAGCAATGCAGAACTTTTTCTGTCAGAAAAAACATTTATAACTTGGGTGTCACTGTAGAATTAGACTTGCAGTTTATTTGTTTGATCTGCATGTTCAATATTCCTTGATAATTAGATACTTCTGTCAGCTCATAGCCCCCAGAATATCCCAGTGTGACTATTATTGCAGTCTTCTGCTAATGAGAATGCAGTGGGGTTTCTGAAGCACAGTGTTCTGGTCTCCCTTCTCATCTAGTGGAGGATTTTAGGATAACAGGCTGTAAGGGCCCTCAGGTGATACTATTATCTGCATGTGAACACTGTTCAGAAAACTTAAATTAGTTTATAATCAGGAGTCTTTTCCCTCTTTGAGTTACTAACAAGAGTGTCTTGGCTATATCGTCTGTCCTGCTTCCCACAGCTCAGTTACATAAGTAAATACAGAAATACCACCACACGTGCTCTTGTATTACCTCCTATTTGTCTAAGGTACATTTTCCACTTTTACTGAAAACATACTACAGTGGTCTGCCAGCACCAGCTTCCACACTGAACATCTACTACTTACATAGTCCTTACCTTATGCAGAAGAAGTATTTTTATTCTGTACAGGAAGCGTAGGCTAGCTCTTAGATATCCACAACAGATATCCACAGTGATTCCACATTAGCAAACAATAGGCAAGAAGCTCCTCACGCTGTTGTTGATCACTAGAAGATCCCATTTCAGAAAACATGGTTTTCGAACATCTTTATGGCACACAGGGAAGATGTTATTCCTTTGCGGGATTGGCTTGCTTGATTAAAAGGTGGCTGGTTAATGCATGTAGTTCAGAACTAGTTATTTTATTCTACCTTGGCTACTCATTACATTAAAAAGGCAATCCTTTTCAGAATAAAAACAGAGACTATTGCAAGCAGTTCTCCGCTTTCTTTCTGTGGGAGAAACTGGTTTGTCTCAAGGAATTTTTTTAGAGTCTCTGGCACAAAGGGGGAAACTAGGATTAGAAATGATGGTTCAAGTTTTGAGTGTAAGGTGGCCAAGAATGCAGAGTGGTATTGAGGTAAACAAGTAAGTAGATAGAAGTAAGCAGCATGAAAGGGTAACTTTTTTGATTCACGTGTGTGAAAGTACAGTTTTCTGCCATTTATCCTGAGTTACAACTGTAGGCTATACCTTGAAAATGGTGGCTGCAACAGGGATTGAACTGGCAGCTGAACAAATACAACCAGTGTTCTGCTTTTGCTGTGTATGGTGCAAGCCGTAGGCTCTGTTGATCATGAAGTGGATGGTGAAAAGTGTGCCAACAGTAAGCAGCTTTCCCACACTTGGCAGGGTCAGAGAGTGAACCGAGGAACAGGTGGTCTGTCCTGGAAAAAGAAGTAAGCAAGGAGGAGATAGAATCTGAACTTTTCTCTAGACCTTGGTAGCATCCCTCACTTCAACTAATTAGCAGAAGCCAAGAATGAAATGACTGCAGAGATCATCCTTTCAGTACTAGACATGACTCTTCAAATTAGGGTTGAAGGATACTGGCAGGGTTACGTGTACGCCCGTGCTATTGCTTTCAGCCTGGTTGGTATTTTGTGGACAAATAGAAGATTTCAGTTTCCGAGGCTGGCAGCCAGCACCTCACAGCAGTAGTGAATGAGCATGAAAACAAAGATGCACTGTGCTGTAGATGTGCTTGTACTGTTCCGTAAATTGTAGCATAAGTCAGCGAGAAAAGAAAGCATGTAAGAACTTTAATGAAACTACAGACATAGACATATGTTCATAAGCATTCAATGTATTGCAATTATTAATAGCACGGGTAAAATAATCAAAATAATTAGTTCTAACAAGGATGTATTATTTACGGCTTAGTGGTATTGTCAAGGCAGTTCAATTTTAAATAAGCTTTAAGTGCATCCATAACTATATTTTTTCCAAGCCATTAAAAACAATGTTATCCTTTCTTGCTTTATGCTCTCTATACTTAGACCACAGATATTAAAACTAGCTCTGAATTTTGTCCACAAACTGGAGGAAAATGTATAACATGAAAAATATGATTCCAAAGAACACAGATGAGTAATGATGAGTAATGAAGGAGCAAGAGAGTCTTGTATCTGCTGAAGCTTCTTTATATTTTCTTTTTTTAGGAGCAGATTCAGGTTGAATGCCTGCCCTATCTGAATAGGCCTGAATTGAGACCAAGCATAAATAAAACCAGATGTCTGTAGTGAAATCTATGTGAGAAAGGAAAGACCTTGGTCTTCTTGATGAATGTAGGTGGAACAGGCCATGGAAATTGTGTGTGTGCTTTGTGAGAGCATATATGCATACTAGGGCTGTTCATTTTACCTGGTAAGCACAAACAGAAATCAGTTTTTTTTAAATCTGATTGCTGTTTTTTCCTTCTACACAACGTAATCTCTCACTGGCAGTTATCAGCCCCCCAGTTAAGGTGCAGACAGCTATCAGTTTGGCACCTGGCACAACCAGAGGGCCAGAACCTGCAGGGTATGTGGGCTGGGGACGTGGCCTGTGTTTGTGCTCATGAGTGAGTGGTGGTGAGACTGAGAACTTGGAGACTTTGGGATCTGGGGATAAATCACTTTTATTTTGTGGAAGTGATAATCAACAAACAGACAACTGTTTAGGCAGTCCTTATGCTCCAGCATTTTTTGAGTCTTAACTCATGGAAGTTAGGATGCCAGAACAGATCCATATGCATATGTTACGACATAAATCTCATTTACTATATATAATAAACTGAAGCAACGTTATTTGAAGATTTTTATTGTTCTAGTGATTTCTGTGATGGGATACAGATTTCCATAGGCTGACATTCTGTCATCAGTTTATGTGGAAAATGATTAGACCTATGAGTTATGAAGTAATTTTTTGAAAATTACAAATGTAAAATACAGACTTGACTATTTCACTGTGAAATATCTGGCAGTTTTTAAACATTTTTGGGTTTTAGAGGTTGCTACATGTCAAAAAGTTAGAAAAGCATAGGAGGGCCATTTAAATCACTGTGTAGTGTTGATGGACAGGGCTTAAGGGTTTATGTGTTGTGGGTTACTCACTGCCATACTGCTTAATGGAGCTAGGATTTTCTCCTTACTTGGTAATTCCCTTTGGTTAGTGTCTGTTTCAAAACCATATCTATCTTACTTATGTAAATTTTCATAGAATCACAGAATAGCTTGGGTTGGAAGGGACCTTAAAGATCATCAGTTTCCAACCCCAGTGCCATGGGCAGGGATGCCACCCATTAGATCAGGTCGGCCCACAGCCTAGTCCAACCTGGCCTTGAAAACCTCCAGGGATGCCTCAAGGGTTTGATCAGACTGCGTTTTAACGGGGAAAAAGTCATTTGAAAATAGTAGAATGTTGAAATGAGTGCGCTGGACACCTACTGCTTGTTTTCATTACTTCTCAAAATAACAACATATCTCTCCTGCTATGACTCAGAAAAATTAAAATAGCCTCAAAAATCAAATAAATGATGGATTAAACCTGGAGAGAAGGTGTTTCCTCTGATGAGAGGCACTATGGAAAGTCTAATGTGGCAAATCCTACTTTAATGCAGTTCTTTAGAGCTAGAGCCTGCCTCTAATTAAATCAGTAGATAATCCTGAAAAAATTGAAGAGGGGGTGAACACTGAATGCAAGCAAATTGAGTAATGTTCCACAAGCAATTTCACTTCCCCCTTTTTGAGATACCCTGATAGAAAAGAAAGTCTTTTAGAGAAGTGTGGTTTAATAATGACAGCCGTGTAGATTCACAGTGGAAATTAAGTTTCTCATGTGTCTTTCAGAACACTCAGGTTCTGCAGAAATTCCAGATTTTGTCAAAAGTTATTAACTTCAAAGCTATTTTTCATTTATTTATTTAATTATTTTGTGGTTCTAGTTAGTTCTTAACATTGAAATTCTCATGGTACCTTAAACTTAGTCAAAACTCTAATTTCTCCTATTTTCTTGTACTGCATGTTTAAAAAAGTGTAAGAAACATTTTGAAGCTCCTGTCAGTTGTCCTAATTCATCTGTAGTTCTTGCTACATAATAATTATGATTTTTTTTACTGAAAGAATTTCCCTAATGATCAGTCATTTCACATTAGTCTTGTTGTATAAGAAATGCTTTACACACTTTGAGGTTGTATTTCTTTTGGCAGCATCATAAGCATTGCCAGGGTTTACTGTCTGTGACGATATGAAACTTCATGTCCATACATAGCCATTTTACAGGAAAAAATAAGCTGAGGATAAAAACAGGGAAGTGGCTTTCCCAGTGATTGGTATCACCTTATTCCTGGTCAAGAGTTCTTTTCACTAGCTGGAGGAGCTGCTGGCCACGGTTAAGCCACCATGTCAAAGCAGCTGTTTTAACTTTTATTGCTGCTTCTGAATAGCCCTCTTTGTCCTGTTTCCATACTGCTGTCAGAGGAACACCTAAAGAGCTGGTTTCACATACCACGAGGAGTGAAACGGGACTGAACTGGACCCGTGTAGTGTCAGGCAGTCTGGGAGCATCTCCTCCGTGGTGTAAGGGTGGTATATGAACGCCCCTCTGTTCTTCGAGGTTGGAAGTGCACGTGGCAGGGGATGGGGCTGGTGTCCTGGCAGCTCTCTGGTGGCACGGACCCTGTGTCCAGCCCCGTAGCTCCTCCGGGTCGATCTGAGCTGGCTGCTGGAAGTATTATGCAGCTATTTGCTGAACGCTTCACCTTGCCTGGTTTAGCCCTGTATGGACTTAGGTTTAGCACATGAAGAGTACACTGAACCGAAAAGCAAGCATTTGGATTAAAAGGATAAAAGTTTGCAGGATGTGAGTATGATAATTGCATTACAATGTAATTGTTCAAAACAATAGAATTGGGATTTTTTTTTTTTTATTATTCCTAGAAAAAAGTAAACCTGTGAGAATACTTTACAACAAACATTTTGGATTTAAATTTAAAATGTACTTTCCTAATTTATCTTTGTTCTCTTAATTCTTCTTTTTTTTTTCAATACTATTTTTTAAAAATTTCTTGTTAGGGATATGCATTCTATGTTATGAAAAGTTACATGTATATGCCTTAGAGTATAGATATAAAGAATACTACTGAGTGCACCATTCTTCGAATCACAGAATGGCTCAGGTTGGAAGGGACCTTAAAGATCATCCACTTCCAACCCCTCTGCCATGGGCAGGGATGGCACCTACTAGATCAGGTTGGCCACAGCCTCATCCAACCTGGTCTTGAATACCTCCAGGGATGGGGCAGCCACAGCTTCGTTCATTCATTGTTTGCTTAACAGCATCTTGGAGCTGGAAACCTAAACCTAGCTGCTTCTATTAAGTTTCTGCATAGGATGTTTTATGACTTTTTGGAGAAGTAACTAACATTACTGTGCCAGGGCAGTGATAGCGGTCTGACCACTCATGATATCAGCCAGAGAAAAAAAATGACCAGATAATAAATAAATAAACAAACAAACAAACAAATAAGTAAATAAATAAAAGGATCCAGGTGTTCAAGATGGGGTTTGTATGGAGAAACCACCTGAACAATGTTCTTTTTTACCAGTTGATGGACTGAATTTTACTGGTTGCTTCCTGACCTGAAAGCTGTCTAGGTTTAATACATATCAAAAGCTCACTTGATATAGTGATTCATTTTTATTTTCTGTTGTAAATTATTTTACTAACAGCTTAGCGATATAATTAAATTTTAGCATTACCAACTCTGGAATCTTCTCCTTGATCTTTTCATTGTGTTAATATTTTGCTGTTTTTTGAATGCTTTTGCATGTTTCTGAGGGAAGGGAGAATGTCTCAATATATACCTAGCTTCAGTGAATATCAATAACAAATTTCAATTAATTCAGACTTCCTATTCGAAAGAACGTCTGTGAATGTATTTACTTCTCAGAATTTAGAGTGAACTCTTGTCTGTATTGAATTCCAAATTTAAATTATTTTTGAGATTAGTGGAGCCCAATTATCACCTTACAAACACTGTTTTAATCTGTTTTTGGTGCTTTGATAGACGATACAGTTTTTGTATTTAATGTATTTTTGATTAAGAAAGCCAAAATACATGATTACTATTGCAGAATAATGCTGCCCTTTTGACTGACTTCATGTGGCAGTTTTGTTATAAATGCTTGGTTGAAACTTGATTTAATTTTTTAACCTTTTGATTAGCAAATACCTTTTCCTTTCCCCTTTTTCTTTTTTTTTTTTTGTCCCTTTATTTCCTTGTCCCCTCTTTTTCCCCTTTTTCTCCTTCTGCTTCTCTTTCTTATATTTGTATTTATGTTATACATGTATATATACTACTTTGGTAATCTGATTAACTAAAAAATTGTTGTAAATGAGGTTTGCTGTGATTTTGTGCCTAATTACTTTTCCTTGTGTACCCATCAGTACTCTTTCTGTGCTTATCTGTTTTTATCATTACTTTGTCAGACTGATGAAACACCATATCACAGAGGCACGTAGATGTATTTCCCTAATAAAGGGTTATAATCGTGGATGGCTGCTGCAGTTGTGATCACGCAGTCAGTAATCAAGCTCTTTGAGGAGGGCTTGGTAGGGAACACCTTGAGTGGCTCTTGACATGCTGAATTGGTCATGGGGTCACTCCTCCTAAGTGGGAACTGCCCACTTGCTGGCCTTTGTCAACAGGAAAATGCCAAGCAAGCAGGGTTCCCATAAAAAGAACATTATAAACTTTTGGAAAGTAAAAAGAAAGCCTTCTTTTTTTTCTTTTTCTTTTTTTTTTTTTGTCCCTTTTGTTAGTTTTTTGTTCTTTTATAAGATGGGTAGTATTGAAATTTTAGTAAGTGGCACTTTCATTACTTTCTACATCCTCTTTTTTTTTTTTTTTTTTCCTCTGTGTTGACAGGGTAGAGACAGAAAGGTTTGTCGTGTTCTTTGGGTAAGTGCGGTGAACTGTTTTCTGTCCTCAGTGAATCAATGCTTTGTTTCAGAAGTGGTTGGTTTGGACAGAAACTGTCTTTATCATTTCTTTCCCCCCCAAGAATCACGTCTCTGCATCTCTTCAGACAACGCATGCTTCCCCTTTGGTGTTTCGTTTGATGGCATGGGGTTCTTGCTTGAAGGCATTTCTTTATGTAGGATCTGTGAATGATGAAAGTTATGAATGCATGGCTCAGTGTTTGATATTTGAGTGTTTCATGGAATAATGAATTAATTGTTTTAAACTGCTACAAATACAGTTTGCCCCAACTAAATGGCTGAACTGATTAGAGTTACAGAGTAATTTTCTCTAGTCAAAGACAAGGAAAGTTATCTTGATTTAGACTAACATGCATATAATTTATATAACACAGGTTATTTTTTCTACCGACTTTTTTTTTTTTTTAAACATGTAACAAACATGAGCACGTTACTCTATTAAATAGGTATTACCTATTTTGCATCCTGTACCCTGTCCTGTAGACTGTGCTACAACAATGCTAAGTTGTTTTTGTGTGTGTAGGTTCCAGTTACTTAAAACGTGCTTCTGGACACAGTTCTGGGCCTGATTTCAAAAACTGGATATAATAGATCACATTTCTTCATGAAATAGTGTTTGATAAAGTCTAGGTTGTAGCACAGTGAAAGCACAAAAATATGTACAGTATGCAGGACCACGATTTCATTGAAAAATACAATACTGACAGGAAACGTGAAAGATGCAAAGGAATCTAAGTACCTAAAACTACATGTAATAAATCATATGCAGACCATCAATCTGAAGGTGTATTCTTGATGCATCCTGCAATAGTGCTTCTCTGGAATTTTTAATATAAGAAATTTAAAATGATGAAAATTACTGCTTCTGAGGAAAGGCAAGCAAGTAATATGCAAGGTTCATTACTGTTATCAGATACTGCCCATTCCTGTCACAGAGTACGATCAAGATGGTGTAGGAGAAGCCCAGAGAGAGAAATCCTTTACTGAGAGGAATCTGAAGTATGCGTATTTGGTCAACGTACTTCATTCTTGCACCATTCAGCATGTGCTTTAAAGGAGTAATGAGAAAGGGGAATGAGTCTGAGCTACTGAGAGCAGGTCCAACATTTTGTAGAGTCAGACAGGGATCCTACAGGTAGTCTCCACATCTACAGAAGGCAGGCTAACACAGAGCTGAGGATGAAATCCATGGTATCGAGGGTCAAATTTCTGCCTCTTTATGTCAGTAGTAAACTTTGACAAACAAAGCAATAATGGAAATTTATGCTTTTCAGTGTAATCTCAGCATAGGTGATTTTGGAATTTCCTTTATACCTTGATCCAAGTACAAAGTAGTTCTGAATTTAACTAACTTTTTTTTTTTTTTTTTCCTGGCACTATTCTGTTTCTTTTCCTGTGTGTTGTGTGCATGTGTTATCAAAAACAGACAAACAAACAACAGAGTTACTAGCTATAAAAAGCTAATCAGAAACAAACAAACAAAAAGTTACTTCAGAGGCAATTATTTATTTTATTTATTTATTTATTTATTTTTTACGAATGGATAAAACATTCTGATGTTGTATCATTCTTAACTTGTTTTAATCCTTGTAGGTAACTGTTGGCTTTCATAATTTATTCATAAAATTTGTCAATATCCTGATCTCCTCTGTATGGATTTGCTAAACAGAGTTGCAAGTTGAAAAAAACCTCTTACCTTCCTTTCTCAGGGTCAGTGTGGAAAATCAGATACTGAAATACGGGTTTACTACTTGTGAAATTACAATTTTGGAAAACGATGATCCTGGAGGAGTGTTCGAATTTTCTTCCTCTTCCAGAGGTCCCTACAGCATCAAGGTAGCTATCCGAGTAACGTCACTTAAACATTACAGACGACTTAGTTCTAACAGAGTGCTAGAAAAAGATTAATTTTATTTTTTTGCAGGAAGGGGAGTCTGTTGAGCTGCAGATTGTTCGCACTAGAGGAAGCCTCATCAGACAGTTTCTGCGCTACACTGTAGAACCAAGAGATAATAATGAGTTTTATGGAAGCACAGGAATTCTGGAGTTTAAGCCTGGTGAAAGAGAGATCATAATTACTCTACTGACAAGGATGGATGGGATTCCAGAGGTAAGAATTAATATTTTTCTCTCTTTAAATTGCATTCACATACATATTTGTTTGTCACTTACTAAAATATAGATGGTTTCACCTGTAAATACCAGCAATTTTTCTGTAACATTTGAAGGCTTTCTTTTTCTTAAGTGTGAGAAATAGATAGAGGAGGAGTGACTGAAAGGCCTATAAGATAGTCAAGCACCATATGAAAGCACTTTATATCAATACAAATCAGGTCTTGTCAGTCTTGCCTGAATATTCATTTCTCTGATATCTCTATTGTTTTGTAATCCCAGAAATCTGCACAATTTGAGGCATGTGTCTGTTGCTTTTCTCTTTGCTTTCTGCTTTTCTGTAGCTTGTTCCCTTTCCTGTGCATCAGCCATCCTGGATTCCATCAGGAAGTTTGCAAGGGTTTGATTTTACCACATTTATGTTAACATAAATTTTAGCTGCTGTGATTCAGCATTTTTTGCTGCCTTTACATGCACATTCCTATGCTGTATTTTGCATAAGCAGTTAGTTGTGTTTGTCTGATCCTGCTAATGAGCTGATCTAGGAGTAAGATGTCAGAAAGCCAGCTTTACAAAACATAAAGGTTTTAGGAAGGTTAATAATCTTTTTGTAGGGCCAGGTGGTCATCAGTCATGGATTGAAGGAGGGATGGAGGACCATATGATGAGGAAATCAGGGGATCACAGCAACTCCAACTTCAATTGCATAGGCTGCTGTAGAAATTCAGGTTTCTTTTCCCTACATACTCCAAAGAAAGGAGACATAAGAAGTCTGAACTCCACTACAGAAGCCAGGAACATAAGTTAATCTAGTAAAACTTAGGCACTAAAACAGCGGGTTATTTAATAGTTCCATTCCCAGTTTTTACTAGTTCATCAGCAGGCTGAGATAAAAGTATTTCCCTGCTTACAGCAGTATTATTAGACTAGGTAAGTCATCCTGCTGAAATGCTCAGGCAAAAACATACGAATTGTAGTGTCAGGACTAAAAAATAAGGAGGTCCTTTTATACTCTTCTATCTCCAAGAGTGGCCAAAAGCCACATACATGAGCAGGACATATATAATCACTTTCCTCCAGAATGCCATCCCAGCCTCCAATGGTGGGCAGTCCAAGGATGTCTGGAGTAATGGATGGTATCTTTGGGTGCCTTCAGATTTTCTTTCTGTTAATTGAAGCAGTTACGCTTTGAACGCAGGTAAGGTTTTAGCATCCATGACATTCTGTAGTACTGAACACCATTGTTTAATTGAATTGTATGTGAAGAACCAGTTCATGTGTGTTTCTTTACTGCTAACCACCAGCCAGTTTCACTGAGTTCTCCCCAGTGTAGAGTAATGCTGTTTTCTAGATAGATAAATGCAATATTTTTTTCTAATGTTCTCTGATACTTTTTTGAAAGTACCATGTCCCATTAGATTAATAAAGCCAGTTGATCAATTCTTTCTAAATTAGCATGCTGTCCATGGTTTAAAAATCTTTGCTTTACCTGTTACAAAGCCAGGAATCTTAAGAAGTCTTGGAGGAAAGAAAATTTACATTTCAGAGTGTGTTACAAACATTACTTGTGAAATTATGCGATTCTAAATTAAGTACACAAAATAAGTCCTTGCTTATAATAATAATAGACTTTTGGAGAAACTGATGCTTTTAGAGATAGAAAGTTCTCACAATTTCCTTTATTTGATAGCATTATACAAACGTTTATTGCATGTAGAATGTGTGTGATTTCATTTTAAGTTTGTATCCCTTTCTGCCTGATGGGGGACTGTGGACTATAGACCATTTTGTTTTTGATGTGGATGTTGAATATGTATTTTTGTTCTGACTGAGTTTCCCTCTTCTAGCTGGATGAGCTATATTCTGTGGTACTTAGTGGCTACAGTGAAATGCCAGGCAAGTTGGGGAATGCCACAATGGTCAATATAACCATTTTGAAGAATGATGATCCGCATGGTATCATTCAGTTTCTACCTTACGAACTAACAGTAACAATAAGTGAAAGCAAAGGAGAAGTCATCCATACCGGTAATTCCTTTTTATTAGAGTTACTTCTTTATCTGCTGTCTGCTTCTGCAAGTCTTATTTTCCCTGTTCTAGGATAACAGAAGTCTAGGAGACTTCTTACTAAAATCTCCACTCAGGACTTTACAGATTGGTACAATGCCAAGCAAGATGAGCAGCGGAGAGTGAAGTGGAGAAGTATGGGTGTGGAAAAACAGAGGGATTAACTGAGTAAAAAGGATTGCTAGAGAATTTTCCAGACAGGAGGGATGGAGTACTGATGTATGTGCAAAGTGCAACGTGGAGGTAGTAGCTCTGTTGGTGGAGAATGAAGAATGGGGTGTTATATAAGAGAAACATAGAGTTAAATCTTCCTATGGGTGATTTTAATTGATCTATTCAGTTATCAATTACTTTTACAGGCAAGAATTAACATGTGAAATTAAAGCAGTTTGCACTGCTTTAGTAATCTGTCTTTGTGTGTCCTTTTCTGTAGCACTCCAACATGTTACTGGTTTCATAAGAAGTGAAATTGGTTATTATTGTATTTCCTTTTTCTCAGTTTCAGATGTTTCAGATGTTCCTTTTTGATTTCTGTTGCTCTGAATATGCACACTGACTCTGTTTATGTTTTTTAGCTGTTTACAGAGTTGTAAGAAATCAAGGAAACTATGGAAATGTTAGTGTGTCTTGGGTTGTTGATCCAGCATGTACCAATGACGTCTATCCAGAGCAAGGGACTATTTTATTTGATAATCTGGAGTTTTCAAAAAATATCACCATTTACTCACTGCCAGATGAGGTAAACACTTTTACAGTGTTTTGGGGTGAGAATATGGGACAAAGAGTAAGTACTAAAACATTAGAGTATAAGGAGAAAAAAGGAATGTGTGTTTCTCAAGAGCCTAATAACTTGTAGGAAATATCAAAATACTTGGGTAGAACTGAGATAATGTCTGCAAATCATAGAGAAATTTCAGAAGCTGTGCATACCTCTAAACAAAAAAGGTAGAAGCTGAGAGTAATTGTACTGTGGTAAAGTTATAGGAAAGTTTGACTGAAACTCGTATCTTGATAACTGGAATCCTAATTTCAATCCTAATCCTATATGCTGATAAATTTGAAGTAATATAAGAAAGATTACACCTAATGATAAATAAATAAAGCTGTAAAAAAAACTACATGTATCAGAAACATAAAACTGGAAGGTAACTTTTGGGTCATCTGTGCAAGATAAAGAGGAAGGGACTTACTTACAAAAACTGTAGATGGATGATAATTTCTGTATAACTGTATGAATTATCATCCCTCTTGAGACACATAAGGACTGACAAATAAAAACAACACTCAGAAATCTCTGGCTTATTAATCCCCCTAACTTTTCATTTTAAATTCTTCAGTGTTTTGTATGCTAGAAATTAATGTCTTAATACTTTCAGGTGCCTGAAGAGGAGGAAGTATTCACCATCAGTTTATTCAATGCTACCGGTGGAGCCAGGCTGGGCAATGTAACCACTGCAATTTTACAAATAACAAAGAATGATGATCCCATTTATTTTGCAGGTTAGATATTATTGTTTATAAATGTGGAATACATACACTACCTAAAACGGATTTTTTTCACAAACCAGATCATTGCGAAATCGTAATCCCAAAAGAGCAAGTGGAAAAGCTCCCCAAACTTTTTTTTTTTTTTGTATTTAATTTATATTTGTTTCCTTCAGAACCTTCCCATTTTTTTGTGTGTGTCATTTTTCTCTTTGTTGATGTTGAGATCAGTTAGGAGGCAAGGTACAAAATATTCTCTCGTACCTGAATTATTTCCTACCTTTATCACATACATCTTATTGTTTCATTGAAGAGGAAGATCCTACTAGAGAGAATTAAGAAAACAGAGCAAATGCAAGCAACTCAGGCTTGAACTCAGACAGATTTGTTGCTTTTGTATTTTCAGAACCTGTGACAGTGAGTGTTCAAGAAGGAAGTGTTGCAAACTTTACAGTCCTAAGGAATGGATCTGCTGATGTCGCTGTTGTTGTCCAGTATATTACTGTTAATGGAGATGCAACAGCTGAAGAGGGAGACTTTGTTCCCAGTGGAAAGAACAGTGTCATTTTGTTTGATGTTGGAGAAAGGGAGCAGAATTTATCTGTGTATATCAACGATGATGATACCCCTGAAACTGATGAAACATTTTATATTATCCTTTTCAATTCTACAGGTAAGTCTTCCTTTTTTTTTTTTTTTTTTTTGCTGGCAATTTCTTAGTATCTTGGTCTTATCATAAAGCAATATTTAAATGCCAAGAATTATACGAATAATGTTTGCTTCAAGATTTTTATACAATAAATGCATACTGTGTTTGAATTTTCATCCTTAATTATTTTATTGGAAACAAAAATCAAATGATAGAGTTGATACTTTGCCTGCAAAAACAACTGGAGTGAAAGTCCCTTTTCAAATATAAATGCTCCAAATTAGATGGACTTCAATACAAAAACACAAAGCAAAAAAAAAAAAAACAAAATTTAGTACCCAACAGTCTTAGGAAAAGAGGTATTCTTTTAGTTATTTTTTTCATGCTCCAGAGTGTATTACAAAACTACATGATTTTTGTAAAAACAAACAGAACTGCCATATTTTGGAGGAAGGGTATGTAATTGCTCTATTTTATTAGTAGCGAAAAGTATGCATACATTTTTTTCACTCTGAGACTATAGTTTTAAAAGGCTTAATTTGCAGAAAAATATATGTCACAATTTACCCAGGGGACCACCTCTAAAGAAAGGATTTATTACCTTAGAAATAACGTATTTTTGTTTATTTATTTATTTTTCAAAGTTTACACTTAAAAAGGAATGACCAAAATTATTCAGCCCATTCCTCACGTTTTTGAAATACATATCTTTTAGAATAAATTATCACTGTTATGTAATATACATGAGAAAATAAAAGTGAAGTATAAGAAATTCATAATTTTTCCAGAGCCCTAAGTATTTAATAAAGACCCTCCCCACACCTAGCTCCAACAAAACTCATGGTGTTGTGGGAGAGTCATTTGCAATTGTGTTATCAAATTTTAATTTACTGCCCTTCATTTTTTACTGTTCTCTAGTTGAGAGGTAATAACAGGCTCTGAATCTGCTGCAAATCTTTGCAATGCAAAGCAAAGCTGTATTGAATCAGCCATTGAAACCTGAGGGGCTGTAATTTAATAAAGCAAAGAAAGATGATGGCAATTAACCATCAGACTATACCTTCAGATTGTGTGACACGTTCTCAAAGTAAAATACCTACCAGGTATTCAATTCAAGATTAGGAAACCTAAAATTAGATTTCTTCATCTGTAAGCACGCTAAGCATCTTAGTTCTCATTACAGTCTCTGATGGTCTTAGTCTTTAGCAGTCGATAAGACTGAAGTGATTGAGGTCATGCTACAGTGGACACCCTGCGGCTGGCCTGTGAGTTTCTCACAAGGCAGCATTGATCTTGAGTTGAATCCTTCCCTGAACATTGGTAGCAGGCAGCCAGAGGTTGACAGGGAAAGCAGTAATTTGAGTATAAGGCAGCTAAGCTATTTCCCAAGGTCGGCTGGTATTCACTGTAGTACCCAGGTCTCTTATAAAATATCAGACTAGGGAAAGGATTAGAAAAAACCATTCTTCTTCCTTCATAAGTTTTCTCTTTTGTTGTCTCTTTCTACTTTAATAACTTTCTTCAGGATCTACTGGTAGCTCCCAATACTACCCCATTGGGAACATATCATGGCTTTTCTCCTAGCACATGGGGAATGGGTATCCATAGCCTCCTTTTTCCTCTAAAATGAGCATCATATAGTTTTACAGCCATTCTAGAATCACTAAGAATAAAGAATATTTCTATACATATTCCTGAAAGCAAAAGTTGGTTTTCTTTCTATGATTGGTTACATACAGTGGCCTTGACTGTTCTGAAATTTTTTTGGGGACTGTTGTTCCTGAGAGAAAATACAAATAGAGGTATATGAAGTTAGAGGAATAAGCACATTGTTTAACGTGGAACAAAATTTAGTCGGACACTTTCAAAGAAGACAAAAAATGGGGTGGGTGTGGACACATTATGTTCATCTATGGACAATGCAATGGAGTTAGAATTAACATCCCTTAATATTTACCTGTACTAATATGCACACTGAAAGCCTGCTAGCTTCCCATCTACATAATAAGAATCTTATGTTTCTTCCTTTTAGATATTCTTTGATATGGGAGTGAATAAACTCTTAGACATTGCTCATAGCTTGTATTTAGTTTAAATGCAATACTTTTCTTCTAGGTCTAAAGAAGGTCGGGGCTCTCTGAATACCTTACTCTTTTATTCTGTACCTCTGAATATCTTATTCTTTTGACTTGTCCAGATGATCAAACAGAAAATGTTACCTCACATAACAACTACATGCAAGGATACTGTGTAGTAAGAATCACATCTTCTCAGTTCATGTCATTTTTCCTGAAAATCTTACGTCTTGCTCTCTGGATGGTACACTACTTAAATACTTTTACTCTGATTTGCCTGCTGCTGAATACCTCAAATTCTGTTTTTCACTGACTTTTATAATTGTCCTTTTCTTTGTATAAAAGCAATTGTAGTGAGTAGAAAACATAATTGGATTTAGAGTTACCTACATTTCTGATTCCAATTTTAATAATAATAATTGTCCTCTTTTTTAGGAGATACAGTTATCTTTAAGGCTGGAATGGCAACAGTTATTATTGAAGCAAATGATGATCCTAATGGAATTTTCTCTTTGGAACCTTTAGAGAAGCCAGTTGAAGAAGGCAAAAGTAACATTTTTTGGTAAGTAACGTTTAAAGAATATCTTTGCACTCTTTTGGAACTGGTGTATGTGGTACTTTATAAATAGCACTTTGATTAAATCAAATGCACAAGTGTGCATTGATAGAAGTGCACTATAGAAAAACAGTTTTACAAAATTTTGGATTAAATGATTTGTAATGTGTTGAAGACATCACCTGTAATACTATGGAGTACACAGTAAATATTAAAAAGTGCACAGAAGCTCATGTTGAAATGTAACTAAATAAGACTTCAGCATTGATGTTCTGTTATAATCTCAGGAACCTGTAGATACAGAAAAATCTGAATGATTGAGCACAATATAACCTAGGCTGACAGAAAAAGAAAAAAAACCACTCAACAAATAGCTAAATAAAACTGTGTGGCACTAGGTGGCTTTTTGTACCCATCTTTGAAATTTTCAACTGCAAACTACTGTATTCTTTCTTTCTGTTTTTGTATTTTTTTTTTCTTTTATCTGTTAATTACAGATTGAAATCTATACTTAAAGTCCGGATGTGACACTCTTCATTAGTCTGACCTTTGAAAGTATTTTCCTTTGTGCCACCATGATATATTGAAGAATTAGCAGGGTTAAAAATTGAATGCACTTGGCATCTCGCCTTGTTACATTCATTTCATAAATTTACTATGGGGTTTTAATTGGATGAAAAAATGATTTTTCGTTAAGAAATCTTGAGACAGGCTGTAAAGAGAAGTTAGGTCACAATAAATGCGATAGTGCAAATAGTTAGGGAAGAGGTTCTTCTTGCATTTAAAAAATCATCCTTTTTTTTTTGTCTGTTTGTTTTAAAGCCTTGAAGCAGATGCTTATGGCTGTGAATTGGTTCTTTATGCTTGTGTCAATACATCTGAAATATGAATAGTCTCAAGAAAAGAGGATATTAAGTTCATTGTGTGTTTGTTGTTGTGCTGTTCACTGTTTTGGGCTTTGTTGTTTTTTTGTCCTTTATAGTCTAATCTGCAGGATAATTTTTGTGGATTTGGTGGTGTTAAGAATATTGTTTTGATGTAAACATGCTTATATACAGGTGCTTTATGGAATTATAGGATACCAAGATCTCCAACATCTGAGGAACCTGCTCAGTCATCATTGATAAAATATATTTACTAGGGATCTGTCTCTTCCATACTGTCACTACTTTGACAGTTGTGTAGCATATAAAAAAGTGGTCAAAGTAGCATGTAACCAAACCACCGAAAACACAGAGGTTTTAATGAGGTAATTGGAATTAGTGCAGCAGCGCTACACAGCTGGGATAGAGCACCCTGGTTAACGCCACAGAAGAAAAACCTTTGGAAGCAGAAACAACATAAATGTGTTCCTGTGGCTGGACTAGTTTAGCTGAACTAATTCTTCAACCTGATATAATCTATTTATAAGGCATTTTATGTCACCGTGCAAACCGACAGAAGCAAACTTCCTGTATGTAAGCGCACTCTTAATAAAGGCACTGTATGGGTCACTTTTTATTTGTAGTGCCTTTTTGAAATTAGTGTAATTGTGTTAGCAGATAGTTACCAAAAAAAAAAAAATCTTTTCATTTACTACGTTCTTAATCACAAATAACAGTAGATTTCTGAAAGCCGTAGAATGTAATTCTAATTTAATACAAGTGTAAGAAAAAGTTTAAGTAGACTTGATGACTGAAAGGAGAAACGTTTGTGGTTAAATGTAGATGATTCTCTTTCCTGTCTAAGAGTGTCCAAGTATATTAATTTTTAATGTTAACTTTCTGAACTATTATGCATTCATATTTATTATTATAAATTGGAATTACAAGACACAGTGATGTGTAGCTTCACAGTAGTATTCTGCATGGACCTGCGTATGCTACTTCTGTTTTCTAAAGTACGTATTCCGGGAGTAGAATTGTACTGCAAAAGTGGTTGCCTTTAAAAGGAAGGCTTCATGGAACAGTTGTAGTATATTAGTATTTTACTTTATATTACATAGTATATTACTTCTTACTGTAAGGAAGATTACAGTAAAAGGAGTCTCCACATTTTCCTTTTCTACTCAACGCTGATGCATGCCTGCCAGGACTCTCATTCTTTCTGTATCACTGAACAGGATTTTGAGACACAGAGGACACTTCGGCAATGTTTCTTTGACCTGGCAGTTGTTTGATAAT
The DNA here is from genome assembly GCF_964211835.1 of Anser anser. Classification (NCBI taxonomy): domain Eukaryota; kingdom Metazoa; phylum Chordata; class Aves; order Anseriformes; family Anatidae; genus Anser; species Anser anser. The sequence goes on along the minus strand of NW_028154049.1, from coordinate 27,810 downwards.
AACTCTGCACTGAAGCCAGGAGAAGAATTCTATGAAACTTATGGGACTGTGTGCTTCATGGATGGTGAAAGGTCGAAGTCAATAACACTACGTGCCATTTCAGATAGAATTCCTGAATTCAATGAATTTTACATTCTAAAGTTGGTGAATGCTTCAGGTATTGTCTTCCATATCACCATTTCCTTCATATCTGGTAGAAAAGAGTTATGTTTAATCAATCAAAAAGAAACCAACACTAGAAAGAGCATTGCTCTGAATCATGTCTTGATATCCTATGCTTTTCTGGTAAGGTTTTAGGTCTTATTTTTCATTTAATCTTGATTTCCATATATAGAGAGTTACTCAGTTCCCGAATTACTGTTAAACACATTTTGGTGATCTGAACTTTAAAAGGGATGCCTCTTGGTTTTTGAAATTAAACTTCTTAAAGTTCAGAAGTTTCATTTCAAAAACCAAGAGTTCTGAATTTCAGATACATAGATCTCCATGCACAAAATATAAAACAAAGATACTAACAAAGAAATAACAAAGGTATTAAAGGTTATGTGTGTCTACCATAATAGAGGTTGCTTTTTTGTTTGTTTGTTTCCCTAGAGGAGGTAAAATACTTGTAGTTACCACTTCACATGACTTAAATTACAACTTTAAATTGCTACTGGACACATTTCCTAATCTGGATTAATTCCACTTTAGTACTATTCATGGTCTTCTGTGCTCTGATACAAGTGAAAATGTGTGTTGGCCTTTCCTGTAAGTGAAGTCCATACGGATGTACAAAAGATTTCCTGCTTATAACAGGTAGATCACTGTACACTTTGAACACGGAGATTCTCCATTCACAACATGATCTTCATATCATGAATTCTTACTGTGCAAAGATAGATGACTAACACCAGGACTGGGCAGCAGTTTTAACACACAACTGGTTACTGTTTCTGCAAGGTGTATGTACTTCTGTATCAGAGGCAACAGGCAAGATTTTGCCATTCTCTATTCCTGTAAGTCTTTGAGCAATACAAGAATTGAATTTGGCCCCCATGCTTATCAAACGAATCAAAGGTAACCTACCTTATTGGCTAATTAAGAAAAGATGGACCTTGTCATGTTTCACCTGAAAGACATCTGTGTGTTTTACAGCTGAAAAATAGCATGTGGGTTTGTTTTCTACTGAAATTACATCAGCACAGTGTTTTAAGAATAATACAATTAACCTATGTAATTTTCAAGTTAGATCATTTGCTATAAGTCCAGAGGATCTTAAAGGAGGGTTTGAGGTTTTTTTAGAAACTTGTTTTATTAAAAAAAAAAAAAAGTACTTTGAAACTTTTTTCTGAGTGTGTTGTTTAATCATTAACTTTTACTCTAACTTCTATTACGCAGGTGGGTCTCCTGGTCCTGGTGGTCAGTTATCTGAAACCAGTCCTACTGTAACTGTCATGATCCCTTTCAATGATGACCCTTTTGGAGTGTTTGTTATAGATCCAGAGAGCCAGGACAGAGAGATAGTGGAAGATACTCTTTCTGAAGATGACCTTTCCTATATTACGGACTTCACCATCTGGAGACAGCAAGGCACCTTTGGTGTTGTCCGACTAGGTTGGGAAATACTGTCTAGTACCTTCCAAGCTGGACTGCCATCAATGGTAGATTTCTTGTTGCTTGGATCATTCCCAAGCTCAGTACAATCACAGCCCCACATGAGGCGCCATCACAGTGGAACAGACGCTCTGTATTTCAGTGGAAAAGAGGATGCATTTGGCATTATCGGTCCTGAATACCCATAACAATGGAAATAATGCAGTAACCAATTTTACATTTTCAGCTTGGTTAATTCCTAATGTCAGTACAGATGGCTATATAGTTGAAAAGGATAACGATAATGGGACTTTATATTATGGTGTGAAAATTCAGACAAATGATTCTCATGTTTCTGTAGTGCTTCATTATACAGCATTAGGGTCCAATATGACATACATGGCTAAAACATCAGTCATGAAATACCTGGATGAGAATACTTGGCTTCACGTTCTGATTACTCTGGATGAAAGTATAATTGAATTTTACGTTGATGGAATTCTAGTTCTGGGAGGAATGAAGAGTCTAAAAGGAGAAGCAATTCTTGATGGTGAGCCTTTGCTATTTTTCTCCATATATAAAGCTCTGAAATGCATAGTCTAGCCACTTCAAAGGTGGAAGAAATACACTGAAATGATTATATCTGTTAAGTTAATTGAAAGGAATGGATAAGAATTCTTTGAGGATTTTCAGAAAGCCTATGGAAATTGTGTGAATGTTCTAAAAAATTCAAACTGCTGCGATGTTGAGTGAGAGTAGAGGACTATTAATTGTATGGTGTACTATTTTATTTCTGCTTTTAAAATTCCAGGTTGAAGTTTAAGAAATCAAATTTTCCATTTGTAAAAAGAATAGTACTTCTGCAATTAGTAATTTCCATCACACTTGCAGTACTGTAGCTAAGCTGAGAGGCTGAGAGGTTTTTTTTTTTTCCCTCCCTCGGTTTCTAGAACAAATATATGTGAAATGCAATGATGCTTTTATTGCTAGAAGGATATGTCTGTGCTGTAAATTTTCTTTATTAGTGGGGATGGCGTGTGTCTGGGGATAATGCAATAGTAAGGCAAGTATGTCATCTCTCTCCGTTGAATGTTGGGTAATACACAGTGGTGTGCATAGCAGCCCAGTTTTTCTCAGCATCCTCCACTTTGTGCCCTGGGACTTTTATCAGTTCCTGTGGTTGCTCATCTCTACAACTGCCACTCAGTGTCATATGTATGACAATACACTGAAGAGCACAGCTTTTTTTGTTTGTTTGTTTTCTTTCGTTTTCTGAAAGGCAACTGAAAACAGCTGATGTGTGTGTTTTAGCACAAGAGCATAGCATGGCACAGAATAGGATAGAGTAGGAATGAATATGAGGCAGCTGTGATCCTATAGTTTGGAGACAGAGAAATATAAATGCTGTTGTAAAAAGAGTTTGGAATTTGCATGGAATTACAGTGTGGTGGATGAAATGGATGTCCAGAAGGGTTAATGCAGTAATCATGAGTATCATCAGAATGGATCAGCTGCCCTAGCAGAGGGAAACAAAGTAGGATTTGTTCAGCAAAACAAGGGCTAAAAGGGGTTGCAGTTCTGCTCTGAAAATCTGTGGAGGAAAGAGGGAGCCTCAAGTCTCTAAGACTTATAAAAATGAGGGATGATGATAATGTGCTGCTAGAACTAATAGGATGAAAAACTTGGACAGCATAGGATGGAATTGTTTGGCCTGTGAGGACTTACCTGTAACATTGAGATGAGGCTCAAGGAACCTCCTGATTTTGGATCTCAAGATCAATATGATTCCTCATCCAGGGACAATGAACAGTTTACCATTGGTTTTTAAGAAAAACAGGTAGTCAGTTGCTGACTGTTTCATACAAATACAATAACATGAGAAAAAATTATAATTTCCTTCTCAGGTCCAGGAATAGTAAGAATTGGAGCAGGAATCAACGGCAGCAGTAGGTACACAGGGTTAATGCAGGATGTAAGGCTTTATGAGCGTAAGTTGACACGAGCAGAGATCTATGAACTTCATGCAACTCCTGCAAAAAGTGATGTCCACCCTGTCTCTGGGTATTTGGAGTATTGGCAAGGAGAGACCAATAAATCATTCATCGTGTCTGCAAAGGATGACAAAGAGGAAGAAGGAGAAGAATTATTCATACTAAAGCTCATTTCTGTGCGTGGTGGAGCTCGAATTTCACAAGAAAACACCACAGCAAGATTAAGAATACAGAAAAGTGATAATGCTAATGGTTTATTTGGCTTCACTGGAGCATGTATCCCTGAGGTAAGGTGGTCATAATGGAAATTGTAGGTGATATTTCAGGCACAGAAAGCTAAATGGCAGGACCAAGTGACCTGAACAAACCCTAGATTTTGCAGTGTTTGCTTTTGTGGTTAAGCAAAGTTTTCCTAGGATTTGGAGATGCATATGTTCTGTTAATACAACCTCAGTTCCACTGGGATTTACTATATAATTTTAAAAAACTAAAGAAAAAAATGGTTAAGAAAATTTAGTTTACTATATAAACTGAAGACTAAGGCTTAATTTTTTTTTTCTAGAAAAATATTTTACCTTCACTTCTGTTACATTTGAGTTACCAGTTAAAATGTAAGATTTAATTCTCTGGTTTTTTTTTGAGAATGGATTATTGCAAAGATTTTTATTTTAGTTTTCTGTGTCACATGATGTGTTTGAGATAATTTTACTAGAGATCATGCAATGACAAAGTGTTATGGATTTTTCCACCTTCATTTGCTGTCATAAACTAAGTTATAATTTGCATATGTTTGATGTCAGTTGGTTGATTTAGTAGTGGGTTTTTTTGTTGTTTTAGTTTTAACAGATGAAATCTTTTTTCAGTGGTATCCATTCTATATGCAGAGTGTAAACTTGCTACTTTTTGAGGAGGCTTGAAATAAACATAAATCATTCTTTACTTCTTTAATCAATTATAAGGGGGAATAACATGATAGCTATCTCTACTGGTATTGGATTATTTTGTGGAAAAAAAAATTTAATACAGTTTTCATTTGGGAACTCTTATGAGCTTTAATTACATTCTTTTTTAATCAAAGTGCTTATGATGTTTTTAAAATAACTGTCTTGCCTGAGTGATACTAGTTTTCAGTTTGGTTCAGTTTGCTTATTGTGTGCCTACCATATGCTATGATAATAGATTCCTTCAGGTTCAAGTACCTCTGATACGCTGTGATGCCACAGATCATCAGCCAACCATGAAGAAAAAAAATAATTATATGGCACGGTAATTGTTTTGCACCTATCATATGTCCATTTCACCAGGGAAGTATTAGAGCTCTTAGTGGTGATGCAGGAACACAGCATTTTTTTACCAGTAGTTTAACTGTGCATATCTGTCTACTAGGCAGCTGAAGTCACACACAGTATCTATGCTTTCTTACAAAGCAGCCCTGAAATTTATCTAATGCATAAGATAGCTTTAACCTTTCCAATAACTTTCAGATAAAATTATTTTCTATGTTAATTTTATGAACGTTATTTTCTAAAATAGAAGGTCAGTACCAATTAAAGCTTCATTCCAGAGATGTGAAGTTGTCGCTGCAGAAGTCATGTTATCTGTGAAGATACAGAATTGTAAGGAGGACAGTAGAAGAGAAAAATCTGTTTTTCTGAATGATGATGGTATAGTTTATTTCTATCCATAGTGTGTCTGGTTAGAGAAAGTGCTGATCCAAATCTTTCTTTAAATTATTGCTAAGGAAAATTACAATATTGACGTTATTATAAAGCAATAGTTTCATTTGCTTTCGACAGGTACATTTCAAGCATATTGATTCTGTCTCTGACGCATAGTTTTAGGAAAGGGGTTGTGTCCAGGACGAACTGCAGTGTATTGTTATTTGTTACCTTAATAGTCCTCAGGGAGGCATCAGACTTTTGCAGATTCCACTAGGATTGTTCTGATTGGCATCAAGGTCAGTTTCAGCTTCCTAACACTCCAAAAGAGCTGAAAGTAACATGACAGCAATTTTTTACTTGAACATTTGTCTGGCATTAAATATTTTCATGTTATTTAATGAAATTGCCTTGATTTACTTTGACAGTAATAAACGTTCCAAATTTTTGCTTTCTTCCAGACTGCTGATGAAGGTTCCACTATATCCTGTGTTGTGGAGCGTACAAGGGGAGCCCTAGACTATGTGTATATAAAGTACATTATCTCACAGGTTGATTCCACTGGCATTAATTACTCTGTTACCGATTTTTCTAATAGCAGTGGCACTATCACATTCGTTCCTTGGCAGAGATCAGAGGTAAACCCTACCTTCCTATTAACAATTCATCCTGTCCTTTACAAACCTCCTGGAAAATACCTTCTGAGGGTGCTTGGCTGGTTTGCATACTAGAGAGTGTTTACTTCACATGGCTTTTCTTATTATTATTTTTTATTTTGTTATTTTATGTTGTTATTTTTTTGTTATATATATATTTTCTTTCTTTCTTTTTTTCCATCCCTGACAACAAGAAAGTGTTATTTGTAGCTCTGTGTATATGTCAGTTCAAAAGTCACCATGTGTGCATGTACATATTAGATATATGTACATATACATAAAAAATATTAACTGTATTTATGTGTATGTGTACATATACTTTAAAAAGTGTAGATAGTCCATGTACTTTCGAAATTGGAAAATGATCAGGTTTGATCTGAGTGTTGTAACTCAAATTTATGTCCACAACAATTAAATAGGCAATAGTAAGATTCATTGCTGTTCTTGCACTCAAGGCTATCCAGGTTCTGTCTCCTTTTAAATTCAAAATCAGAAACAGGAGATTAAAGGTGTTCTTGTAACAATAGCTGTTTTTGAGTCTCCCTGAAATGATTACTGTCTGCTTTAATCTATTCCTCTGCATAAAGTGTGCGAGCAACTGGAACATAAGGAAATTATTCAATATTCTGGCCTTAGAGACACCTGAAATTGGTAATCAGAATTGCATCTCTGAGTTGGGGGAGAGAAAGAGAAATGATACATAAGGGAAGCTTTAGCTGCTTCTGAGAAAGCTTTCTAAAAGTCTTACGAAATTCCTTATCTGAATTAGTTTAAAAAAAAAAGAAAAAGAAAAAAGAAATACCAGGATACCAGGATACACTGAAGAGTAGGAATTCAAAGCTACAGAGGCCCACAATTAAAAAATTATGTGGGCAGACTGGAGGTCCAAAAGAGGGCCAGAAAGATGATCAAAGAGCTGGAGAACCTGTCCTCTAAGGAAAGACTCAAGGGGTTAGATCTTTTCACCCTTTAGAAGGGGACTTTGATCCCATTATTACAGTACCTAAAGGGCAGCTCCAGAGTTGACAGAGGCTCTCTCTTCTCAAGAAACCACAGGAGAAGACAGAGGGCAAAGAGTACAAAGATAGAGTGGGAGAGGTTTTGTCTTGAAATTTTTTACAACTACTGGAACGACTTCCTTAGGGACAGGGTCGGGTTGTCCCGACCTCAGCATCTGGGCCAGGGCAATCCCAAGCACAAACACAGGCTGGGCAGAGAAAGCACTGAGAGCACCCCTTGGGGGGGGAAGGACCTGGGCGTGGTGGTTGATGAGAAGCTCGACATGAGCCGGCAATGTGTGCTTGCAGCCCAGAAAGCCACCCGTACCCTGGGCTGCACCAACAGCAGCGTGGGCAGCAGGGCGAGGGAGGGGGCGAAGGAGGAAATTCTTCCCTCAGAGGGCGGTGAGGCCCAGGCCCAGGCTGCCCAGAGGAGCTGCGGCTGCCCCATCCCTGGCAGAGCCCAAGGCCAGGCTGGATGGGGCTGAGGGCAGCCTGGGCTGGGGGGAGGTGTCCCTGCCCATGGCAGGGGGTGGCGCTGGGTGGGCTTTAAGGTCCCTTCCAGCCCAAACCAATGTATGGTTCTATGGTAGAATTCCCATCACCAGGGGTGCTTAAGATGCAGTTGAACATGGTGCTGGATTATTTCATCTATTTTTTTTTTTTCCATGAAACATTGAACTTCATCTTTTGATGTCCCATCCAACGTGGGCTGTCCTATGATTAAAATTCTGTGGTAATAAACAGCGTGTGCTAGAAATAGAAATAAAAATAATCTGTTTCAATGAATTCAATCCTGATGTACAGCACAGAATTGTTAAATTTATTTGAAGAAGTGGTGCGGGACCACAGTACTGTAGAAACAACATACACTTTCTATTATTGTTTGTATAATAAGGATGAATTGTGAGTAGAAAATACCATCCTCAGTTTCACTTATATCAGGCTGCAGAAGTCAATGTGGACTCAAATTCGCTGAAGTCATTTGCAGGGATCCCAGTGACTTCACTAGAACTGTGAATCTGGATAATGTGATGACTGGCAAAAGCGTGTGGTATCTGAAAATAGTTCATTCATGTTATAATAGTTTGTTCATTCAGCTTTATTTCTCTGTGAAATGATATTACTGCATTTCATACAATCATATATAGCAGAAATTTCCAAAGCTTTTCTAGCATGGCAACATAGACGAGGCCCACATTACTCTATCTAGTGGCAGAAAATGGCTGATGTAGGCTCTTGCTACACAGCTTACTGGTCCAATTTACTGCATACATACAGAGGAGCTAATGTGCATGGCTCTAAGAAACGGGCTGGTAGCAAGCTGCTCTTCAGGTGGGATATCCTAAGGGACTTTCAACTGACATTTGTAATCTACTCATTACCATGCCTCTAAATATGATCAGCTACTTAAATGTTTTCTATATGTTTGTCCGACCATATCGAAACATAAAGAAAGATGGAATTTTCTGAAGTGAATGTGTTAGCGTGTTTAGAGCAAGGTTATGTTAGTAAATCGTATGATCTGCAGGTCAAAGTGTCAGGTGGTATAATAAGCTCAATTTATTTGCTCTCTAAATTGGATTAATCACTGTAATGTCTCTTCATAAGCATAATTTCAAAAAGATTTTAAAATTTATCAGATATTTCATGTTCAGTACATGGAAATTAAACTCTGCTTTTGTGAAGATATACAAAACCAACCAAACAAGTATTTATTATCACTTATTTATGTAGTTTGAAACAATTCAGAAAATATGCCTTCCATTTCCAGTAGCTTGGAAGCATTGTTTTTGGAAAGCATATTCTAGACATAAAATGTTATCTTAGAAATTAGTTGAATTTATGTGGAGAGCAAAAATAGTGTCCTTTGCTTTCAGAACTATACAGCAGATACAGCTGACTGACTAATCAAAGAATGTTGCATGGTTTGATTTCTCCATGATTTGGTCCTTCTCTAGGTGTTAAATTTGCATGTTATTGATGATGACATTCCGGAGTTAAATGAATATTTCCGTGTGACATTAGTCTCTGCAGTGTCTGGAGATGGGAAACTAGGTTCAACTCCTACCAGTGGAGCAAGTATAGATCCAGAAAAGGAAACTACTGATATCAGCATCAAAGCCAGTGACCACCCATACGGTAACAATGATGGGAATTATACAGCTTTGTTTCAGATTATTGTGTAGTTCTTTCCAGTCAGATGAAAACTTTGCTTGGTTGTAATAGTTGAGGAAGCAATCTCATATATTCCACTTTATCTAACTTGAATTAATTCATTGTTTATATACATGAATGAATACTGAATTAGTTTTCTTTTATAATTTTACAAAAAGGCCTCAAATCTTCCCTGACCAAACAAGCAATGATTCTCTTGTGAGGGCAAATAAAGGCTCTGCATGTAGTTGATCCTGTCCAGGTTTTTCATCAAATGAGAATTCCTGACAATGAGAGTCATTTCTCCATATGTCTTGTACCAGTAAATACGCAAAACCGTGGCCTGTGAGGCTCTTTTGGGAAGAGAAGGTTTTATTATTGTGCTGTGCCTTTTATCAAGACTGACAAGAATATCAGTGAGAGAGGGTAAGGCACACAGCACATCTCTGGAAATAGTGTGATTGAGGCTTAAGGGTATACTGGTATATGTGGTTTTTAATTTCAGAACCATCACAAGATATGTTATCAATCACTTTATTTAAATTGTTTATCATCTTTAAAATTTGTTATGAAAAGCCATGTAAGTAGTAATTCTTGTCTTCCAGGTCTGCTCCAGTTCTCTGTGGGGCCACCTCCTCAGCCAGGTGATAAAATGATTCTTCCAGCCTCTTCTGTGCCCCATATTACTATTAAAGAAGAAGCTGGACACGTCAGATTACTGGTAGTTCGTGCACAAGGCCTTCTTGGAACAGTTCTGGTGGAATACAGAACAGTGCCAGTCACAGCTTTCAGTCCCAAAGATTATCAGGTATGGCAACTGCCAAGGTGGTATAATTGTTTTGGAATTAATTAGAGTTATTTATCGTGGAGATAGCTTTCAGTTTGACTGCTCTAGCCCAGCTATGATTCTTTCACAGAAAGACTACTTTACAAGGTGATGTGGCAAATGGATATGTAATATTCACTTAAAAATATACATCATGTGACTTCTCCATTCTTTTCTCTGCAGTAAGTTGCATTGTCTAGGAAAAGCCTCTGGTTTTGAACTTTTTTTTTTTTTCTTAACAGAGTTTTCAGTGTAGCAATTTGTGAGTTTTGCTGTTGTTACAGACCATATTATTCAAGTGCATGTACAGGTTAACATTATGCTTGTACATACTGGGATTTGTATATGCCTAGCAAAATAACCTGCATGTATCTGCACTTGCTTGTCCAACTGATCATTTGTGCAGAAAAATAAGAAAAATGTACATGAATGCAGATGCTCACCAGTATGTCAACTTAGATGTCTTCTTTTTTTTTTTCTTTTGTAAAACAGATTTTTCAGATTTTTTTTTAAAGCTTAAGTGAGGAAAAGTAGATGTTTTGAAAAAGACAAAATGAAGGTTCTGTTTCTTTTTTTTATATGGATGAAAACATTAGACTTGAACAAAAATATGAAGAGCTCTTATATTGCAGGCTGTTGTGGGTACACTGGAATTTCAGCCAGGAGAAAGATACAAGTACATTACTGTTAACATCACTGATAATACTATTCCTGAATTAGAAAAAACGTTTAAAGTGGAGCTGTTGAACCCAGAGGGAGGAGGTAAGGCACATATATCAGTCCCTTAGTTGTATTTTCATGACCTCTACTCGTTCATAAAAATCTTGTCTTTCTTGGCATTATTTTCTATGTTATTTCTGAAAACAAACAAAAAGCACCTCTACATCCCCACCCCCATACAGCTGTCTTTTTTCGTAGGGAAGAACTGTTCCTCAGTTCTTTTCTTAATCCTTGGTGGAAACAACCAGATCCCATAGCAAGTATATTATTACCATGTATTAGGGAAAGTGTATCACTGCCATCTGTTAGGTCATCTAAAGGCAATTGCTGCTTTTCACTTTGTATAACTTCATGGTTGGTAATGAGAACTAAAATAATGCAAAAATATATTAGCAATATGTTGCATTTCAAAAATATGGAATATTTATAAAATATTTAAGGCTAAACAGTCAAAGTGTTGTGTTTTTGTTTGTTTGTTTTGGTTTTTTTTTGTTTTGTTTTGTTTTTTCTTCCACATGAGTGAAATCAGAAGAACTGCAATACATAGGTCAAATGGATTATAGCAGTAATAGGCTGTGGATGTTGAGGGCCATAGGGAGTTTGCTGAGCTGTAGCTGCAGAGGTAGCTCGTAGATAATTGTCTGTAAGAACAAGACAAACACTTGAAAGAATTATTGGTTTGAAGGGCTAGTCTGAAGGGACGGCAAAGCATAGTGGTGCTGCCACATAAACCCCTGAATACCTTACAGATTTTTTTTTCCATTTGAGAAAAATTTTAACGGAGATTGTAAAGCTTGTTGGAGGGAAAAGTAATTAGAAACACTGACAGCCATAAATTGATTTTTTTTTTTTAAACTGATGTTATTTTTTTAAACAATTCAGAAATTGCAAGTGTGGTCCCTTCTGGGAGGATGTATCAGATTTCCTTGAATTAATCCAGCTCTCTGCTATGATTGTATGTGTCTATGGTGCAACATGGTCTCAGTGATTCTTTTGGTAAAGTCTTGAGACTTTTCACGTATTTTGTCTTTTTGGTTGAATAGTTGTTTTGTTAAAAGGAGTCAAACTTTTCTCTTTCAAATTGTTGTGACAGAAAATTTACAACTAACTTTAGTAATCCAGTAACTATATAGCCTTTTTAAAATGAGCCTTCTTTTTGGCCTTTCCAACACAAACACAAAGCTTATGAAGTCCCCATTAGTTAAGTTTTCTGCAGATTTTCCCAACATTTTCACTTTGTGAGAAAATATTAGAATAAGGAGCTTGAGGGACTTTATCGTCTCCCCTACCTTTTTTTTTTTTTTTTTTTTCAATTTAGATTCCTCCATGACAAGCCTCAGTTAGGAGTGAGAAAGGGGAAATACAAAATGGGGACACAAAGAGGGAAAGAGAGGAAAGATAAACTATGTGTATGTGTTTTCTTTCATTCTGACTTCCCATTGCTATTTCCAATGTCATAAATTAAGTAAGAGGTGGCATATGTAAATATTTCAGTCTTTATTAGAACTCCTGTACACTTTCAGAAGCAAAGTTGATACCTTCCTAGAGTGCTTCCCTCTTTTTTTCCTGTTGTCCAGAATAGTTTAAATTTCTCTTTGCTTGCGCTCTGATTTATAAATGTATATATGTGTATATATCTGTATGTCTGTCATCTTAAAGTTGCTGAGCTCTTTAGAAATGATGGCAGTGGTAGTGGTGATGGGAACATGGATTTCTTCCTTCCAACTGTCCATCAGCATGGTAAGCATTTTGGATTAATCTTTATTTCTTTATGCTAACTGTAATATCCCTCATGAACTACACTACTGACACAGTTTATCATAGTGTTATTTTGCTTGTGGTTTGAGATATATCATAGAGTCCTGTCAAAACATTCTTTCCCATTTTAAAAAAGGCTTAATTTCAACAACAGTCAATACTAACCGTAATACAGAAAATAACAGCTTCTCTATCTTCAAAGCTGTATTTTTATAGAACACAATGTAGTTATTCCAGAAGTAGTTAGAAAAATTAGCTTTGTTTGTAAATTTTGTAAAATTTTCTGGAGAGCAAAGAGGAGAGAAACTTTTTAAATTTAAGGTAATTTAAAAATTACCTGACTGTGTGTTTTGATACTTTCTTTTGCCACTCGCTTTATGCTTTGATCTCTGCATCTCAAAAATACTCTTAATAAAAAGTGGTGTTAGCTCTTTTTTTTCTAAAAGAATGCTTTGATTATTTTTCATTTTTGAAGTCTATTTTTGTCACAACATACAGAAAACAAAGATAATTTAATCTTGAGAAAATTAAAAACATACAATATGCAGAAATAAGATGAAAACAAAAGCACCTACTATGAGGGAAACGCTAATGATGGCGGATTTTGAATTAAACCCTAGAGACCTGAAAATATTGTGTTAGCACCCATTATCGAAATCAAATAATTTATTCCACAGTGACAGCCTGATTTTCTGTTTTATTTGAAAATACAAAGGAGTTCAGTTTGAACCTGAGAGTAAGTCTGTGGTTTAACCACTTTTTGGAACTTCCTGGGAAGTGTTGTTTCCTCTTCTGTGTTTCCAGATTTTTTTTAAAATGCCAGGCTCTTTCTCTTTCTAAGCAGCAAGTTATCTCACACAAGATGATCATTATAGTAGTAGAATTTCCTGGACTAGCTTTTTCTTTGTTCCAGCTTCAGTTAAAATAGTACCTGCTTTTGTCCTGTCTGCACTGCTTACACTGTGTTTTACCACGTAACTCTCCCCTACCCTAAATTCTAGTTCATTTTCCTTAATTAGACAAGTAATTTTATTTTTGATCCTCTCTTAAAATATTTGCATTTTATATGTTGCTTTGGAGTGTTGTTCCATAGAAGGGCTGCCAGGACTGCATTATTGAAAGTGAGTTCCTTATCCATGTGGATAATTATTCCACATTTAAAACAAAAAAAAAACACACCACAAAATGCAAAACAGCAGAAATATTCCAGTTATGCTTTTCTGTGTGCTTTTTGTAACAAACTTCCTTAGCTTTTAAGAAAAGATGGTATAAAAAAATAACTCATTTTGGCACTTGCACTTACAGCCAGCTTGGGAATTGCATCCCACATCGTTGTGACTATTGAGGCTTCTGATGATGCTCATGGCGTCTTTGAGTTCAGTACTGAGTCACTCTCGGTAAATGGAACTGAGCCTGAAGATGGAGATAGCAATATTATGTTGCAGGTTAGAAAGTTTTGGGTCTCATATTGCTATGCAATCCTCTTTTATGTCTATTTTACAGAGCATTCTGCAATATTTTTATAATAGGTCTACAGCATTTTAACTTAACTTTATCATGTACATTTGTCTTGACATTTTATACTTCACTTTCTAAAGTGTATCTTTCAGCTTAAAACTAAAATGTTTTATATAAGTTTAAATTTACTTCTACTTGTTTACATTTGAGGTATGAATATTTTAAAGTAAGTGCTGATGACACAACAAATACAGCAAAGCTAAGATGATAAAGATTACACTGTTTTTAAAATTAGTTTATTTTTAACTCATCATGTCAATGACTTTGCACTGTATATAATGGAGGGGCTGGATTGTGTGCAGCTTGCAGTTGGCAATGACATGCTTAAGATCCTCCGGGTAAGGATTAAGGGACATGGAAATAAGTTATAACAATAAGATGAAGTTGTTGTGGGAGTCTGCTATAGACCACCCAGCCAGGAGGACAACATTGCCAAATTATTCTATAATGAACTAAGGGATATCTCTAGGTCATCTGCCCTTGTCCCTGTGGGTGACTTCAACTTCCCAGATGTTAGCTGGGAATACCATACAGCCAATACAAACAGGTACTGGAAATTCCTGAGGCACGTTAACAATAACTTGTTGGTACAGTTACTCTGGAAGCTGACTAAGAAAGGTGCCCTCCAGATTTGTTGCTTGTAAACAGTGAGGGTCTTGTGGGTGAAGTGGTGATTGGAGGCTGTCCTGGCCATAGTGACCATGAGATGGCTGAGTTTAAAATCTTTGGTAATAGGAGGAAAACTGCCAGCAAAAGTTCAGCCCTAGCTATGGAGACAGCAGACTTCAGACTACTCAGTGAACTAGTTTGTGAGGTCCCCTTGGAACCTGCTTTTGAAGGTATTGGAGTCCATCAGTGCTGGTTAGTTAAGTAACACCTCTTAAGAGCACAGGAACAGGCAATTCCAAAGAGTCAGAAGTTGAGCAAGCTGGGCAGAAGGCCAGCTTGGCTGAGCAGGGATCTTATTCTAGAATTTAGGCGAAAAAGGAAAATCTGTGGGCATTGGAAGCAAGGTCAGTTGAACAAGGACTACAGAGGTGATGTTCACTCAGAGTTGAAGCTGGCCAGTACTGTGGGGACAACAAAAAGTGCTTTTTTTAAAGGATGCTAACAGCAAAAGGAGGAGCAGAGAAAACATTGATCCATTACTTGTTGAGGTTGGTAACCTCACAAATAAGTACGCCAATAAAGCAGAGGTTAATGCCTTCTTTGCCTCTGTCTTTAACACCAATGATGGGCTCGGGGACACCCAAAGCTCTGAATTTCAGGACTGTGATGATGATAAACTCCCAGCCAACTTTGAACTTGTGCAGGATTTGCTGCTCCAGCTGGATGCATATAAGTCTATGGGGTCCAGTGGGATTAATCCCAAAGTACAGAAAGAGCTGGCTGATGTCATTGCAAGACCTCTCTCAATAATTTTTCAATAGTCTTGGAGTCTGGAGAGGTCACAGTTGACTGGAATTAAGTTAAACGAGGAAGTGCTGGATTCTGCACCTGGCAAGGGGCAATGCTGGCTGTACGGACAGGCCTGGGGACAAGAGGCTGAAGAGCAGCCCCATGGAAAGGGATCTGGGGGTTTTGCTTGACAGCAAGAGAAATATGAACCAGCAGTGTGCCTTAGCAGCCAAAATGGTCAACTGTGTTCTGGAGCATAAGGCACAGCAATGCTGGATGGTCAAGGGAAGGGATTGTCCTGCTCTGCTCTGTGCTGGTGAAGCCTCACCTCTAGCACTGTGTGTGCTACAATATATGAAGGACATAAACTATTAGAGAGCATCCAAAGGAGGGCTACTATGGTGGTGAAGGGTCTAGAGGGCAAGAAGTATGAGGAGCGGCTGAGGTCCCTGGGTTTGTTCAGCCCAGAGCAGAGCAGGCCGAGGGCAGGCCTCATGGCGGCCTGCAGCTCCCTCACGAGGGGAGCGGAGGGGCAGGCGCTGAGCTCTGCTCTCTGGGGACAGCGACAGGACCCGAGGGAACGGCATGGGGCTGGGACAGGGGAGGGTCAGGCTGGGGGTTAGGGAAAGGTTCTGCACCCAGAGGTGGTCGGGCACTGGGACAGGCTCCCCAGGGACATGGTCACAGCACTGAGCTGCCAGAGTTCAAGAAGCATTTGGACTACTCTGTCAGACATGCGATTTGATTTTGGGTGGTCCTGTGTGGAGTCAGGTGTTGGACCTGATAATCCCTGTGGATCTTTTGTAACTCAGGATATTCTGTGATTCTGTGACTTTGCTGTATGCCATTTTACACTTTTATGTTCTTCTTTCTTATAGTACAAAGAAATACATAAATCTTTGTGTTTTCCACTTAGGTTGTGAGAACTCATGGGGCCCTGTCTGAGGTGACTCTGTATTGGGTCATAGTCTGTGATCTTACAGAAGACCTGGTCTCTGCATATGGGAATGTAACATTTGATGTTGGCCAAGTGAGAGCAAATATTACCATACAAGTTTCTCCTGACAACGTGCCTGAACTGGATCAGGTGTTTTCAGTTTTGATCATCAATGTGTCCAGTGGTCGTCTTGGAAATCACACTAATGCAACATTAACAGTTTTAGCTAATGATGATCCATATGGACTGTTCATCTTTTCTGAGAGAAACAGACCAATAAAAGTTGAGGAAGAAACAAAAAATATCTCCCTGACAATAGTAAGGCTTGGTGGTCTTCTTGGTACAGTAGTGGTTACATACAGAACTTTAGGTGATGATGAAAAGTCACCCTTTCTTCCACCTGATGTTGTTAGAGCAATACAAGGAGAAGATTATATACCCATTACTGGTTATGTGATCTTCGCAGCCAATGAAAGCGAAGCCACAATATCTTTGCCTATTTTGGATGATTATGATCCTGAGAGGTCAGAATCTGTTTTTGTGGAGCTAAACAATACTGTTTTGATCGACAAAGTACAGGATCGGCCAAGTAAGTGTCTTTCATATGTAAACCAAAAGCTTAAATATGTAGGCTAATATTTATATTTAATAGGATAAAATGCAGCAATTGAAATTACAGTAAAATTTTACCTCTGCCTAACTCTGTATAGTTAAGAATCCTGTAAGTTATATGTCAGAGTATCTCACATTAAGTATGAAGATTCTGTGTGTCAGCATATATTTCCTTTACCACAAAATTTTGTCAGGGGTGGACATTTCTTTCTCCCTTCTGCATCTGCTTTATCCCAGGTGTTTTAGGCCAACTGTATTACTGTATTGGTTTTGTGTGCTAATACCTGCTCACCTGTTGTTTCTGTAAAGCACAATGATAGGAAATAAGCTAGTTGCACTTACTGAAAGCGAAAAAAGCCTTTTAAACATTAAGTGGTGTAGAATTGCAGCTTCATGCTGGCTTTTTAGCGTAGAGGATGTTTGCCCGATCAGATAAATTCAGGTCATTACAGCCTTATTTATGCTTAAGAGCTTCTTGGCATGCCTAATTTCCCTTCCCTCTCCCCCATGACTCTCCCACATTAATCTTGATTTTTAAGGGAAACACTACAAAAAATTCTACTGGGAAACTGAAAGGTTACTTATAGTTCATCATTGCTAGTGTAAAATTCTATTGTCCTATGGACAAATAAGTAAGTAATTTTGCTAGTACCTCACCTCTTCAAAGAACTGGTGTTTTGTATGCTCCACAGCAGGGTAGAATAATAAGTTAGTAAGAATGTGGATTTTCTGACATAATATAATTCAAACATCAAAAATATGCTTGTGCAGTTTGTAGTTATATTTTGTCCAAATCTAAAATGAAAATTTTATTGAAAGCTAGTAGTGGCCATCCACTAAACTCAGGTGTATGTATATGAACAGTATAGCCATATATAGGAGGCATTTCAGGCTTGCTCTAAGAGTTTTTTTTTATATTTCAGTTGTAAATTCTCCTCGTCTTGGATCAGTGGGTGAGACTATAGCTCATGTAATTATCAATGCCAATGATGATGCTTTTGGAACACTTCAGCTTTCAGCTTCAGCTGTGCGAGTTGCTGAAAATTATGTTGGACCAATCATTAACGTGACCAGAACTGGGGGAATTTTTGCAGATGTTTCTGTGAAATTCAAAGCTATGCCAATAACTGCAACAGCTGGTAAGAAATCAAAATAGCAGAAATACACATTCTGTGTTAAACCAGAAAGAGCATACTGTATGCTTCGAGTAACCAAAGCAAGCAAGTGTGTATTGAATGCAGTCTAGTAAAACAAGTAGAAAAAATACCAAAGTGTGAGATACTTACTGAGTGTACTTAGGAGACAGGAATTCAGGTCCTATAGAAGAGACCTTACATCAAATTTAAAAAAACTCAGAGATATCATCACTGAAGAATCTAGCAAGAAAACTAAGGAAAGGAATTGGCTGTTTGTTTCCCTGGTGGCCACTCACTTTCTCAAAAAAATAAAATAAAATAAAAAATCCTGTAGTAGTATATATAGCTAGTACTTAGTCCTTTGTACATATTTCAACCTACCATACATGGCTTATTTGAGTTTCTTGGAGGGAAATTGAGAGCTGGTGACTCCTCTGTGAAACAGACAAATGTTAAGCACAATTCAAGAAGACTTTTACTTTGCAAATGAAAGGTAAAGCTCTCAGGTGATCCCTGAAAAGCTCCACGAGGGAAGGAGTGACCTTATGTCCTTTAGTAAAATCTCCTTTGAAAAAGGTACTTCTGTTTCATTTTATCTCTTGGAAAGCCAGACAACTATCAGAAATCAAATATAGAAATGTCACAGTTGTGTGATCTTCTCAATGGAAGATAATAATGGACCTTTTGTAATTGCTTCTTGGACTGACAGTGTAAACTCTGTTTTGGCCAAGATGAGATTTATTTTCATCCATCCAGATATCTAAAAGGCACTAGGAAATAAACAATTGTATTTTCTGGGTATGAAGATAAAGAAAAAAAAAACACAAAAAAACACACCAACATATGAACACAAGGGAATGCAAAAAGAACAGATAAATATTAGTGCTGATAAACATTAGTGATGTTTCATAATGAACCAGAATGCCTTAATATTCTTCTGTGTTTTGATTGTTTTGTTATTTTTTCATGTACAAATCTAGGTGAGGACTACAGTGTAGCCTCATCAGATGTTGTCTTACTAGAAGGAGAAACAAGTAAAGCTGTGCCAATTTATATAATTAATGATATCAATCCTGAAGTTGAGGAGTCCTTTTATGTTCAGCTGCTGAATCAAACGACAGGAGGAGCCTTGCTTGGATCTTTGACGAGGGCAGTCATAACCATTGAGGCTTCTGATGACCCGTTTGGATCCTTTGGTAAATGAGTCTTATTTGCATATTTTCTCTTGTCCAGTAGCAATCTGCTGATTTGTGGGTGAGTTATTACTGGGCAATGGAATAAAAATTTTCAGAATACAAAAAGGGAAGTCTGGATGAACACAGTAAAGGACAAAATAAGATAAACTAAATTAAAACGTGTAAGTAAGGGCAAATGGTGCCCTTATATAGCGAAATTGAAGCATTCAGTCAACTTATATATCAAGATTTTGTGAGACGAAGGTGGATTTTGGAGTCTCCTAATGGGGATGGATTTTAATTTAATTTGTATTTTTTTATCTATTCTAAATGTTGCATTTCTGCAATAGCTTGAAGCTTAAGTTTACATGCCAAAACCTGTTTAGATAGTGCAGTGTCATTGTTTTACAAAATAATCAGGCAAAGCAGGTTTAAATATCTGGGGAAATTGGAAAGTACAAATATGACTTAAATTGCATTCTTGTATGTTCTGGTTGTTAGTTATTGTAGTTTTTCTTCTTTCTATCATTATCAGTAAAATGGATTGTGGACACTTTCCAAAAATAGTTTCATTACACAGGTTTTGAGAAAAAAATGGTAATTTCAAAAATTTAATGACATTTTAGAAATTTATCTTTTCTATTTATTTTTTCTATTTCAGTATTTCTGGTGTATGTTTTCCAGCCATTTTATTTGACTTACTCTTTCTCCCTTTAGTACCCTACTTTATTTCAGTTATTCCATTTTATCAGCAAAATGTAAAGGAAATTGACAAAAGTAAATAATTCCACATGGATAATTCATTAACTTCATTCTTAACAACTAAAGATTTTATACAAGAAAGACTTATATTTGAAACAATTTAGATGGAATATGTTGACACATTTTTTCCATACGTGACATAAAAAATGATAAAAAATTTCCTCACTGGGAAAAATTACCTTCTGACCGTCTTCTAAAAACTTAGATCATGGCTAGCCTTGAACAATGGATACGTTGGAATAAATTCTTGGGTGGGGGCTGAATTTTCATGCCAATTTTATTTGCAGATAAAATGATACTGAAAGTTCAATTTGAAGTTTAAACCTGATTAACATTTTTTTAATTGTGCAAATGAATGCAATCAAGTGAAATAAAATATATAATTCAGTAACTAGGATGGTGTTTTTATTTTAAATATTACTGTTAATGAAATACACCTCTTTGTGCTGCACTTCAGTGTTCCAGATGACCGAATTTACTGTGGAGGAGCCTGAATCTGGATCAGTACCCATAAATCTGCCAGTAATCCGCAATGCTGGGACACTTGGTAACGTTACTGTTGAGTGGGTTGCTACCATTGGTGGACACCCTGCTGATGAGGACTTGCAGGTTGCCTCAGGCAATATTACTTTTGCCCCTGGGGAAGCCTTTCAGATGCTACTATTGGAAATCCTGGCTGATGATGTTCCAGAAATAGAAGAAGTAAGTCAAGCACTTACATCTTCCTTGAAGATGGTATTAATTTTGACTTGTTCTAGAAATATGTATGATGGAAAACAAGAAATGTTCCGGCAGGAAGGTGCTATAATTTCATGTTATACTTTGCTTGTAATTATTGTTAGAAAAACCACAAATTGTCTAGCTGCATTACTTCTTTTTCTTTTCTTCTCTTTGAGATTGTCCGTGTAGAATTAACTCAGGCCTCCAATGGTGGTGCTATTGGGTTAGATGGCGTGGCAAGTATTATAATACCTGCCAATGATAATCCTTATGGCACAGTTTTCTTTCATCAATCCTTATATCGAGTTCAGGAGCCACTAGAAAGAAATTTGCTGGCAAACATAACAGTCAGGCGAAGGTTTGTATAATGTTTGCTTTATTTGTAATTACTATTTATTCTTCACTTTTGTTTCCACTATAATGTCAAATTTCATGCTCCTCTCATAAAAATATGTGCATCAATTCTTTGATCTGCCATCTCAATGTATTTTCATTTCAAACACATTGTTTTTGAAGTAGATGTCTGTGTATTACATAAATTACTTAAACGTAGTATACATTGAAATGCACAATGTAAACTCAGCGTACACAGTGTACTATTCATTTTGTCCGTTTAATCATCAAATCATTTAAACCTGCATGGTAGCCTGTTCCTGTGATTTGAACAGGAGGACAAAATGGCCAGCCCTTACAGGATGAAAATAAGAGAAGGAAAACAGGTTTTATGCATGTGATCCTAGAGGAAGGATGATAAGTCTGGGTGTCACCGGCTTTTTCTTCCTTGCAAGTAAGGAGAGCTGCCAAGTCCTGAAGAAGACTAAGTTAACTCCTAGAACCAAATGTTTACAAATATGCATTCTTAACAGACTACTACCTAAGCTATAAATAATCAAACTTGCTATCCACAAAAAAATAAGATAACTCAGTTATTCTGGTACTAGTTTCAAAGGGAATGCATTTTGATGTGTTATTTGGAATTTTTCAGCAATTCAGAAAGGGTCAGTTGATTTTGTTCACTTCTATTATTAACCCAGAAACATGTAGAATATTAGACATCCTTTGTCAACTAACAGAACTTTATTTTATTATAATGTCTTTTAGTGAGGGAAGATTTGGTCAGCTGCAGATTTTCTACAGCACTTCTGAGACTGACGTTGTAGCTCTTGCTGTGGAGCAAGGTCAGGATATCCTGGCCTACTACGAGCCTCCTGTACAAGGAATTCCTGACAAACCATCCAAGACCAGAGTGAATGCGTCAGCAGCAAGTGACCCTGTGTATTCCTGTGCAGCTCAGTGCCTAAAAGAACAAGCATGTTCAGCCTTTACATTTTCCAGTGCCTCAGGGATTCCTCTCTGCCTTTGGCTGACGTCAGATATCAGCCCATTAACTAACAACACTTCAGGGTTCCGGACCTGATTTTCCGGGAAAATCCCCAAATTTGAGGATTGTTGAGGAAATTTCCCCAAACTTAGTGTTTTCTTTGAGGAGGGGGCCCCAAAACGGGGTCGCAAGCAGCGGTTTTGGGGGAATTTCCCTCGATTTTGGGACTTTTGGGGGGATTTCCCCAAATATGGGGGGTTTCAGTGGGGGTGGGGGGTCTCAAACGTGGGTAACAAAGTGCAGGTTTTGGGCGATTTCCCCCCAAAAAGTTTGGTTTTTTTTAAGGGGGTGTCCCCGTGCCCCCCCCCCCCCCCCAGCGTCACAAGCAGCAGCTTTTTGGGGCATTTCCCCCAAATTCGGGGCTTTTGGGGGGTCCCTGATTGGAGGGGGGGGGGGGGGGAAGAGGTTTTTTGGGGGAATTCCCTGAAATTTTAGTGGTTTTTTCGGGGGGGGTGTGGGGTCCCAAAACGGGTCACAAGCAGCAGCTTTTGGGGCCGTTTCCCCGGATTTTGGGGCCGTTTCCCCGGATTTTGGGGCTTTTTTTTTGGGGGGGGGGGGGATTTCCCTAAATTCTTTTTTGGGGGGGCTCATTTGAGGACTCCCCCCCCCCTTATTGGGGGGGGCGCTCATTTGGTGCCCCCCTTCTGGTTCTTTTTGGGGGGGGGTGGGGAGGGCTCACATATGGCCCCCTATTTTGGGGCTAAAATACCCCCCCCGGGTGTTTAAGGGAGGGGGGGCCCCAGAATCCCCCCCCCAAATTATTTACGGTGCTGGTTGGGGTCCCAAAAATCTGCCCCCAATGATTTAGGGTGGGGGGGGGGTCCTCAAAATCCCCCCCCAAATCATTTGGGGTGGGAGGGGCCCTACAATGCCCCCCCCCAAGGCCATAAAGGTAAGGGGGGGCCCCAAAATGCCCCCCCCAAATCATTCAGGGTGGGGGTGGGGACCCCAAAATGCCCCCCCCAGGGTGTTTTAGGTAAAGGGGGGGCCCCAAAATGCCCCCCCCAAATCGTTTGGGTGTGGGGGGGGAGTCCCAAACAGCGGGATTTAGGGGATTTCCCCCAAAATTTGGGGTCGGGGGGGGCGCAGGGGTAAGAAATGTATTTTTTTAGGGGATTTTCCTCTAAATTTTAAGGGGGGGGGGCAAAACTGCGGGTTTTGGGGGATTTCTCCCCAAAATAAGGGTTGGTTTTTTTGGGGGGGGGGGGTAACTGGGGTCACAAATGGGTTTGGGGGAGTTTTCCCCAAATTTGGGGTTTTGAGGGGTCCCAGCAGCAGCTTCGGGGGAATTTCACCCCAAAATGGGGGGGGGGGGCACAAATAGCAGCTTTGGGGGATTCCCCCCCAAATTTGGGGGTCTTTTGGGGGGGGGTCCCCAAAAGTGACATCACAGGGAGGGATTTGGGGGGATTTTCACCCAAAATTTGGGGTCTGGGGGGGGAATCCTACAGGCACACCACAAGTTTTGGGGGAAATTCCCCAAATTTGGGGGTTTTGCTGGGGGGGGGGGTGGGTCCCAAAAGGGGTCGCAAGAAGCGGCGGGTTTTGGGGGAATTTCCCCCGATTTTGGGACTTTTGGGGGGATTTCCCCAAATTGGGGGGGTTTCGGTGGGGGGGGGGGGTCTCAAACGTGGGTAACAAAGTGCAGGTTTTGGGCGATTTCCCCCCAAAACTTTTTGGTTTTTTCTTTTTGGGGAGTGTCCCCGTGCCCCCCCCCCCCTTTGCGTCACAAGCAGCAGCTTTTTGGGGGCATTTCCCCCAAATTCGGGGCTTTTGGGGGGTCCCTGATTGGAGGGGGGGGAAGAGGTTTTTGGGGGGAATTCCCTGAAATTTTAGTGGTTTTTTTCGGGGGGGGGGGGGGGGTGTCCCAAAACGGGTCACAAGCAGCAGCTTTTGGGGCCGTTTCCCCGGATTTTGAGGCCGTTTCCCCGGATTTTGGGGCTTTGGGGTCAGGGAGGGAGCGGCGTTTATGTACAGGCGGGGGGGGGGGCAGAAGTGGGGGGGGCCCCCCCGGGAGAACGAGGCATTTGGGTGGGGGGGGGACCCCAAAATGCCCCCCCCCCAATGATTTAGGGTGAGGGGGGGCCCCAAAATGCCCCCCCCCAAATCGTTTAGGGTGTGGGTGGGTCCCAAACAGCGGGATTTAGGGGATTTCCCCCAAAATTTGGGGTCGGGGGGGGCGCAGGGGTAAGAAATGTATTTTTTTTAGGGGATTTTCCCCCAAATTTTAAGGGGGGGGGCAAAACTGCGGGTTTTGGGGGATTTCTCCCCAAAATAAGGGTTGGTTTTTTGGGGGGGGGGTAACTGGGGTCACAAATGGGTTTGGGGGAGTTTTCCCCAAATTTGGGGTTTTGAGGGGTCCCAGCAGCAGCTTCGGGGGGATTTCACCCCAAAATGGGGGGGGGGGCACAAATAGCAGCTTTGGGGGATTCCCCCCCAAATTTTGGGGTCTCGGGGGTGGGGGGTCCTAAAAGTGACCTCACGGGGAGGGATTTTGGGGGATTTTCACCCAAAATTTGGGGTCTGGGGGGGGGAATCCTACAGGCACACCACAAGCAGCGGTTTTGGGGGGAAATTTCCCAAATTTGGTTTTTTTTTCGGGGGGGTCCCTAATTGGGGTCACAAGCAGCGGGTTTCGGGGGAAAATCCCCAAATTTGAGGATTTTTGAGGAAATTTCCCCAAACTTAGTGTTTTCTTTGAGGAGGGGGCCCCAAAACGGGGTCGCAAGCAGCGGTTTTGGGGGAATTTCCCCAGATTTTGGGACTTTTGGGGGGATTTCCCCAAATTTGGGGGGTTTCAGTGGGGGTGGGGGGTCTCAAACGTGGGTAACAAAGTGCAGGTTTTGGGCGATTTCCCCCAAAAAGTTTGTTTTTTTTTTTAAGGGGGTGTCCCCGTGCCCCCCCCCCCCTTTGTGTCACAAGCAGCAGCTTTTTGGGGCCGTTTCCCCGGATTTTGGGGCCGTTTCCCTGGATTTTGGGGCTTTTTTTTTGGGGGGGGGGGGGATTTCCCTAAATTCTTTTTTGGGGGGGCTCATTTGAGGACTCAAATGCCCCCCCCCAAGTCATTTAGGGTCGGGGGAACCCCAAAATGCCCCCCCCCAATGATTTCGGGTGTTGGGGGGGCTCAAAATGCCCCCCCCAAATCATTTGGGGTGGGAGGGGCCCTACAATGCCCCCCCCCAAGGCCCTAAAGGTAAGGGGGGGCCCCAAAATGCCCCCCCCAAATCATTCAGGGTGGGGGTGGGGACCCCAAAATGCCCCCCCCAGGGTGTTTTACGTGTGGGGGGGGGGCACAATGCCCCCCCCCAAATCGTTTAGATGGGGGGGGGGTCCCAAACAGCGGGATTTAGGGGATTTCCCCCAAAATTTGGGGTCGGGGGGGCGCAGGGGTAAGAAATGTATTTTTTTAGGGGATTTTCCTCTAAATTTTAAGGGGGGGGTGGGGCAAAACTGCGGGTTTTGGGGGATTTCTCCCCAAAATAGGGGTTTGTTTTTTTTGGGGGGGGGGGGTAACTGGGGTCACAAATGGGTTTGGGGGAGTTTTCCCCAAATTTGGAGTTTTGAGGGGTCCCAGCAGCAACTTCGGGGGGATTTCACCCCAAAATGGGGGGGGGGGGCACAAATAGCAGCTTTGGGGGATTCCCCCCCCAAATTTTGGGGTCTCGGGGGGGGGGGAGGTCCTAAAAGTGACCTCACGGGGAGGGATTTTGGGGGGATTTTCACCCAAAATTTGGGGTCTGGGGGGCGGGGAATCCTACAGGCACACCACAAGTTTTGGGGGAAATTCCCCAAATTTGGGGGTTTTGCTGAGGGGGGACGGGGGGGGGTCCCAAAAAGGGGTCGCAAGCAGCGGTTTTGGGGGAATTTCCCTCGATTTTGGGACTTTTGGGGAGATTTCCCCAAATTGCGGGGGTTTCGGGGGGGGGGGGGGTCTCAAACGTGGGTAACAAAGTGCAGGTTTTGGGCGATTTCCCCCAAAAGTTTGTTTTTTTTTTAAGGGGGTGTCCCCGTGCCGCCCCCCCCCCTTTGCGTCACAAGCAGCAGCTTTTTGGGGCCGTTTCCCCCAAATTTGGGGCTTTTGGGGGGTCCCTGATTGGAGGGGGGGGGGAAGAGGTTTTTGGGGGGAATTCCCTGAAATTTTAGTGGTTTTTTTCGGGGGGGGAGGGGGGGGTGTCCCAAAACGGGTCACAAGCAGCAGCTTTTGGGGCTGTTTCCCTGGATTTTGGGGCATTTTCCCTGGATTTTGGGGCTTTTTTTTTTGGGAGGGGGGGATTTCCCTAAATTCTTTTTTGGGGGGGCTCATTTGAGGACTCAAATGCCCCCCCCCAAGTCATTTAGGGTCAGGGGGAACCCCAAAATGCCCCCCCCCAATGATTTCGGGTGCCGGGGGGGCTCAAAATGCCCCCCCCAAATCATTTGGGGTGGGAGGGGCCCTACAATGCCCCCCCCCAAGGCCCTAAAGGTAAGGGGGGGCCCCAAAATGCCCCCCCCAAATCGTTTGGGGGGGGGGGTCCCAAACAGCGGGATTTAGGGGATTTCCCCCAAAATTTGGGGTCGGGGGGGCGCAGGGGTAAGAAATGTATTTTTTTTAGGGGATTTTCCCCTGAATTTTAAGGGGGGGGGCAAAACTGCGGGTTTTGGGGGATTTCTCCCCAAAATAAGGGTTGGTTTTTTGGGGGGGGGGTAACTGGGGTCACAAATGGGTTTGGGGGAGTTTTCCCCAAATTTGGGGTTTTGAGGGGTCCCAGCAGCAGCTTCGGGGGGATTTCACCCCAAAATGGGGCGGGGGCACAAATAGCAGCTTTGGGGGATTCCCCCCCAAATTTTGGGGTCTCGGGGGGGGGGGGGGTCCTAAAAGTGACCTCACGGGGAGGGATTTTGGGGATTTTCACCCAAAATTTGGGGTCTGGGGGGGGAATCCTACAGGCACACCACAAGCAGCGGTTTTGGGGGAAATTTCCCAAATTTGGTTTTTTTTTCGGGGGGGGGGTCCCTAATTGGGGTCACAAGCAGCGGGTTTCGGGGGAAAATCCCCAAATTTGAGGATTTTTGAGGAAATTTCCCCAAACTTAGTGTTTTCTTTGAGGAGGGGGCCCCAAAACGGGGTCGCAAGCAGCGGTTTTGGGGGAATTTCCCTCGATTTTGGGACTTTTGGGGGGATTTCCCCAAATTGGGGGGGTTTCAGTGGGGGGTGGGTCTCAAACGTGGGTAACAAAGTGCAGGTTTTGGGCGATTTCCCCCAAAAAAGTTTGTTTTTTTTTAAGGGGGTGCCCCCGTGCCCCCCCCCCTTTGCGTCACAAGAAGCAGCTTTTTGGGGGCATTTCCCCCAAATTTGGGGCTTTTGGGGGGTCCCTGATTGGGGGGGGGGAAGAGGTTTTTGGGGGGAATTCCCTGAAATTTTAGTGTTTTTTTTCGGGGGGGGGGGTGTCCCAAAACGGGTCACAAGCAGCAGCTTTTGGGGCCGTTTCCCCGGATTTTGGGGCATTTTCCCTGGATTTTGGGGCTTTTTTTTTGGGGAGGGGGGGATTTCCCTAAATTCTTTTTTGGGGGGGCTCATTTGAGGACTCAAATGCCCCCCCCCAAGTCATTTAGGGTCAGGGGGAACCCCAAAATGCCCCCCCCCAATGATTTCGGGTGCCGGGGGGGCTCAAAATGCCCCCCCAAATCATTTGGGGTGGGAGGGGCCCTACGATGCCCCCCCCCAAGGCCCTAAAGGTAAGGGGGGGCCCCAAAATGCCCCCCCCAAATCGTTTGGGTGTGGGGGGGGTCCCAAACAGCGGGATTTAGGGGATTTCCCCCAAAATTTGGGGTCGGGGGGGGCGCAGGGGTAAG